>NW_024962289.1:3487707-3636611 GCF_019238085.1 Lagopus leucura
GAAGGGGAAGGGGAAGGGGAAGGGGAAGGGGAAGGGGAAGGGGAAGGGGAAGGGGAAGGGGAAGGGGAAGGGGAAGGGGAAGGGGAAGGGGAAGGGAGACCAGCTCTGTGGTAAAAATGGGAAATCCAGCTTCTCCTCAGACCTGCATCCCCATGCCATAGCTTCCCCCAGCCTAAGCCCCATTTATTTTCCAGCAAGCCACCTCCAAGCACAAGACCTTCTTTACCCAGCAGCCATTCATCCTCAATTGCTCTCTCCATCCTCCTCTTTCCTTTTCATTCATCCCTAAATCCAAAATACTCCCAGATGGGGGTAACCTATCCCACCCTTCCTCAGGGCTCCCAGTCTCAGACCAGTTGGGTTTGAGCTGCTGGGATCAGCTGGTGGATAGGAATGGGATCCCTTCCCTTTGGATGCCTTTGCTGCCTTCCACCACTTTACTACTTTGCAAATAAATGACGTTTCTTTCTTCTTACCCACAGCCTTCCTTTAAGCCTGCAAATGTTACTGGAAGTTTTTCTCCTTCCCTCCCTGCTCTGACCCACAGAGTGAGAATGTATTTACAGCCCTCCCTGCCATTGTGCAGAGCATACGGGCTGGGCTCGGGCACTATCATCTTGCCAGTTCATAATGCAACCAAATCCCTGAGGTTTAATGAATAAATCCAGGATGTTTTCTCAGAGAGACACTCCCACCATTGAAAGTACCCGAAGTGAGTTGGCGGCAGCCTGATTTACAGCCAAAAACACCAAGGCCATGCCAGACGCTGCTTCTTCCCTTGTGTTGGATTTTTTTTTTTAATTCTACGAGGGAAAACCATTTTGGGGGGTTGGCAAAGAGGGAGATGCTCGTGCAAATAACAGGGCTTGGGTGGACCCAGAAGTTCCAGTTTCACACGGTAAAGGGAGAGATGCAGCAGTGCGATCCCGAACAGCTCCAAGGCTGACGTAAGAGCAGCCCCAGAGCTGGCTTGCTCACCACATACCTAATTTTCCCATATAAGGCCAAGGAGAGCAATAACTCTCCTGGCAAGCAGATCAATAAAAACAGATGGTGGGCTTACAATTAGAGATTAAGCACATACCAATCCAGAACAAACAGGCCATAAATCATACGTGAAGGAGGGTATTTATAGTTTAGATTGCATTCCTTAATTAATTCAGAATGGCCCAGGAAAAAGAAAAATAATACAAAACTGCTCTTTTCTGCTTTGTTCTCTCGTTGGTTTTGCAAAGCTGCATTCTTGTCTTGGCGGGGGGGAGCGGGGCCGGGGCAGCCACAGGAGGTGGTGGGAGGAGCACTGTCTGCTGGGGTTGTTCCCATTTGTGGGGGCTGCCGTGGGTCACTGTGATGTGAACAATAGCTTTGCAGATTGCTCTGGCACCAAGAGATGTGCTTTGGTGCCACAGCTCTGCATTTCCTTGGTTTTGTGGGGAGGGCTGTGGAGCAAGAGGTGTGATCCCAACCGCGGCGTAGTCGTGATGGCCGTTGCGCAGGCACTGGCTGACAAGTGTGCCTAATCAGCGTGCAGAGAAGCTTGTTAGCTGCCCACTATCAGAACCAATCTGTTGACAGGCAGGGCTGGTGTCATAAATCAGGACTTCAGATCGGGAGGCTGAGACAGGGCTCTGCATGCTGCCTGTGGGCGGTGGGCGGCAGCTCCGCACGCATTCCCAGACCTGTGGGACACAGAGGGCTGGGGGAAAGGTGTCATCATGGGCCACTGGAGCTGACACTTCTTGGTCACACAGCTGGGTGGGCTCCATCTCGGAGCATCACTGCAGCAGCTTCGTGGGCAGCCATAAAGACAAGGACCAGGATCTTCACCAGTGGTTGATTAATTTACCAGCAATCAGAGAATCACAGAATACCTGGAGTTGGGAGGGACCCACAGGGATTGTGTTTGAACAGGGTGTCACAGTCTGAAACTGATCCAGGTCTGCAGAGACCCAGCAGAAACCCTCAGCCCGTAGCATCCAGCAGGGGTGGTTGGAGGGCTGGTACCAACCCAACGTCTGGCACATAGAGGATGCTGTCAGAAGTGCCTTGGTCCCACAGCAGGTAGGGACAGTTTGTACTGGGGCAAACCCAAACTGCAGTGGAGAAAACAGATGCCCAGAGCTGTTTTTTTTTCTTTTTTCCTTAACTTCTCCTGCCATTACTCTCATCCCAGTAGCACACAATGTCCCTGAGACCTCACTACATTTGCAGCTCCAGCAGTGAGTCCATTCTTTCTCGGGGAGCAGCAGCTCCTATCTGGCTGCTTTCATCTGCTATTAGATCACTCCAGGAATCTTCCTTCAGCAATTAGGCAGCCTCCTCTTCCCTCCTGGAAAACAAACAAACAAAAAAAAAGAACTGTTTTGTCATTAAATGTGATAAAAATCTCCCCTTCATCTAGATTCAAGGAGAAGCTAATCAAAATATTTGCATAATCCTCACGATACTGCACTCATCAGGGCTTTTGTGGTGTCCTGGTTGCAGCAGGTTGAGCATCGTCCCAGCCCAGAGGAGGAGAAGATGGGATGGGTGCTGCAGATCCTGGAGCCCACAGGCATCTCATCTCCTGTTGTCCCCATGGCCAAATCCCCAGGTTCTGTCAGGCAGCCCAAACCTTTGCCCATCCACAGGTGCAGAGTTGGGGAGTTTATTCACTGGGCCATCTTGCTGGGCTAGAGTAATGGAAAGAAAGGAATTTTGATGTCTGTCATTCTGCAGTGTCTCAGGTGAACTCCAGCCACGCTCTCCCCAGTCCCACGCTGCCCATCCAGCTCTTGCACATCCCTCACTTTGCTGAGCCCATCCTGCTCAGGGTGTTGGGTACCAGCAGCCAGCACCGCCTGGGTGGGTGTTGCAGTGGTGAATCGCAGCATCCCTTGGGTTGGTGCCTGGGTGCTCCTTCCTTCCTCATCTGTTCACATGCTGAGATTTGGAGTGATGGAAAGAGGCACATCTTGGCCAGTGGAAGTTGACGTTCCCCATGTCCCACTTTGTGAACAGTGCTCGTGTCGCAGATCCACAGCTGTAGCAACTCTGGACGACTGCACAATGCCCAAGGGCAGCCCTGTCATGGGGACCTGCTTACCACCTCTGGGCCACCTGTAGACCAGCAGATGTCTGTCCATCCATCCATAAATCCAACCATCCATTCACTCTGCTTCATCCCGCCATGCCCAACAGCTCTCTGTCCATCCCACCCAAACATATGCGACTTTTGCCAGTCATTTCCAAAGACTCTCCTGATTTAAATCCCCCTGGTGGCCTCTTCTCTTCTGATGTGCAGAATTTTTCAGTAGTTTTCTGCCTCATTCCCCTACAGGAAGGCAGGCTGCCTCCTACAGCCCCATCTAGGTCGATGCCGTTGTCCTTGCTTAAATGTATCAGCATGGCTGTGCCCCTGGAAGGGCAGGTGAGCCACGTCCTCCAGAATGCTTTCCATTTGCATCCTCAGCAGCTGCAGTGGATCTGTATGAGTCTGTATGAGACACCTGAGAACAAAGACCCACGACAAGGTCATCTTTTTGGTTTGTTTTTCTAGGCAGCATAGATAAATCTGTGCTACTTTGCTCCTGGAGATAATGGCTCTTTTCCTTCATGTACACTATTTTTGGCACAAGCAAGAAGCCTTCATATCTTCCCCTATCTATGGAGCCCACTTTAAAATGTTTCAGCCCTTTATCTTCTCTTTTCCAGCCTGGAAACGATACCATACATCCTTTAAATTTATTTTTGTCTTATGAATCACAAACCTTTAAACAACACCCTGCTGGGTACAAAGAGCCCCTGCTCAACACGAGGGCCATACGGCCATGGCTCCCTGCTGTCCGCATCCAGCAGCAGCTCTGGCACACAGTCCACGTCCTGCTGGAGCCCAGACAAGGCTTTTTGATCCCACAGAGAAGTATTAGTTCAAGCTCTGGACTTTTCTCCTACAGATTTTTGTCAAATGCTCTTGAGGTGCACTGGAAACCATTCAACCTTCTCCTGTTGACAGCCCATTTGCAGATGGAAAAGATATTTCTGCCGTCTTGTGGGGGCAGTTTGTCAGCGCAGGTTTCATTAATGTTTAATTCATTAATATCGGCCTCCTGTAAGTAAAGGTGGGAAATATTTGTGCCAGTTTTTCCTTCTCTGGTGCTCCAGCAGCGCACGGCTCTCTCGGTTCAACCACGATAGGTATCAGCGTGCTGGGATTAGTGGCTTGTGGGGACATCTGGAAGTGCTTGGACATCTCCATGTCGCCGTCATTCCTGCTTTAAGTCAGGAGTTTCACAACCAAAGCCTGAATGTGGAGCTGGCAGGGGAATTCTTCCCAAAGGTTGCTCTTCTGCTCCTTACACATGGAGGTTGTAGGGTCCCTGCTTGTCGGGTGGGACCTCTGCTCATGGCTCTCCTGCCCCACAGTGTGCTCCTGCTGCTCAGCACTGCAGCAGTGAGGTCTTCTCTCTCCAGTCTGCACTCCTTTGCAGTTTCATGCCCATACCTCCTGAGGAATGAGGTGTGTTTACTCACTTCGGGGCAGTCTGTCTGAAGCCCATGCCTGTTGCACAGCTGTGATCCAAGCCACTGGGATGGGAATGCAACTCCCAACACCACTCACACCCCAAGGTTCTCTGTATCCCATTTCCTCCTTTGTATCTTGTAATAACCTCTCACTTATTTTCATTGTAGGTTACTTATTCCACTATTTAACAGAGCCTTAGCCCAGTAGTTCTGGCTCAGACCCACGGAAACATGCTCTTCTGCTACTTTCCACCTTCAAACATCACCTGTATAAAATGAAATGCCCCAAGCCCCACTGTAAATTTCACTATTCACCCCTGGTGCTGCCTGCCACCCAAATGGCAGTGAGGTCATTGCATCCTACAGGAGAGCTCATTGTGTGTGAGGTCACTCCTGTTTCTCCAAGCCCACCTACCAGAGCCCTGCTAATGCGCACAGCACACACATACGTGGTGTGCCTCACCTCCCCCAGAATGTCGCCCCTTGAAAGCAGTGGAAATATTCCTCTTACATACGCAGTGCATTGGGGTTGGGTGTGAGTGGAGAGTTGTGTCAGCTGCTTCCATGCAGCTGATTGCTGCACACCTCTCCCCTTCTGTGCAATGTGGGGTGATGCTGGCTCTTCTCTCAGCCCTTTCTGTTGGGTTGGGCACCACGGTGCTCTTCTGCCTCTTTGCACGGCCCTGGCTGTTTCTCTGGTTGGGACAGGACCAATTCAGCCTCTTCCTTTGCAGCTCCTCTCCCTCCAGCCTGCTGTACTGCTGTGAAATCCTTTCTCCCAGCACTATTTTTGCTTACTTTCAGGATGTGTTCACTCTTGTAATACACTCAGCAAAGTATTTTTCAGTTTATATCTACTTGGATGCCCAGACCATACAACTTGCCATGGGAATGAGTCTTTGATGGCAAATCTGCTGTCTCCAGGTGGGCCTTTCAATTCACTGCCTGTATCTGTTTGTGAATTCACCCTCGGTTCTAACTTAGAGACAATACCTGCCCCAGTGCTGTCATGTTCTCCCTGCTACTGACTGCATCCCCAAGGAAGATAGCCCCAAGCTGGACCCTGTAGGAGAGCAAACTTCCAGCTGCTCAAGGAACTGCTCGGTGAGATCCCCTGGGACACTGTCCTTAAGGGCATGGGCACAGAACAAAGCTGGCAACTCTTTCAGGACATCCTTCTGAGAGCGCAATGGCTCCCCATCTCCCAGCAGAAGAAACTGAGCAAGGGAAACAGGAGACAAGCATGGCTGAGCAAGGACCCGCAGCTTAAACTGAGGAAAAAATGAAATGTACAGAAAGTGGCAGCAAGGCTGTGCACCCTGGGAGGAAGACGGGGCTGCTTCTCTGTGCTTGTAGAGATAGGCTAAGGAAAGCCAAGGTGCAGATGGAGGTGAACTTGGTGAGGGATGTTAAAGATAAAAAGGAGTTCTACAGGTACATAAACAGGAGGAGACAGGACGAAGAGAGCATTCCCGGACTGATCAAAGGTAATGGGAAGCTGTATTCCTCAGACATAAAAAAGCTGAGGTAGTCAGTAAGTGCTTTGCCAAAGTCATCACAGGTAGTCAGGCTTCCCGTGCCTGCCAGGACCACTGAGCCTCGAGGTGAGGGTGTGCGAAAACGTTTCCGTCCCAGTGCAAGGGTGGAACAAGGCCGAGTCCTCCTGGTGTAACTGAATGCATACAAATCCATGGGGCGGGATGATATCCATCCTGGGGCTCTGAGGGAGATGGCTGATGTGGCTGCCAAGCCGCTCTCCATCGCATTTGAACAGTAGCGGCTGTGTGGTGAAGTCCCCGGTGACTGGAGAAAGGGAAACGTTGCTGCCATGGTTAAGAAAGGGTGAGGGCGGTGAGCCTCAGCTCTGTGCCTGGGCAGATGATGGAGCAGATCTTCCTGGAAGCTGTGTTAAGGCACATCCAGCAGAAAGGAGCGATTGGAGACCGCCAGCGTGGCTGCGCCAAGGGCAGAAGGTGCCTGAGCGATGTGGCGGCCTTCTATGGTGGAGTGACGGCGTTGGTGGACGGGGGAAGGGCAGCGCATGTCATTGCGTGGACTTGTGCAAGGCCTTGGACATGGTCCCTCGCCACATCCTGCTCTCTAACGTGGAGAGGAGTGGATTTTTGAGTGGCTGATAAGTCTTCTGCCCTCAAGGCGAACATGGCCCAACAGAGAGCTTTCTGAAAGCCCCTGTTCCCAGACACCGGTTGTGCCCTGTGCTCTGTAGGCTGTCTGCCACTCGCAGCAGCAGCAAAGCCAGCTTCTGGTCAGATCTCTTCACTTGCAGAGCCTGGCAAGAGCAGGAGCACTGCCAAGAGGTGCTGTTGCTTTTGGTGGGCTTGTTGCCACAGCCGGAACCCTGGTGTGCCTTCATAGCCTTGTTGCTTCTTTCCACCTCCCCTTACTGCCTCAGCTGCTCCTGGCTTTTCTGGCTGGAGTAAGATGTAACTGTGACTACAGGTTGATATCTGCTAGCCCACCTCTAACAGGAGGCTGATGATTTCCTTGGTAAAATCCCTTCACATTTAATTTTACTCACTCTCCAGTCATCCAGACTTTAACTGTAATGTGAAGTCCCAGCTTCCAGTCCATCCTTTTATTGCAGCTGTCTTTCTATGCTTCTGTGCCATATTTTCATTGATAGGAAGAGCATAAGTACAGCTGTGTTGTAGAACACACAGGTGGTCGATAGGCCACAAGGAGCTTGTGGAGGATGAATACCTCTGCTGCTGTGCTCTACCATGGATGCTGTCCTGCGTGTAGAGGGAACATTCCAACGCTTATTTTTTTGGACACTCCTTTTTTAAAACAACAGCAACAAAGTGGAGTCTCGTCTACAAACTGAATCAAAGCTCTCAGACAATGTTAAGAATTACCACCATCTTATCCATTCCACTATAAATTCCTGATGATCTGCAAGTCCTTTGAGGCTTCTTAATCCTGACCTGAGATCGCTCTGAGAGTGTGCCCAGCAAAAGCACAGCCAGTTTGCTTTTCCTTCAGTGAAATATCGAGTTCAGTCCATGCTGTGAATACCACTGAGCCAACACTGTATTCCTCCTGAGTCACCCTTGGGTGACTGCCCCACAGGCTGCGTTAGAGCAGCCTTAAACAGGTTCCCCACTGACCTCTTCTCCACTCTCCTATTTGATTCTCTCTCTGTACAAACTGGCAAGAAGCAATTGGCTCAAGATAATAAACTCTCCATAAAAACAACCACACTGTGTTGACATTTTTTCTGTGCTTACTGCATATACAGAGAGTAAATGTTGTTTTTTTTGGGGGGGCTGCTTAAAGGTGAGTGAGTTTTGCTGATCATTCCCTGTCTCTCTGGTTGACGGATCAACTTCTGAGTGGGGAGCAAGAAATCCCTGTTGGTACAGTGCTGCTGTCTGCGCACTGGTTTTGTAGCACCGGTTTTGGTGGTTGATCGTAGTTCTGGATTGGGTTTTTTAGGCCACTCCTTCACATCTTCTCCATTCTCACACAACCGCACACGACACAGATTTCCTGTTGTTGAGCAGGAAGACGTTTGCCTTTAATAGCTGAGATTTTTGATGGTACAGGAGCAGCACTCACCACCTTTGATCAGTTTGATCAGCTCCTTCAGTAGATTCTTCTGATCATCCCGATCTTCATCAGGTGTTTCTGATAGCACCACGGGTTCATCCCAGTTAATCAGTAGAGACAGTTTCTCCAGCATACCGTCCTGCTTCTTCTCCATTTCATCTAGTCTTTCTAGATATCTAGACATCTAGTCTTTCTTGGTGGATGAAAAACTTAGCACGAGCCAGCAGTGTGATCTTGCAGCTCGGAAAGCAAATGGTATCCCAGGATCCATGAGAAGAGGGGTGGCAGCAGGGACAGGGAAGTGATCGTCCCTCTCTGCCCTCATGAGGCCCCAGCTGCAGCATGGCGTCCAGGTCTGGGGTCCCCATTACAGGAAGGACAGGGAGCTGTTGGAGAGGGTCCAGGGGAGGGACACAAAGATGAAGAGGGTGCTGGAGCGCCTCCCCTACGAGGACAGGCTGAGGGAGCTGGGCTTGTTCATCATGGAGAAGAGAAGGCTGCAGGGTGAGCTCATTGCAGCCTTCAGTACCTAAAGGGAGCCTACAGACAGGAGGGGAGTCAACTCTTTGAAAGGGTAGATAACGGCAGGACGAGGGGAAATGGTTCGAAGTCGAGGGAGGGAAGATTTAGGTTGGATGTCAGGGGGCAATTCTGAGGGAGAGTGGTGAGGTGCCCCTTCCTCTTCTTAGTCATCCAGCCACTCATCCCCAAACCTATAACGCTGCTTGGGGTTGTTGTGCCCAAAGTGCAGCACCCGGCACTCGGCCTTGTTGAACCTCATCCCGTTCACCTCAGCCCAGCGCTCCAGCCTGTCTGAATCCCCCTGAAGGGCCGCCCTGCCCTCAGGCACATCCACACCACCTCCCAGCTTGGTGTCACCTGCAAACTTACTGAGGCTGCCCTCAATGCCCTCATCTAGGTCATCAATGAAGATACTAAACAGGATGGGCCCCAGTGCCGAGCCCTGGGGGACACCACTTGAAACGGGTCACAGCTGGACTTCAC
Source organism: Lagopus leucura (assembly GCF_019238085.1). Lineage (NCBI taxonomy): Eukaryota > Metazoa > Chordata > Aves > Galliformes > Phasianidae > Lagopus > Lagopus leucura. The sequence goes on from NW_024962289.1 coordinate 3,496,786, forward strand.
TCCATTCACCACGACCCGCTGGGCACGGCCCTCAGCCAGTTCCTTACCATAGAAATGTAGACCTGTCCAGGCCACGGGCAGCCAGTTCCCCCAGGAGAATACTGTGAGAGACCGTGTCCAAGGCTTTGCTGAAGTCTAGGTACACTACATCAACAGCCCTTCCTTCATCTACCAGGCTAGTCACCCGGTCATAGGAGATGAGGTTGGTTGAGCACAACCTGCCTTTCATAAACTCGTGCTGGCTGGGCTTCCTTTAATCTGTGTATCATCGGGAGAAAATAAAGACATTCTTGCTCCGATTAGCAAAAGACCTTTGGAGGTATAAACAAATTCAGCGGACATAGAAGGAGAAAACCAAAAGTTTGTAACTATTTGTGCCAGACGGACCCTCTGGACATAATCAGGAGCCATCTAGCTTGTACACCTGGCATGGGTGTGAGCAGATGCTATAAAGACCATTGCAAAGCCCCGCCGAACCTGAGGTGGCTGATGGAGGTGAGTGGCAAGGAACCAATGGGGCCACATGTGACAAAGGAGCAGAAGGCAGATTGCCAAATGGTGGAAGACCACGTTGATTGAGTATGGAATCCATACTAAAGAACCTCCTGCTTATCCTTGGATCCCATCTGCCCTTTGTCTTAAACGCCAGACTCCCAAGGCTTCACTTTGATAAGGTCCATCAAGGAGTTTTTGAAGCTCTTTGATGACTCGCTCTCAGTTACGGCTTCAGCCACGGACATTCTTGGTGGATGAAAAGCTTAACATGAGCCAGCAGTGTGCTCCTGCAGCTCGGAAAGCAAATGGTATCCCAGGATCCATGAGAAGAGGGGTGGCAGCTGGCACAAGGTGATCGTCCCTCTCTGCCCTCATGAGGCCCCAGCTGCAGCACGGCGTCCAGGTCTGGGGTCCCCATTACAGGAAGGACAGGGAGCTGTTGGAGAGGGTCCAGGGGAGGGACACAAAGATGAAGAGGGTGCTGGAGCACCTCCCCTATGAGGACAGGCTGAGGGAGCTGGGCTTGTTCAGCATGGAGAAGAGAAGGCTGCGGGGTGAGCTCATTGCAGCCTGCAGTACTTAAAGGGAGCCTACAAACAGGAGGGGAGTCAACTCTTTGAAAGGGTAGATAACGGCAGGACGAGGGGAAATGGTTCGAAGTCGAGGGAGGGAAGATTTAGGTTGGATGTCAGGGGGAAGTTCTTCACAGAGAGAGTGGTGATTTGCTGGAACAGCTGCCCAGAGAGGCTGTGGATGCCCCGTCCATCCCTGGAGGTGTTCACTGGCAGGTTGGATGGGACCCTGGGCAGCCTGGGCTGGTATTAAATGTGGAGGTTGGCAGCCCTGCATGCAGCAGGGGGGTTGGAGCTTGATGTCCCTTCCAACCCCTGCCATTGAGTCTATGATCCTATGAATTCTTCCTGCACAGCTGGGGTGATGAAGCCAAATCTATCGCTCAGCCCTGGCTCGGAGCTGGGCCATGGAGCAAGCACGTGCTCCCAGTTAGCAGGCAGAGATCCACCTCCTGCAGGGACTTCTGAGGCCACAGGCAGAACCTGCCTGGCGGAATGCTGAACATACCTGAAACAGGAGGTTGTGGAGGGCCGGGAAGGGGCAGGATAGGGAGGGAGAACTTATGGGAAGTGCTGGGGGAGGATGGCCAGGAAGATGCTGAGCACAGGGAGATGGACGGGAAAAAGACAAAAGCACAGGCTGAAGAAGCTGTGAGATTTGATCCTCTGCTATTCAGCCATCCCCTGCTGAATGCTCCCTGCTGCCTGTGCCTGGTGCCCTTAAAAGGAAAAAGTACATCCAGGGATGCTCCTTCCCTGTGTGAAAATGGGGCTGCTCATACAGCCTTCGCTCTGCCCTTCCTCCCCTCTGCCAAAGGCCTCCACTCCCAGCGCCCATTCAACCTGTGCTGCCTCTGTTTGAGGAGGAGTTCCAGCTCCTGGAAGACACAAATCTTCCCAATGTATCACAAGCTAACAAGCTTGGACAAAGTGCTCCAGATTTCCCTCCGGGGGGATTCAGCAAAAGCTGTGATTTATCACGTTCTGCATGCAGCACTTCCCCAGGCTGAGTGTCGGCCCCAAACTGTGCTTAAAATGTTCCTCCTGCCTGGTTCCTGACCTGAGTGTGACTTGGTGAGCAGGGTGGGACAGCGAGGATTTTATCCCTTCATTCAGGAGACCTAAAGCCCTTTGTGAATATTTGTCATCTCTCCAAGGCACTGGAACACTGCTGCCACTTTGGAGAAGCATAAAATGAGTCAAGGATGGTAAAGTGACTTTTGTACACTCACATTGGAGTGGACCCAGGAATGTCTCTACGAATTTGGGGAGACCCAATTCTGAAGCAGGAGATGAGTTTTGAGGATTTTGCCACAATTCCCAAAGTTCCTCCAGTAATGGGATGGTGTCTCCTGTCATCCTTTGCATCCCTGGTGCAGAGCCTGGGCCCTGCCAAGGAGTTTTGCTGATGAGTCTCCAGCACAGATATCCTTTGGTTGAACATATTACAGCTATGGAAGCTGCTGGAGCTCTCCCAGGGCTACCATGAGCAGGAGACGATGTGGATTTGTGGGCATCTGGACAGCATGTTCCCAGTGACACACAGTGATCGGGACCGGTGAGAAAGTCTCATCTATCTCCAGCTGCATAACTGCAGATCTGTGTGTTCTCCCTCAATCCCAGCTCATGTTGGACCTACAGTGTGCAAGCAGATCAGCCAACAGGTTCATCCCACATGAAAGGTGCTGCAGGTAAAACCAGAAAATACAGTTGTCTCGCCAGCAACCAGCAAGGCAATGACCAAACCTGCTGAGCGGGATGGAAACCGGTCAGGTTGCACCACTGAGCTCAGGGAGGCTGGGCTGGGAGCAAGGCAGCGGGAAGGTTTAGAAATCACTTGTCAGCCTACTTCCAGATGTGTGTTTGCATGTCCAAATGTCAGTTCAGAAGGCATAGGAGGAATGTGTGTGACCTCTCCCTGCTCTGTGTCCAGAACTGCCTGCAGCTCCTGGGCACGTGGAGTGCCTTCTGAGAGCTGCTGGAGCGGTGGTTCCTCAGAGGACTGAGGGTGATGGAGGGGTGAGCTCAGCTCATAGGGCTGCAGGATGAGGCCAGAAGGAATCAGAGAGTCATTAAGGCTGGAGAAGACTAAGATCACCAGGGCCAACCCCATCGCATCCCCACCACGCCACTAGCTCATGTCCCTCAGTGCCACATCTCCACGCTTCTTGGACACCCCAGGGACAGTGATTCCCCACCTCCCTGTGCAGCCTGTCAGTGCAGCAGCTCGCTTTCCAAGAAGAAATTGTTCCTGATAGCCAGCATGAACCTCCCGGGTGCAACTTAGGGCCGTTACCTCTTGTCCCATTGCTAGATCCCTGGGAATCCCCTGCATTCTAGATGGGGACTGGGACGCACACATGATCATTGATGGAGATGGCATCACTTGTAGGGCTTGTTCAAGCTCTTCCCTTTCAGTGGGTGATGGCTCAGCTCCAGTTATTTCTTCCTTCAGCTCCTCTGGGGTGAATTCTGCAATAGGAGCTGTGCCTTTGGAGACATTCAGCCTGGAATGATGGTGGCTCAGAGGTCTGGAGAACTCAGAGATACTCCCAAAAATGGAGGGGATCTGCTGTCCCCTTCTGCAAAAGCTACGGGCCATTGGCTGGAGCTGGCAGAAGATGAACACGGGACACATGAATGCACAGTTCATGCCACGAGGGCTGGCAGATCTGGGGAGCTCCTCGCCAAAGGACACTGTGGCTGCAGAAAGTTTTCATGGATTCAAGGAGATGCTGAATAAGCATCTGAAAAAAAGAGATGTGTTGAGATTTGCTAAACCAACAAACCACACCAGGCCCAGGAAATGTTGCATGCAGAAAGAATCCGGAGAGTGGGAAAGTGTCTGGGGAACAGACTGCATCTGCTTCTCCTGATCTTACTCCTCCCTGGTCACCTTTATTCTATTGCTATTTCATTGGATTTTACCCGCGGTTTGAGTGTCAGCTCCTCCAGCGACATGGAACCTTCCTCTTTCCTTCCTGAGGTATCCAGAAAGAGAAAATAATGTGATTATAGGAATTGACGAAGGGAGGAGAAGTCAAATGTTCAAAACTCTTAAACTAGGGGCATGGGGTGGAGGAATACCAAGATAAGCTGCTCCCATGCTGCATGCCACCCTCAGTGACTGCCGGAAATGTGATGGCAGAGGAATGAGGATAATCCCAGTGTCAGGGGTCTCCTCCAGGGGACAGGCAGCTCCAATGGGGCTACGGGGCATAGAAGGGTCCTATAGCACAGTGGGACTTCCAGTGGATCAGACATCCATGAGAAGGTGCAAAGATCTGCCTGAACCTCATCAAGAGCCTCTGCAGGAGGCCAGGCACTGATGGAGGCAGGAGGTGGGCAAACCAGATATGTGGTCTGAACTAACAGGAGGAAAAAGTCCTCCTGTGTCTTCAGTTGTATCAGCAAAATCACATCTTGGACCTTCCTTCTCTCAGATAAAGGTGGTGGCAGGGACCTCAGGCAGGGCATTGCAGCTCTGTCCAAATGGGGTTCCAAGCAGGATCTAAAATGTGTTGGATCTAAAATGTGTTGGAGCTTTCATCCCTAATTTATTTTGCTGGTGTGTGACCACAGCTAATGGGAACCTCCCACGCAAGTCACTCCTCTTCCCTTTAATCATTTGGAGGGGCTCCTCAGCAAGCTGCCTCATGACCTGTAATGCATTGCAGCAAAACCCACGCATCTGGACACAGTCAGCTCCATGTGGCCATCAGGACTGGGAACGGGACCCTCCTGTCCCTGAGCCCTGGGCAGGACAGCATGGCAGGACATGAGATGGCCCTCAAGGTGCTGGGCCAGGGGCAGGATGCACACAGACCTGGGGAGCAGGAGAGTTTGTGTTTCTCCTTGAGAGATAATTTCATTTCGTGGTGCTTTATTTTTTATATAAAAATCTGAAACCTGAAACATTTCCTGTGAAAGGAACCAAAGGAAAAAAATACCATTTTGGGGACAAAACTGCTTCCAGTATGAAAGCTTTTGCTCTGCTTTTGCCTGAAGGAAACTGCAGACACGGTACTGAGGAGGTAGCGTCCTGATGGGGAGCAATGGGGCTGCATCCAGCAGCAGTGTGTGTGTGGGAGGGGGGACGTTTCCCATTCAAAGCAATCTTTTCCAAGCTACTGAGATATCAGGTTTAATAGATTTAATAGAAGCAGAGAGCTGAAATTCTTGAGGCAGCTTTGGCAGTCTAACGAATGTATATGTTCCATGCAGAGTATTAAGGCAGTGTTACAGGGCAGCTTGGATAGCAGCAGTCTGGACTGAATAATGTTACAAGTTCGTTGCTATTAACCTAAAACCAAGTGTTATAAATCCAGGAAATTTGGAGCTGAGGTTAAGCATCAAGGAATTCCAGGCATGCCAGGAATGCAGAGATCCGGCACACAGCACCTGTGGTGCACCCCGGGGGAGGGATAGGGGGGGATGGGGGGTTACAGCTGAGCAGCCCCAGTGAAAGCAGCTCCATGCAGAGAAACAGGGAGGAAAAACAAATGCATTTGCACAGAGCTCTGTGCATGGCTCTGGGTGGCTGACCTGCCTGCACACGCTCAGCCCGCTACACGTGCAGGCTGTGGTTAGTGCTCAGCACGAATGAAAAGCAGCGAGCCAGCGGATTAAAATGAGGGAAAATGAGTTTTTTGTGCCTATGGAGGGGATGTTTGGAATGGGTGGCGGGGCTGGGTGTGCAGAGAGCCAAACCGAGCACGTGGCAGATCCATGGCCTTTCCCAACAGCTTCCCACCAGAGATGCTGCCAGGTGGGCGTTCCTGCAGCAGGGCAAATCTGGCCACAGCAGCTCTGGAAGAGCAGCAGCCGGCCCAGTAAAAACCAGCAGGAATCGGGGCAGCCTGGGAGGCTGGCAGGTCACAGGAATGTCCAGCTTTGCTCTGTGCTTCTGCTGAGCATTACCAAAACACACAGGGACCCTGAGATGATGCTGGAAGGGCTCCGGTCAGACTGAGGTGCTGGGGCACAGCAGTGTGTGGTGGGGGGCTCTGATGGAGGACACTGCTGCTTCCCACTGTCACTAGTGATTTGCATGCAGCCCCGCACCGTGCAGCACCCCGATTAATGCCCGCTGACAGCTTGCTGTGTGATGCAGCAGCATTAACCCCTGCAGTGCCAGCAGCAGGCAGGCAGGAGTTAATTAGATTGGAATGCGGTTTAATCGCAGGTTTCCTGAGCTGCTCACTGCCTGCTCTTACAAAGCGATGGAAAATGACAAATATTTATCCCCACTGTGGCTGCAGCCCTTTATCTTCCCACATCACCATCAGGCTTTTCCAGCCCGGCGTTCGGCAGGGAGCGTGTAAGCAGATACTATATAAGGGTAAAAGCTGGTTTGGGCAGCTGTCAGCTTTTGCATTCGCTGCATTCCTGGGAGGAGAGGCCTGGGGAGGAGCGGTGGGGCAGGGGCGCTCCTGGCATCCAGGTGTTGCTCGGAAAATGGGGAGCACGATGCCCTCAGTGGGAACAGTAAGGGTTTGTGGGCCCTGATGGGGGATGCAGCCAGTGCCAGGTGCCCCTCTGAGCCCTATAGCTGCTTCCTTTGAGAGCCTGGGCTGGGGGCTGGGAAAGGCTCTGTCCCCCAGGGTCACTCTGTTCCCTGCTGATGTACTAATGTCCCTGGGTGCAGTCTCTGTGCTTGCTGCTGGGATGTCTCCTCGCCTGCTGCAGGGCTGAGATTCGGCGCTTTCTGTCAGCCTGGAGCTCTGCAGGCCCTCCTGAGCTGTTCCATCCTAAGGCAGTGTTTGCACCATGCAAAGCCACCACTTCTCAGTGGGCGCTATTCAAACACAGAACTGTGAAAGCACTCTCCCTCTCTACTCATTTCCACGTGGTTTTGCCCTGAAAAATCTCTTGACTCATCCAAGCTGTCCTGGAGGCATCTGTGGAAGCTGAGCAGAGAACGATGCAAAAAAGTGGTATTTTATTTTTCCTAGGATCAGGTTTAGTTTCCGCTCAGTGATGAGATTTGGTTCTGGAATAACCACGCATATATCAGCTCACAGCACAGTGCCCCATCTGTGGCACCTGTGGGCTCTGCAGCTCTCCCATGACACACAGATACTCACACCAGGAGCTGTGCCCAGCTGGCAGAACACAGCAGGGTTCATCCTCCAGCAGGAGCAACCCTTCCAGCAGTGCCTTCAGCAAAGTCAAAGGAGAGCAAGGTTATATCCAGGGTAATTAATAGCCTGCATGTTTGTTTTGCAAACAGCCTTTTCAGACAGTCAGGCCCATCTTAAACAGGTGAGAAAAGGCACAAGTCCGATTATATATAAAATCATCAAATCATTTGCAAATCGCCTTTATCTTCTTCCTAAGGCTCTGCAAAGCATTGTCACTATGGTGCTTGGCCTTCATCTGCATGTCTGAGCTTGGAGCACTTTCTGAGGAATGCAATTCTGGTTTCTTTGTGGCCTGACACAGGCTGCAACCACAGCAAGGTGGGAAATGGGAATGCTACCTGCATGGGAGCAGGAGGGTGTCATGGGAGTGGGGGAAAGATCACAGGAATGAGGAGATGGTCACAGAGATGGGGAGATGATGAGAGGACTGGGGAGATTATCACAGGGATGGGAGATGGGCATGGGAGAGGGGAGGTGGCTGTGGGAAAGAGGAGATGGGCATGGGAATGGGGAGATGGCGGACATGGGGCAGTGATCAGAGGAATGGGATGACCGTGGGATGATCACAGGACTGAGGATATGGCTGTGGGAATGGGGAGGCAATCAGGGAGCACAGTGACGCTCACAGAAATGAAGCTGTGCTGGGGAGATGGCCATGAGAACGGAGTGAACGATGGGAACGGATCATGGCCATGCTGGATGCACTCTGCTTCCTGGGAAGCTGTGCTCTTTCAGCCCCTGCTGCCATTCCATGGTTCCTCAGGACTGGCATTTCAGTCCCTGTGGGATCCATTTGGTGGTACCCAAGCCCTTCCAGCCCTTCCCTCTGTTTGACTCCCCGTGCTCTATTTCCAGAGCTCACAAGCTGCTGTTGTGCCGGGGGGTTTGACTGCTCCCACGTCTGCTCATCCTTGCCCCCAGGGAACTCAAAGCAGAGATTGATTTTCCCATCCCCTCTCTCCAGCCCAGGGTTTGGCACAGGAGCCAAATCTTTCCCAGGTCGATGACCACTGATAGCTGAGTATTGGCTTGCTAATTAAACGGGTAGGGTTCAGTCAGTCATTAAATGGGATTGAATTAAATTGAATTAGATCATGGCTGGGGGCTACATCCCAGGGTGAGCCCGGCTGTCAGGGCTCCCAGCACAGCGTACCCAACTGGCACACGTGGGCTGAGATTTGCTGCGATAGGGGTGTGATGGAGGATTGCACCTGGCAAGAGCATCCTCAGGAGCAACCTGAATGCACTGCACTCATCAGTGAGCTTCAGGGGAGGGCTTCTCAGCTGGCCTCAGCCAGCAGCAGGATGCTGGTGTTGGAGAGCCCCAGCTGTCCTGCTCTGAAGCCAAAGATAAAACAGGAGCAGAGGAGGAATATAAAGACCAGCTGTGTTGTACAGACCAGATCTGTGAGTGTGGTATGATAAAACACTGTGATAATAGAAAGAGACCTCCTTCTCCCCTTTTATCTCATCCCTTGCACAATGGTGAACTGGATGATGACAGATATCCTTCATGCCCGAAGGACCAAGAAGTGATGCATCAGCAAAAACAGAAAAGACTACGCAGCAAAAGAGGCATAACTCACAGGAATGGGATCCCACTGAACATGGGAGATGCGGGCGGCCGGGATGTGCTCCTCTGGCCCTGATCTGCACTGTTCCATGCTGGTGGCACTGGGATGTGCCTGAACTGGGGATACCTGGAGCCACCGTCCCGGCTGGGTTGTTCCCAAGCACAGCTCCAGCCCTGTGGGATGGCAGAGTCAGTACTGAGCCTGGAAGCACCGAGGACTACGAGCACCTCCCAGCCAGAATTTGGGTCTCCTCGTGGACACCTGGACGCTGGCCCAAGGGCCAGGATTATTTATGTGAAGACCAGAGAAAGGTCAGCGTGCCAGGATGCTCACGTGAGCAGGCAGCAGCACGGCTATAAAAAGCCCCGTGATCACTTTCCAACTGGTGATTCAACAACAAATGCAAAAGTAATATTGAAGCCGCCTGCTGTGCCAACTGCTGGCTGTCGGCAGCAATAAAAATGCCGTAAATCAGCTCCAATTAAAGGCTGTATGGAGCCGGGCAGGAGGCTCTGGCTGAAGCTGGGAAACTCCCCGGCACGCCGAGATCACCGCGGCAAACCTGCACGCCATTACTTGCCGCATGCAATGGGTGATGGATGGTGCTGCAAGGCTGTGGCTTGCTTTGGGTTTTATAGAGTTGGGAGAGTTGGAAGAGCTGGTGTCTGAGCACAAGGTGAGATTTGGGAATGCTTTTCCTTCTGGAGCTGGGATGTACAATGATGAGTTCAGTTCCCAGTGCGGGTCCTGTCCTGCTCTGCCACTGACTGTGTCCAGCGGTCCCCTGAAGCTGAAAACAGCCTGGCCAAGTGTCCCTGCAGCTCTCAGCATCTCACTCTCTCACCATGAGCTCTGTACCTGTGTCCCAGCTTTGCTTCTCCGCTCATGGACACAGCCAAGGCTTTGGATGCCGAGGGCATAGGAGGGCATTGGATATGGGAACTTTTGAATGTGACGCATCTCAGAACAATCGCAGGGTTTGCCCAGCTATGAATGGGACATTCACTTCAGATCAGGAAATGCTGTGGCAGCGTGGGGAGAGGGGCGAGCAGGACAGGGAGAGGACCACCAAGCAATAAAAATAGGATCTACTGCTGGGACAGCCAAGGTGGCTGCTGTGCACATAGAAACAAATCAGCCGTGCTCACGGAGATGGTGCATGAGGAGCACGCTGCCGATGAACCCTACGTTTGAAAGAGGGAAATCTTCCACGTTGGATGAGGAAGATGTGACGAGCTCATCCTGCTGGCATCCAGGCACATAAATCACAGTTGTGCTGAGCGGAGGCTGGTTCTGGGTGAGGCAGAGCCCCACCAGGCAGCGTGCCCTGTACAGGTGCATACACGGGAAAATGCCACTGTTTTCTTCACTGTTTTTGAAGTCTGCAACACCACAGCTAGGCTGGGATAGGTGGTCTTCTGAGGTCCATTCCATCTTGAAGTACCCTATGATCCTATGATGCCTCAGAAATGTTTCTTTCTGCCTTTTCATCTAATGGCTGAATCCTTTCCTCTTAAAAACAGCGCAGCAAATGGGAAGCACTGCTGCAATACAAGCAGGAGGAGGATCTTGTTGGGGAGCTGCCTGCTCCCAGCCAGCCAGCAGTGGCTAGCAGCTCCCAGCCCTGCGGCGCGGTGCTCCAGGGCCAATCTCAGACATGGTGAGCTGTGCAGGAGGAGGAAAGATCTGGCGGACACGTTCCTGCTTCCCGGGGAAAGGGAGGCTCAGGTTTCGGGTTTTTTAACAGGTTTGTGAACAAGCCCTCCTTTTCCTCGAGGGAAGAGAAATGCATGCCAAACCCAGTGCGGAGGGTGGAAGGCGAGGTGGTGAAAATCCTGTTCTACCTTCCCAACCTCTGCTCCTTGCCAACGGGACGGATGGAAGAAAGGGGAAGGAAGAGAGGAAGCTAGGAGCAGGTAAGCACAGGTCCCCACCCGGGTCTCGCTCCCAGCATGATTGCAACAGGTTGATACGAGCCAATCTCATCCCACATCCTTCAAGTCACCTGTTCTCCTCTGAAGGCGCCAGTTGTGCAGAACATCCCATGTGTTGCACAAGCCGTCACACGTGGCCTCCTGCTTGTCGGAGGCTCGCTGGGACAGAGCAGCCGTCCTTCACTCTGCTGCTTGGGCCTCGCCTCGGTTGCTGCAGAGGTGGCTATTTTTGCTGATCTGACATCAGGTTCGCAGCAGCCTGTCCGACAAACCATTGTGCAATCCCCTTTGTGAGTAAGAAGCAGACTTTCCATTCCTGATTTAGCTAAGTTTTTAAACTCTCCCAGGCCTAAAATATATGGTGGGTGAGACAATGAAGCTCATATTTGGTGCTGATCCATGCTGAGAGAACACCTCCTGTTTCGAAACGTTTCCTATTGACATATGCGATTAAAAAAACAGCATGGCCCTAGAGGACAGCACGCCTGGAGAAATAAGTGTAACCTCATCTTACTGTAATTTGTTACATCCTGGAAGGCTTTGAATCTCAAGCACGAAGCACGAGGCTTGAATTTTCAATTCCTTTCAAGCTCCTGCCGTGTACATGTTTACTACAAAGTCGTTCTATTGTAGAATAACTTTTATTTTATTCCTACAAAAGCACTTGTCTGGGTTTTGAACCTATGTAACAAAGCTGCCAGATTTTACGCCAGCATTTGTGCCTTTTCCTCACGCCTTCCTTCTGAAGGTGTCAAAACACATCAAGCACGATGTGATCTCACCACTGAGATGGCCGAGGTGAGAACGAAACCTCCTTATTGCATGGAGACTGAAGGGACGGAAAGAAACTGCATCTGCCCGAAGTTATAGCAAGCCAGGATTCAAATCAGAAACCAAATTCACATGGATTTTATTCCCACGTCTCTTGTCACCAACAAGCACAGATCACATCCACGCATACTCAAATCCTGCATTTAAATATTTAATTTTGGCTCGGTATTGTTCAGTGCTTGAAGTTACCAAGGACAGTTTGACCCAGAAAGGTGCTAAGCTGTCCTGCTTAGCAAGGCTGGGGGTCCCTGAGGGAGCCTGGAGCCAGGCTGCGAGCCCTGGAGATGCACCCAAACGCTGCTGCAGCCAGAAAGCAGGGCAAGGAAGGGGACACAGGGCCCTGGAGGGAGCAGCCATCAGAGAGCACAGGATGAGGGCTGTTGGCTTCCTGGTGGAAGCTGGGAGGGATGTGACACCCAACACACAGCTGCTGCATGTTGGCCACCAGGTTTCTCCTTGCAGAATTTTGCTCTCCCACCTGCACGGTCTGGTATTAAATGTGGAACCACTGTGGCAGGGGTTGGAGATTCGTGGTCCTTGAGGTCCCTTCCAACCCAAGCCGTTCAGAGCTGCGGCTGGGCCCTGAGCTGGGGGGCAAACAGCCCACGGAGGCTGCGAGGTCCCTCCCAACTCAAACCATTCTGGGATTGTGAGATGGAAAATGCTTTCTACCTGCCCTTTCCAGACTTGTGGAGAAGACAACAGTGTCTCTGTGTGTTAAAGACACGTGGTGGGTGTGGGGAGTGCCTCCAAACACCGGTCTGCATATCAATAACGGTGTGATAAGAACAAGAAGTCCGGGCTACGTCCCTGACATGCACTACGACACATCTGTGGGATCCCCAAAGGTTTTCCATAGAAATCACTTTCTGAAAGACAAGTCATCACGCAGCATGCCATAGGGCAGAGTTTTCTCCACGATGCTTCTATTTTTTTTTACTTTTAAAAGACGCCACATGCCTAAAAATGGAAGTTCTGTGAGCGCAGCAGCAGGACGCGTGTGCGCTGCGTGCTTCCACCCATCACCGTCGCTCTGTGGGAGCCGAGCGAGGAAAGGATGGGAACCCACAGAGCCGTGACCCCAAACCCGGCACGGAGCCACAGCGCTGTGCTGCTTCGGGAGCACCGGGCTCTGCCGGGAGAGCCCTGGGCTGCCGCAGCGGGTCAACGCCCTCATTTCTCTGTGAGACAGGAGGGATCCCCGCACCTCCAGCGCTGCCGTCCGCGGGGTCGCCGCCCGCCGGGCCCGGGCCCTCCTGAGGGGGAGGCGCGCGCCCGCCCCGCGCTGCGGCACCGCGCGCACCGCCCGCTGCAGCGCCGTGAGCGCGCCGCGCCCCCCGCCGGGCGTGCTGCAGCGCGGGGCGAGGCCCGCCGCGACGGGCGTGGCGAGCGCCCAGTGAGAGGAGAGTTTGGAGCCGAGCGGCCAATGAGAGCCGCGGGGCGGGGCGGGGCGAAGAGGCGGGGTTTGGAGGGTAGCGTGCGGAGGTTGCTATGGCCGTGGCCGCGGAGCGGCCGCATGGCGGGCCAATGGGCGAGCGAGCGGCGGCGGACGGACACGCGAGGGAACCAATGGGCGCGCGGCGTGCGGCCGCGGCGGGGCGGGGCTCGCGGCGGCGGCGAGAGGGGGGCGGAGGGCTCGGTGTGGCGCTAAAGGCGCGCGGCGGGCGGGGGGCGGAGCGGCGCGGTGCTGAGAGCCGGCGGGCGGCGCGAGCTGCGGGGCGCGGCGGTGAGCGGCGCTGCACAGGTGGGGCGGAGGGCCCGGCCGGGGCATCTCCCGCTCCCGGGGGGCGGCCGAGGGAAGGGGGGGCCGGCGGCCGGGTTCGGGGCGGCGGGGGCGGCGCCGAGGCGCGGGTCCGGCACACAAAGACCCCTTGTGCCGCGCGGGCCGCCCGCGCCGCGCCGAGGGGAGGTGGCCATTTTCTGCCGCTCCGCCGCCGCGCGGGGCCGGGCCGGGCAACGCCGCCCTTTGTGCTGCGGAGGGGTCCCGGAGCGGCCCGGCCCCGCGCCCTTTTGTTCGAGGCCGGAGCGCTTCTCTCGATTCCTTCGGGTTTTTTGGTTTTATTTTATCTTTTTTCTCTCCTGCCGTCGGCAGCGCCGGATCCCTGCGTGGGAACCGCTCTCATTTGGGTATTCCATGTAAATGCCGTCGTTCGCGGCGCGGGGCGAAGCGGGGCGGCCTTTGTTGTGCGCCGCGGGGATGGGAGCGGCGCTGCGGGGCGGTGGGCGCTGCGCTGCGCTTCTTTCGGCCCCGCGCGTCCCCGAGGCCCGGCGCTGCGGCTCCCGTCGGCTCCTGTCCTCCTCTGGCTGATCGCTGCTTTTTCCTGGCTGAAAGCTGCGGTTATTCCGCACCGGGTCCTGTCGGCGTTTTCCCTTCTCTTTTCTGGAATGCTTTAAATGTTGAGTCATCGCCTCTAGGTTTGAATTAGACGGTCTGTAGCGAGCGCTCTGCTCCCGCACCGCGGGTTCCGTGCCTTGCGTTGAGCTTAGCCGACCTCACGATCCTCTTCGCCTTGCGCGGACCACAGGCGTTGTGCTTCGTGCGCCTTGGGCGCGTTGCGGAGCTGCCGTGCCGTGCTGCGGTGACGAATGCGGTTTGCAAAACCTTCCCTGCTTTCACGGCTCGCGGTGTGCTCCGGTAGTATTCAGCATCTGTAGCGAGAGAGGGAACGGTCAGGCAGATCTGTGCGAGGTTGTCAGCCTTGACCTTGATGCTCTTTTGGGCAGCTGCAGATAGGACTGCAGAGCCCACGAGCACTGGGTGTAGCGGTGTTGCTGAGTGAGGGTGCCGTGCCCTCCCTCCTAAATAGATGCACTTAGATAAAACGGGCGTGCAGAGGCTCCCATCAGCAGTTTTTCATTCACCTTCATCTGTGAAGCTGCTGGAAAATCCAACATCAGTACTGAACTCGCTGCCTTGTGCCTCGAGGTAAACTCGAGAGGCAGGCATTCCTTATTCTTAATGTGGTCACGTCATTTGTTCACAGTTGGCAACAGAATCGGGCTGTGAAAGTGCAAAGTCTTGGAGCTTTAGGATGACGATGAGCTTGAAGGCTTGTTGGAGCTTCTGAAGTTCTTGTTTGTAGTTGAAAGTCAACTCTTTGTTAAAGTAAACGGCCTGGTGTCACTCATTCTGCTCTTTACTGTAGTTAGCTGTGTGTTGAATGTTATTTATGTATCATATTTGTTATTCAGTAGAAGTTGTGCTTCCTGGTAAGCTTATGTTAGAATCACCTCTTCTTTTTTTTAACCACCAAATAAATATAGGTGCATGTTGTTCTTATGGTTCCTGCCATTGCTGCAGTGTCTCTCTGGTGTACAACTGGACTTGGTTTGTGCTGCTTTTTCTGTAGCGGGTCTGGGATGATGTGTGAAAGATCACTGACTTCTGGACAGTGATTTAATTATTCAGAGGGCCACTGCTGAGAGGGGCTCCCAGTTGTATGGCAGTTTCATGCTATGGAAAGCCTTCACACTATGCCATCACCCGTGGGAAGATGCAGACGTTGATGGCAGACCATTTAATTGGTGTCACGGCTCTGTTTGTGGGTAAGAGTGCAACGTGTAACGTGCTTCTTGCTTCTCTCCTTTGCAATGCACAGGGTAACTGATAGAGGACACCTTCCCTTCCCACAATGGCACAGAGATCTGGGCAGGAAGATCCCGAGAGATACCTCTTTGTGGACAGGGCTGTCATCTACAACCCTGCCACCCAGGCTGATTGGACTGCCAAGAAGTTGGTGTGGATTCCTTCAGAGCGCCATGGCTTTGAGGCAGCCAGCATCAAGGAGGAAAAGGGGGACGAAGTGTTGGTTGAACTGGCAGAGAACGGAAAGAAAGCGTTAGTCAATAAAGATGACATTCAGAAGATGAATCCCCCCAAGTTCTCAAAGGTGGAAGACATGGCAGAATTAACCTGTTTAAATGAAGCCTCTGTACTGCATAATTTAAAGGACCGGTATTACTCTGGGCTCATCTATGTAAGTACTAATTACTGGGTTCATTACGGTTGCTCGTTCAGCTGAAGTTTATCTGATTGCCATTCCTTTGCTTATTTGAAATGGAGGAAGTGGGTCTTGGCTTTGGTTTTGATAACGTAAATGCTTTGTGTCCTTTGCATTTAGATTAGCCCTGTGTCTTTTTCCATGCTGCGTGCAGGTTAGGAACTCTGTTGTCATAAAACAAATAATAAAAATGTCTCCTATGGAAATAATTCTGCAAGCATCTTTCAAAAATAGAATGCTAAATGGCAGCTCTGGGTGCTTAGCTCATGTGGCTCATTAGAGCACTTGCCTCAGACATGCTTAACTGATACAGTGAATGGTATCAAATGGCTTGTTTGAACTGAGAGATTACAAAACCTAACTTTGCTGAATAACTGCTCTTTAATTGCTCATATGAATAAACAAGTATCTTGTTTTAACTTGCAGTCTATTAAAAATGGTAATAAGAGGTGAATTAAAAGCTGGGAAGTGCTAGGAATGCAGAATGTCTAATGTCAACTCAGTGGGCCAGGAAAGAATGTGTTCAAGTGCTTAAAATCAATAAGATAAAGCTTTCTTTTTTCAGCGGTTTCGAAGCACTAATTGAAAGATGTGGTTTATTGCCATCTTTCTTTCGAGTCAGGAGTCACAAAGGCATTGGGGCATTTCCTCCTTGAACAGCACTGAGTGCTGTCTGTGGCATGCAGCTCAGAGGAGCTCCTTGTCTCTTGGGCTGACTGCACAGTGGCTCATAGCTCTTGGTGATATTTGGGCTCAATGAGCAGCCCTTCTATCTCAAGTGACTGGAACATCTGCTTAAACACTTGGCTCACTTTAATAAATGCTTGTTCTAAAGCTTAAATCCATTTTTATGTAGTTCTGCTAGTTAGTTGGCTCATTTCTCCTGTCTGCCTAGGCATCAGAGGACCCTTGGTAATGCTTGGATTTAATAGGTCTCCTCGTACTTCTGTGTTCACTTCTGTGTGTTTTTTTGCTTTTTGCCATTCCGAGGCCTTCCACCAAGAGACTGAGCTCAGCAAAACATGCTTCTGGAATGCTTCCTCTAAGCTTAAAAGTAAACTAAATGGATAATTAGTAAGGACTGGATTGAGAATTAAAAGTAAACAAGTTGATAAGTCAAATATTCTATGTGTGTATCAGTCGTAGTACTAGTTATGGAAGTCATTACCTCCTCTCTACCAGTATTCCTTTATAATGAGAGCTGAAAGGTGTAGACCTTACACTGGTGCTTGCTTGGATATTTAAGGGCTCCATACATCAGATGTAACTACAGATCTTTCTGGAGGCTGGCGCTGAGAACCTCTCACTCTTCATACAGGCAAATGTGCTGCTGTGTTACTTTGGATGAATGACAAACCAAAAAGCCCTCTGTCTTGCTCTTGTCATACACAGGAGTTTGTGGTAGCTTACAGGTAGCTCACCTATTTCTAACCCTCTCCTGCTTCCCCAAATGGTGCTTTCTGTTTTCATGCTCGAGCTGTGGAGGCGCAGGCTCTGCAACTTGGTTCCTTGGCACTGACGGACTGCTGTCACATAGGAGGATTACTGCATCCGTATGTTAGTGGTGACCTCCCCGCCCCCGAGCTGGAAGTTGGTTGGGATCAAGAAGCTAATGGATTTGTTGGCCTTAACTGGAGGTCTGAGCCACAGCAACATTGCTGGAGGATGCTGCTTTTACCAAGAATAGTGTGTGTCTGTGCACCCGGAGTAATTGCTTATTTGAAGTTAAAACTCTGCTCACTTTGTGGAGGGGGGGGAGCCACAATTGGAGGCTGAACATTGGCAGAGAATAGGCCACAAGAATTTCAACAGCAGCTTGAGCTGGTGGGATTTTTAGTGCAGTTCTGCTCTCTCTCAAGGATCCCCGTTTCCTCAGCCTTGTACCCGCATTGCTGCTGCTGCTGACTGCACACCCAGGAGCCGTTGCTATTGCCTGGTAACCTGCTGATGTGCATCTGGCATGAAAAGCCAGAGTTAAGAGCTGATGAAGTGAATTATAGGAAACTGACCTTGGCAGGAATTGGATTGAGGCATGTCTGGATTCCCAGGTGCTTTGATAATAACCAAGCTGATGTTCATTTTAGTGCTGACCTTGAGCAGCTGAGATAGCAACGATGAATCTGATGTGCTTTCTATTAATTGCTAACCAGTAGCATACAGAGTTGCCTTTCTAGGAAGTAGGTGGGACTGTCCACTGGAGTAGAGTCCTTTCCTTTCAATCCCTGGAAAGGAAACAAGCTGTTAAATCTGACTGACAAGTCTAGTAATCTATCATTTACCTCTGCAGAATGAAACTAGTGGAGGAGCAGGGAGAGGTGACTACATCCAGCAGGTGCCGAGTTGCACGAGCTGAGCATTGAGAAGAGTTCCATGCAGCGTTTAAGGAGGGATGGTGGGCAGTTCTGCAACCTGTAGCATCTCTGGTATCTGTCCAGTGGCATGATCTTGAGTGCTGTATCACTGTGCGAGTGGTGAGCATGAGTGGAGAACTGGAGACTGGTGGTGTGTGAGAGTGTGTTGTCTGTTCTTGGTCCTGTCTTTATTGCTGCTCTCTTCAAGATGACGCAGAAGACAAAAAGTAGCAGGGTTTGCATGGGATCTGCTGGGAAGAGTGGTTGGAGTGTGAACTGTGGTGAGCCCAGCCATGTGGAGGAGACAAAATGATTTCATTTCCTCCTCCATCTTGAACATCACCTGTTCTGCTTCTTGCCATTAGGCTTATTTTCAGTGTAGCTGAAGAACATTAAGATATCTTTCCTGGAGAAAATGTATTATTTTTGCAGTTTATTCTGAAGCATGCTATATTCACACCAAAAATGGGACAAACCTGTCGTTATGGCTTCTTGTACATGGACTTTTCTCCTTGACCCACTGACAGTTAAGCATGATCCCACACAGCCTCGAGTTCCACAGATGATCTGTGCTCATGCTGATTTTTATGGTGAAAATCCAGACCTTACGCTTCCCTAGGTATATGCACATTCCTTCTGGTAGGGATATGTCATGTGGATCTCTGATACTCTAGACTGCATACTCTGCTCTGGAATGGCCGGCCTTAACCCTAGCCTCAGTCTGTAATCAGTAGCCTCTTTCCTTGCTGTAGATCAAGAACTGGAGGCAGTTGGTTGTGAGTGTAGCCAGGGGGATCCGCAAGAGCTGAGAGGTTGTTGGGAAGGTTTGGATCAATAGGACTTTGCTCAGACTGGTTGTGTGCCAGTTCTTTGTGTCCTTGTGCCTGATGAACTGCTTTCTCAGTGCCTTCTGGGGATGCTGCTGTAAGGGAGGAGTTTGCCTTTGGGCATGAGCTTTGGGTTTTTAGCTTGAGTGAGGGGACATCTTGATGTTTGCAGTAGTGTTCTATATGCAGGTCTTGCGAAGAGTTGTGGCTACCAGCTGTAGATCAGCGTTTCTGTTTAAGTCACATCAGGTAGACATGATTTCAGAGGGCAGGCTGAGGGGGATCCTTAAATCAAATGGCAAAATAGAGGCATCCACTGGGGAGAATCACTTGTAAGGGTCTGTCAGCTCTGCACACTGCAGAGTTCTGCAGACCTTTGTGGCCAACTGCAGGCTGTTTGCCTCGTTACTTCATGAGGTTCTGGGTTCCCTCTGAGCCAGCTTCTGACCTCCCCACTGTCCAGCATGGTGTTTGAATGTAGGAATTCACTCTTTGCCTACTGACCTGCTGTGCTGTGAGCTGGGGAGCCGGGAGCTGTGCCACTCGTGACTCAGACAGCTGTGGTGTCAGTTTGCTGCTTCAGAGCAGGGGCTGAAGCTGTGGCTTTGGCTGTCAGAGCTGTAGCTGTCACCTTCCGTTGTGTCCCCTGGACACAGGAGATATTTGAAATGGATGTCCTGGTGGGGAGCGATGGGGCTGCCAGGGGAGATCACCAAGAAGGCAGAATTTAGTCTGGAAGCAAAATGCAGGGGAAAGAGATGCTGCACGTGATAATATGGAGGGGAAAATACAGAGCTGCTTTGCTGGGGAGCTGCAAATAATGCTCCAGAGGAGTTTCTAGTGTAGGAGGAAGCATTTTCTCCATCTTCATTTGTGTGCTTCATTCTCAACAAAGCATTAAAGATCACAATTCAGAAAGATTATATATAGGTTATACATAGTCAGCTGTGTTCAAAATGAGGTTTCTGCAGAACTTACTATCCAATTTGACTCATGGCTGATGTGAAGAAGAGAACTGTTGGCATATATATGTGGGTTTTTTTTCTTTTTTTACCATTTTCTTCTGTCTGCACTTTGAAAAAAGGGAGCTTCAGCAGGTGACTGATCATCACACTGCTGAGAGTCCTTCCATTTCAGAGCAAGATCTTATTTTTTTCTTGAGCTCTGAATTGAATTTCGTGGTATGCTACACCACTTCAAGGACTGCAGAACAGAGCTCAGGACTGTTCCTGGTCACTTGAAGTGTTTCAGTGCTTTGGTGGGCAGCAGTCTGGATTCGGTTCTTGTAATATCTTGAACATTTAAGTCGCTCTGAAGTGTTTTAGTAAATAGAAATGCAACTGACTGCAGAGATCAGGAGTGTAAATACCTCTGTTCTGCTGGGTGGAAGGTAAGATGTCTGCAGTACTGCAGCTTGGGCAGGAATTGGGAAGAACAAGGTGATGGCTGTGCTGCTGAGGTAGGACTGCATGGAACTTCCCAGCAATATGAAGCTCTGCTTTTGTCTCTTAGTTCCTTGGTGGAAAATAGAAGGGAAAAAGAGAGCTTCATGCCCAACTCACTAACACATATTTTGTTAAAGCAGAAAGATTCTAACTAAATGAACTTGAATGGTGTGGATCCTGCATGAGTTTGACACACCTGTCTGCTTTTCCAGGAGAGAAGAGAGCTGAGTGTCACATCTGAGTTGCAGGGCTGTATTTGACTGATGCATGTGGACAAATAGCTGAGAAGTTCCTAGAAAGCTGTGTGTGTCTGCTCGAGGGCTCTGTGGAAGTCCTGGTGTTTGAATAACTGAGGGGAGACACTGCAGGCCCTGAAGTATCTGCCTTGTGCAAAGGTTGCCATTCCTGTGCCTGCCAGGATGGAATGAAGGAGCTGCCCGTTTAAACTGTGGGTGGTGTTGATCTGTTGCTAAGGCTGACCATCAGCATCTCGTAGGGTTTATAAAAACCATATTCAAAATCCGTTGCCCTGTGTGTTCTGCTCTGTTCCTTGCTCTCCTGAAGGGAGGGGTCGTTGCCTGCAGTTAATGTGGCTTGCTGATATTCCATAAGTCTTGGCAGTAACTGCTTCCTGACCTCGTTTGGTCACAAGGATTGGAGCAGCTGTCTGAGAAATTCTGTTGGTTTTGGCTTCGCCTGGTTCTGCTGTTCCTGTGGAAGAACAGAGGGATGCTGGGGCACATGGAGGAAGGGTTCAGGTTCAACTCTCAAGTCTTTTGAACTCAAAATATGGATCGTTTTCACCACCCACCACTCAGTTTCATTTTAGCAAAGACTTTTCCAAAAGGGTTGGAAGCTGTGCAACTCCAAGGGCTTCTGGAACTTTCCTGCTAATTACTGCTCTCTGCATATGCTGCTTTTTCCTAGCAGCAAAGAAGAAAACATTCTCGCTATTGTGGTTACAAACACTTCGGTAGATATTTCTTAGAATTACAAGTATTACCTCCATAATTGGTCTGCAGCCCAATTTTTTTTTCCTATGCTTTCCATTTTATTTAGCAGAAGAGGGGGCAGAAAATGACAAATGAGCTGCAGTCCCCAGCTCCAGGGCCTGCTGTGCGGAGCAGGTCTCAAGCTGTAACCTGTTTCTTCTTACGCCACTGCTCCTGTGAGGCCAGAGCATAACCTAGAGCAGTCAGTGTAATTATATAAGCTGCTGTATTCTAATTGTTTCAATTTTTGTGCTGGTCCAGTTGGGAGAACTTCAGATCACTTTGTAACAGACTGCTAACAACAGACCCTGCAGGAATCTCGAGTCTGTATCTTTACTTCATCTTCCCATGAAGATGACCCAGTTGTGTGGGCTCTGGTACTTGATAGCACGCAGCAGTGCTTGGGTTCAAACTGATGACTGCTTTGACCTCAAGTTGTTTTTAGATTAATTCAGGTTTGTGGAAGACTCAAATGTGATCAAGTAGACTTTTGGTGTACTAAAATCTCTCGTCCCTACGCAAGAAGGAATACAAGGTCTGATGTATTCTCTGGTTCCTTTAGCAGTGGTAGCATAGCAGCCCACAGTGATGCAGTAGTTTGGATATGGGCTGGTAACACAGTGCCTTTCTTCAGCTGAGTGCTCCATCCAGCAGAGCCCTTTGAGCCCAGTGCCTGCAGCAGGCAGCCTGAGATGGGCTGGGGGCTGCTGTACGGCCCTGCAGAGCCTGCTAGCGGATATTAATACTGCACTGCCCTGCTGTGAGCTGGGATCATGTTTTCCCCGTGAGGCTTGGCATGGTTGGGGCTTTTGCACTGTGCTCAGTGACACTGCTGTCAGTCTGAGCGGGGAGCTCTGAGCGGGGCATAACCTGTGCTGCCAAATTACGTTGTTTATTCTCTTTTTTAAACAGTCTGAAGCCTGTAAATGTGACAGTGTAGTGCTACTGAGCTCCCTGTCTGCAGGGCCGGCTGCAGAGAACATCTGTAGACAATGCTGTTCTGCAGTTTGGGCAGTGTTTTTGCTTTAATAGCTGTATATGTGTTCCCTTTGTCATCCCCACGGAGATCTTGCCCTTCAGCTGTTTGAGTAGCGGCCAGGGCTGCTGTCCCTGTGCAGCCCAGCTTCTGTCAGGCTGAGGCTCCTGCTGCCCCGCTGTGTCTTTCACCCTTGCTGGTGTCTCTGACCTCTGCTTGCTGGATGCCAGTAGGACTGAATTGTTTTAGCTAGAGTTTGTGCAGACATCTGGGTTAATTCAGGTGCCAGGCTGCCAAGTGCTCTGACTGGGGAGCTTGGGCTGGGGGTGATGGTGATGTGCCAGATGCTGGCTGGACTGCAGCTGCGCATAGTGGAGGATGTGTTCCTCTCCAGGCCACAGCTTCTGGCTTCTCAGGGGCTGAGGAGCTACATCCCATTCTGTACAGTGTGAATTTCAGGTTACCTCAGTGAGTAGGGGAGGAAGGCTGTCTGTGAGAGGCTCACCCAGCTCAGAGGCTTAAGTAAGGTGTGGAGAGTGAAAGGCAGTAGCTGTGCAACCTAAGAAGGTAAAACTGGACAAGGGGACGATGATGTGGTGTTGCAGCTTTCCTATCAGGAGGATGGGTCCTACATTTGCAAACATGGGATACAGGTCTTGTTTTCTAGGCAAGACACTAGTGGGTTACACTGCAATCAACAGTAGGGGGATGCCTAGAAGCTTATTTCAGCTTAATTATTGATGTAGTAGTGGACTATGTCTATCACTTTCTGCATTTGAGGAGCTGCAGATGAACATTGAGCCTGGGTACTGCAGCAAGGCAAACTGTTCCATTTCTCCCTTTAGAGAACTGACCTGCATCTTGCTGATGTGCTCTGAAACCACTCTTTACAGAGGCCTTTTTCTGGTGTTGCAGTAGGAGGCACCAACCTAGCCATTATAACAGCATTTTCCTTGACAGAAGAACTGCAAGGCTGGACTGTTAAGCTAGGGAGCTGTACAAAGGTTTGGACACTATTGCCATTGTAAAAGTGCACACACACAGTGATGTTTTGATGTGGCTTTAAGGAAAGACAGCACTTGGGAACCTTTCCTGCTCTGAAGCACTGGTACGAATCAGTGGGAGTGATCCTGTAGTCTGCAAGTTGAAACTTTCTTTTGTGTCTGAAGAGTTCAGATAAAGTGAGAGGTAACTCTTCTGTTACCTGTGTGGCACTGGTAAGCTGCTCTCCAGGAGACAAGTGATGATGCACAATGTCTGACAGATACGTATGTCTGTCTCCTTCTCAGGTTGCTTACTGCTAGGAATATACCATAGCTTTCAGATAGGCCTCTGCAAGCAGGCTGAGCTCTGCAGTCTGGGGCTGCATACCAAAATCCAAATTACTAAGTGATATATTACTGGATTAAAGCTTGTAAGCATCTGGAAATATTCAAACGCCACAATTAGTGTCCTGAAGGAGAGTTTGTATACAGCACTGTCAGAGCTCTGCTTTACTGTTTGTCTCTGGAGCCTTGCCTGGAGAGCATGCATTCCAGCAGGCAGCATTGCTGTTGCTCGATATTGTCTATATCCTGTTCCTGTGCAAAGCAGAAATGTGTTTCAAGCAGCTGGCTTAGTTTGCAGCTGATCACACAGTCCTAAGGTGAGTAAGCATCTATACTTCAGCTTTTCAATATACAGACCTAACCCTGTAAGCTGAAACTTGAAGTCTGGTTCCTCATCCAGGACGGTTGCTGTAGCTCTGCAGTGCTCAATTCTCATTCTGGTCTCCTGGCAGAGTTTGGGCCCTGGGAAGCAGAGGAGGCTCAGGGCATCACTCAGCCCTGCCTGGGTCTGAAAGCTTTGGGCACCTGCAGCAGCTGCCTGGGGCTGATCATTGAGCAAGGTGTCCGTTTGTAAGGCAGGTGTAAATATGTATATGTATTTTGCTCTGGCAGGTCACAATCTCAACCTATTTATCTTGCCTTCATGTTACATGTTATCTTTCCTTTGGGGGACCTTGGTGCCATCTTTCCTCAAATAAATGAATCTCTGTAGCATTGTGGTGTTTTGAAAGAAGTGTGACTTCAAATTCTGCAGGGAAAGGGCAGGAGAGTGAACTGAGTGACAGGTATGCAGGGCAGCAGGATGGTTGGGTTTGTGGTACTGTGTGTGGAAGAGCTCTCTTATGGTGGAGATTTAGTGGTCAGTGATACAAATTTATCGTCCAAACGAATGAACCTCAGCATTGGTGAAAGTAGTGAATAGTTCATTTGCTGATTGGGGTCGTTCCAGACTCTCTGATCCTTGCAATTACTGCACTGGGAGGTAGTCTGGAAAGGCTTCCAGGTTAGGTGTCATCAGTAGAGCTCAGAAACTTGCTAAGTTTGTGTTTATAAGGCGTTAGTTAGACAGCTGCATCCTTGGTAAGGTGTATCCCAGAGAGGTGAACCCAGGTCTGTGGAGCTGGATAGCAGAGCAGGGCCCAGGTGGAGCTGGGTGAAGGGTTCCAGAACCACCCTGTATGAATGAGCTGCACTGGATGATGCCTAAATAACTGTCCGTGTGGCTGCAGTGATCAGAGGATGTGCTGGGGCAGAGCTGGGAGCTGACCTGGCTGTAGGAATTCTTTTCTCATGAGCAGATCTCATCTGCAGTCAGCAGTGAGCTGGTCTTCGTCATCCAAAGTGACCATAGCAAGCAGCAGCTGTGCTGCATTTCCTTGCTGACTTGAAGCTGGTGGTTGCAGGATGGGTGGATAAATATGTGCCTTGCTTCTTGCTATCATTGCTTGAATGCTGGAATGATAAAGAGATTTATGGTGATCTTTTGATGTCTTCGTGCTATTGGTACTGCTTGTAGGTGAGTGTGGGTGACCTCATTTGGCTCCTTGGTCAGCTGAACCGTGCTATTAAAATAACTGTCCTGCCTTCCCTCTCCATTATGATCTCACTAGTGGCCATGATGCATTTGGTCAGGCAGCTCATTCTATTACTAACCAATTCTTTTAGGAATTTGTCCTCCAAGAGGCAATGCCCACTCATAAGTCACTGCCAGGGCAGCAGTGCTGGTGGGATGGGTGGTGGTAGGACTGGAAGGGAGGCCAGACAGGGACTGCACTCTCACCAAAGGCCCTTTCCTTATGTTGAGTTAATAATAAGTTGTTCTTTGTGCTTGGGTCAACTGACCTGATAACATCAGTTTCCTTTCTTGAGAAATACATACGTTATTCCCAAAGATATTTGGCTAGGTAAGGCACTGCGGTTCTTATCATCCAGCATATCAGAACAAAGCAGAGATTCCTTTCCAGTCAGGACATCTGATGTAACACCAAGTTCTTTTCCTTTACTGATAGCTCCTGGCTCAGAGATTGCCTTCTGCCTGTACTTCCAGGATCCTTTGTGCAGAAGAAATAAAGTTCCTCTTCTTCCAAATAAAAATTCTTTTTAAAGTAAGAAATGCTGTAAGATTCTTGTGTTGTCTGCTTAATACTACGTAGGCTCCCAGTGGCTGTCAGTGAAGTAAGGGCTAGCAATAGCTATCCCTCTTCTAACAGTCTGTAAAGGTAAGGCAGACTTCCTGACCCACAGAGATGCTTGTTGCCTCTGGCAGAAGACAGCTGCTCTCTCTTGCTAACGTTCCCATGGTACTAAAGATGCTAATGGTATTAAAAAGTGCTTTCAGAACTTGATATAAAAGAAAATCTTTCCAGTAATGTTCATTTCATAAGGAAACAACACTAGGTGTGGGTTTAGAAAGGGGGGGAGCCATTCTCGTGCCTCGGATGCCTCAGTTGAGGGAGATGACACGAGCTTTCTTCTGGCAGTGCACAAAGTTGTCTTTCTGTTACCTTGCCTTTGTTACTCAGGCCCTTGCAGCCAGTCCATGTTTGCATATCCTCCTACTGGCAAAGGGAGGACTGATTATTTTCCATCTCTGTATATTGATATGTGCAACTGCTGATGTTTATGTATATCACTTACGTGTGATAACTTCTGTAGAGCAGAGGTTGAGCTGTTCCAAAGTCATCTTGATACTTAATTCATGTGGAAATGTGGGCCTTTGTGTATCGCTTGCAGTGTACACTCAATTTCAGTAGCAGTAAAAAAGAAATGCCTCAATACGAGTGACTTCAAAGAGCAGTGTAAAAATTGTACTTGAATGTTTTGATATGATGGCAGCTCTGATGATTTCTGTTCAGTATCAGCAGGTGACAGAACGCTGTCTGCAGTGCCTGCTGCCCTGTGCCCAGGATGGGGGAATGGAAGGAGCAGCATCTCCAGGAGGAGATTGCTTTGGGCCTCTGCAGAAGGAAGACATGGCATCATAGGAAAACAGCAGGATAGCAAGAATAGTGGTTGGGAATAATAGGCTTTTTCCTTATCCAAGTTACATAATAGAATAATGATACATTAGCCTAAATAATAGGGTTTGCTCTTGCACAAAGTCTCTGCTCTCTGTCTTTATCAACCGCTGCCAGTCCCAGCTAAAGATTGTGTGAAGAATGTGATGTCCTCTCTTTGCTGCTTTAAACTCTGGTCTTCCACAAGTGGTGTCTCAGAAATGTACATTTCTGTGTCAGTGCAATAACTCTGCAGATACCTAGTAGTTATTTTTCTCCTCTGTGTTGTGTGATAGGTAAAATCACTGTTCTCTATTGTAAGCTCTTGATTTTTTTCCTTTAATTTAACAGTTTTTAGAGGATGATTATAGGGTAAATCAATATTGCAGTTCTTCCAAGTATAAAAATGAAAATACTTCAGCAGGCGTGTTACTGAAGGAGTAGAACATCAAAAGGTGCCCTTAATTCTTTAACTTCATAAGTAGAAAAGAGACTTAAATATCTGTGGGAAGGAGATCAGATGTTCCACTTCAATGTTTATTTACGTTGATTATCTTTAAATGACTTTTAATGCAGGTAATTAAAGAGCTTTTTAACAGAGCTATAAACCAGCGGTCTGAGGATAGCATGTACTTAAAGTTCTCCAACAGAAAGGACCTTAATTTTGCTCTAAGAGAAATCCAAAATAGCCTGTGAAAAACGTCTTGCTCCTCGTGTTTCTAATTCAATTCTGTGTTTATTAATGAAACCTCTTTTTCTTTTTTAAGACCTATTCAGGGCTGTTCTGCGTAGTTATAAACCCGTACAAGAACCTCCCGATTTACTCAGAGAACATCATAGAGATGTACAGAGGGAAGAAGCGCCACGAAATGCCACCACACATTTATGCCATATCCGAGTCTGCCTACAGATGCATGCTGCAAGGTAAGGGCGTTAACGTTTCTTACAGTCATTCAGTGAGTCTCAACTCTTCCATGCACTTAAAGCTCCCAAGTTTTGGAAGTTTAGCGGTGTATTTTCCTGCTGTGTTGTAGTTCTTAACGCAATCTCTATTTCCTCTTGTACTCAAAAAAAAACCAAAAAAAACTCTTACCTAGAGACTTCAGCTTTTAGACCAGAAGTAACTTGGAGCTTGACCCCTCATTGGTGTGTTTGTCTGCCTTACGGCTCAGAAGCGAATGGATGCCAATAGGAGGTGTGCTGTGCCAGCTGGGGGCATTGGAAGTTGTAATGGAAATACTCCCTTCTAAAAGAAAAAGAGATAAGATTGATGTCAAAAGTTGTAAGTGCCCTGGCATTGAGTGAAGTGAGAATGAGACAGTGCAATGAAAGGGGAAAGCTGAGGTGTAATGGCTTGTTTCTGTGCTCCTTTAAAAATGGTGACATCTTGGCCACTGGAAGTAATGGTCTGAAATGACAGTGAGACACAGCCAGGTGCTTCACCTTGAAGATCCAGGTTTGTTTTTTACCACCAAACTCACGTGAGGTGTATCTGTAGCAAACTGAGCAACTTCATGGTGGGCACTTGGAATTTTGGATAATGAGCATCTGGCAGATAAATGCATTAAAATAAACACCACTGTGGTAAGTATGTTGAAAGAAGCAACAGCATCAAACTTGTACAACTGCACTGACACAGTGTTGGATGGTGCTGTCTGCACTGGTTCATGGCTTACGCTGGGGATACCTTACTGATCCAGAAACACCAGCTTGCTCTATCTAGAGAAGTGCATGTGGGACAGAGAGAGGCCTGAAAAACGTGCTGTGTTCTGCTGCACATGTGGCTGGAAGAGAAGCTACAGCCTGTCAGCACAACATAAACCTCTCACAACTCAGATCAGAATCTTCCTAACTTGGAAGACAAGTGCAGACTTTGGGGTTGCATACATACATACAGTGTAAGTCAACATCAGTAGTTCTCAAGGCTCAGGTTCTCTCTGTGTATCTGTTCCCCAGTACCAATTTGTGTCTCTGGACTTCTTGCTGAATTTTGTACAAATTTTGTCCTGAATTCAGGAAACTATGTTTAAAGAAAAAGCTTTCATATGACAGTCTGTGTTTAGTTACAGTTGTTTTCTTTTCATACTGATATATCTCTGTTTTTCAGTGCTTACTTGCTTTGTGATTTTGATAGTGTGAATCTTTCTCTCTTAAAAGAATGAGGGCGTGGATTAGAATTAAAATAGCTGGGGGCTGTGCAGCAGGACCGACGTGTTACAGAATGATTTCTTCAAGGTTAACAATGTGTTTCTGGTATCCTTCACCTGTATGGAATTGTTCCCTGGTTATTTTTGCAAGCGATTGCAATCAGGCAGTGAACTTTCTGTTGGTGGTTTGCCTTCACAATTCCTTTGCTAAGGATAAGTAAGAGCTCAGGAATAGGTATTGGCAGTTGTACAGTAGGCAAATATTTTACTTTAGCAAATTGTTCTTGCCTAATCGGGTTAGATCAGAAGAGACCTCCAGAGGAAGGGAAAAAGCAGCACAGCTTCTGATTTTTGTAGTGCCTTCAGTGAATTGTTTGCAGACATTGCTGTGCTGTAGGAGAAAGGTGGAGTACAGAGCTCTGGAGATATTTGCCTGAAGTATGAGGCATGGCTATTTGTATTGGTGATTTGCCTGGCTTCTCATATTCTTGCGAAGCAGCGATGAGCTGTGATGAGAATGGCTGGTGAGCATTTGTGTGAAGTGGGATAAGTGGAAGGGAGGGGTGGCTCTGCTGCTGCTCAGTGCTGGGCTTTGGTTGCAGGGCCTCTAGATGGGACCTGCTGAGCAAAGCAGTGCTTGAGGGAGCTCAGTTTGAGCCTACAAATACCCTTAGCTGTTACAATTGCAGTTTGTCTAATCTTTCAGAGTATCAACTAGTACTTACCTTAATAGTAGGAGTCAGTAACAATATTCAACTTATTTTTTGGTTGCCAGTTTGCAGTACAAAACCAAGTGTGGGATGTGCCTGTCACTTGGTAGGGACAGTTAGGTTTTTCTTCATAGCTGAGGGGTTGATACAGTTCAGTTTCCTTAATCTAATTATTCCTTACGTTTTGCTCTAGACTTTGTCATAAACTAATGGAACAGAAAACTTGTACTGGAAGCTTTTGGCTAGTAGGATTAGGTCTAACCAAGAGCTAGCTGTCTTCGTTGCAGCACTTCAGGTGAAGTCATGAGTGGTCTTCACTAACACAGCCTTATTTAAGCATAGTCTGACAACAGTGCTTTTTCTCAGCAGTTGCTAATGTGGCTGTAAAACTGTTTCTGCAGTTCCCATCCCGGTTGGTGCATGCAGTTGCTTTGGGAGGTGTAGATAGGATGGCAGAGGGAGAGTGAACTGGGGGTAGAGAGTTGTTGTTCCAGTACTACTGCAAATAATTGCTGTGCTACTGTAGTTTCTTTTGATATAGATGACTACCGTGTCCAGTAGTTGGCTTCTGGAATTTAATTATTAGGATTCAAAACTGAGATTGAAGCCATAGGAATGCTGTTTCGTTGGGTAATATGACCATAACCTCAGAGAATACCTTAACCATTAATTTAGGCCAATGAAAGCGGGTTGGCTGTGTTTTCCTGGCCCGCTCAGTGGTATTTTGTGCAGTGTAATCATGTTTACTTTTCTTGTAATCATAGCTACTAATTTTCCAGGTGTTGGTGAAATGTGTTTATGCTGATCACCAGGATACTTGGACCTGAGCTGTGTCCAAACAACCAGATTTCTTACAACACAGTTCCTGTGTGCTGGTAGTAAAGGGCAGCAAGTAAACTGCTACTCGGTAGTTTAGCCCTTTTATGCCATTCGTTCAGAGCTCAGATGATGAGAGATCGGCTTCACACTTCTGCTGAGCTGAGGGTTCATGTGTTGTGTGAGCCTTAATATTATCTTAAGCAAAAAAAAAAAAAAAAAAAAAGGTTGTGAAAGCAGAGGGTTTTTTTGATCAGCAGAAACAGAACTGATGTGTGTGTCTGAATAGGTGCTCGTCATCTTAGGCACTGCTGAAGTGCTCCATTTTGTTAAGCTGGTGATGTGCACTGCGTGTTGCACTTCACAGCACTCTTACAGAAAGGCTGTATGTGGGGAGTGCTGCAAACTGCCAGCCATAAAGCTGCTGCTGCGCTCATCCCTGTGAAGAATTTCCTGTTTGGGAGAGCTGTCATCGCAGGTCAGCTCTCATCTTGCCCTCCAGTGGGAAGCAGAATGGGCTGGAATTCGTTTTGGAATTTGTTAACCAAGGAGGACAAAGGGGGAAGGAGGGGAAAGAGCAGGGGAAGCAGAATATGCTCAGAAAGCCTGGTTTTTCATTTCTGAGAGCAAATAGTAATCTGCAGAGAGATGTGATAGCTTACACTAATTCCACACAAGAAAGAAGGAAGTGGAAAAATCATTTTTAGGGCTGTGTTGCAGCTGGCCAGTTCAGTGCTGGTGCAGCTGTGATGTGCTGAGGATTTGAGGCGAGCTTTGCAAGGAAAAGCAAATCTCAGTGATTGCTTGATCTCATAAACATTGACTTTCCTGCAAGGCTTGCAGTAAAGATTGAGTGCAGGCAGTCTGTGAGTGCCAGGCGGGACGCGGCGCGCTCCGATTACGGCAGCCCGGGTCTCTCTTCCGGAAGCACTCATTACCTGCTGTCCTGACCTCAGAAGGTAATAACCTGCAATTCTGCTTTACATGCTGGATTTCCCCTCTGCCTCCCCTACTAATTAGTTTTCAAAGCATTGTGGTGGGAGGCTAAGTGCTACTTCACAGGTGATTTAGTGGATTTCCCTTGTGCTTTCTCTTCATTTTCTTAATGTGAAGTTGAAGCAGTGAGTTCACATAACCCAGGGGCTCCCGGCTTATTGAAGCTGTTTGGCCCTAGACAGAAATCCTATGCATTCATGCATAGGGCCGGGGTTGGCATGCTTCACTAAGGAATCCTGGGCAGAGCTTTTCAAAGCTGCTGGGCGGTTGACATGGTCATAAGGAATTGGTGTCCTAATCCCTGTGACAACATTGACCTTAATTCTGTTTGGTAATACAATTTGTAAGACTTGCTGTGTTCCTCTGCACTGCTGAAACGTACAGGCGATGAGCAGCAGAAATATGGATAGGAGCTAGGATTTTCTTTAGGAAATGAATTCTGACTGCTGATTCCCCTATGACTATCTTCTTTTCCCTTTTTTAACAGAAGAGGCTTGACCTGATTGTGCAGGCAGCACTGACATAACTTTCCTCTGGTGCTTTGCCCATATGAGGCTCTCCTCTCCTGCTGTACTTTTTGAGGAAGTGTGGCATTGTCTTCTTATGCCTCTTTATTCACTGAATCTGAACAAAATACATTGTAGGATGTGTTGAGGCAGACTCGGTTTGCTTCTGGTTGCTGAAGACCTGCTTGCCTGCTAATATTACTCTTGTATAATTATGCTTAGTCTCTCCTTTCTATCCCGTTTCCCTGAGGACGTCTTGGTCAGCCCTAAATTAGCACTGGTATTTTCAGACTGCTTTAATCCTGTTCCAGGGGAGCTTTATCAGAAGCTGTGCAATAGGTGAGAGGAGCGCTCGGTGCTGGAGGAGCTGGCACTGCCACTGCTGCTCCCTGCAAAATAGCATACTGACCTATATCTCTAGTTAATTCCCTTTGAAATGCTTCTGGGAAGTGTTTTTATTGTATGAAATAATTTAGAATAAAACGTGGCAATTCTTTTCTGTGTGCTACTGAATATTGAGGTGGCAGGGACAGGTTGCTGTGAGAGTGAAGAGCCTGGCTAGCATTCTCCATGATGGGAACAGCACATCAAACCTGTTAAATGTGCAATTAATGTTTTTCACAGTATCTTTTTTGAGTTATCAAAACCTCAGAGTTCTTCAGCTCATCACAAAGTGCAGGATGGCAGGAACTGAACAGAGCTACCTGCTTGGCAGATGTGATAGGAAGGATTTCTGGGCCTCCTTATCATTGCACTGCTTTGTGTTTTCCTTTTATCCAGCCAGGCTGGTGTGGAATGTGAATATTTGTGTGACAGTAACATGGAAATGTGATATACAATGATTTTTAATGGCTGGAAAGAGGGATGGAGAATCGTGAAGGAAGAATTGAAGCAGAATAACTGAAATCCATCATGCTGAAACAGTCTTCTGCTTCATTTCTGAATTTGAAGGAAAATGAGAAATGCTTCTGTCAGCTGAACCTGTGGTGCAGTACTTCATTTCTCCTCACCTCTTTGTTCCTTGGTATCAGATCTGCTTCAGCTGGGGCTGTTTTGATGACTTTGTGCCATATTGGCACATCTCTGAATGATGTCAATAGCAATTATTGAATAAAGCTTAATGATGCTCGCTGTTAGAATGAGGTTGTATTCTACCACGTGTTTTTTCTCACCTTTAGTAGTGTTTGAAGTTCTTCAGTACTGCAGTACTTGGACAACAGTTCTTAACCTTTGTCTTTTTCTGTGTCAAAATGTGTTTGGATCTCTGCTCTAATTGGAGCTCAACCTCAGGGTTACAAACTTAATTAGACATAATAGTATTTAGAGTGAACTGCTGTTTTCTTAACTCTCAGTTCCTTAGAAGTGTTACTTGAAGTGGTTGACTGTGTTAATTTTTTTGGCATGCCTTCAAGAAGGAGCTTTGGCACTCTCCCTGCCCCTTCCCCCGAGGCGCCGTGTTGCACAGCCCAGCCTGAGCCTTTTGGTCAACGCTGCGACCAAGCGATGGGAGCTTGAAGATCTGCAGAGCAGGCTGAGCTCATAGCTGGTTTGTGACTGTGCTAGCAGGCAGACAGGAATTCAAGAGCAAGTGCATCCAACTTATGAAATCATTTGTGAGATGATTCATTTGTACGTATTACTCAGCCAGCACCTGCTTCTGGTAAAACTCTATTCCACAGTTTTAGTTTAGATCAAACTTTATTTCAGGGTGGATGTGAAATAAACACTATTTTCTGCTTTTTTTTTTTTTCTCATTTGGTTTTATCCTTCAGATGCCACAAATGCAGATATTACTTCCTGCACAGCAAAAGCTTCAATGAATGGTGTTCCTGAGAGCACTTTGCTTACAGCAGCTCTGCTGGTGATGCAGGCAGTCATTTTTTTGGTCAGTCATGTCTGCGTTCCTCTGGAGTGCTGAACGAAGAGTCCAGTTGTGCTGGAGCTGCCAGCAGTAGCAATTGCAGTAGCTCCTTTTTTATCCACCCTCCTATTTATTAAATGTTCTTGCTGTGTTCTGGCACAGAAACAAGAAGTAGGAGCAACTGTGAGCTCTTAGCTAGCAGAGAGGAATGGTGAGTGTTCTTCTGTTCTTTGTCTCCAGTAAGCCAAGGCTCTCATCACCAACATGATTATCAGTGCATCTCAGTGCAAGCTTTCAGTGCTTCCCTAGCTTCCTAACCAGGAGTGATGGCATCATCTAGTATCCATTCACTTGTCTGCCCTTGGTGCTTCCAGGCATTTGGCCAAATGGAAGCTTTTGGCTTTCCAGATGCTCAGGGGCACCAGGTTTCTTTTATTTCAAGGCTTTTTCAGAGTGCTGGCAAGACCATCAGCTTATGTGTACAAGGAAACTCAAAAGAAAAGGAAAGTGAGGCTGCAAGCACCAGATTTGAGCATGGAGAAGGAGCCGCTGACCTACTCGCTGTGGCTGCGTGTGGATGTTTGGCACAGAGCTGCCCCAGCACCCAGATGTTAGCTGCTGTCTCTGAGATTCTCTTTCAGATCTGCAGATATGATAGTGGTATGCATGATGTCTGTCCAGCGTGTTGGTGGAACCTGTTCCAAAGTATCCAGCTAGCCTTCACAGGAGTGTGTGCGTATGTGAGGTGGTGTGGGCATAAAGACTCAGAAAGGTTTTTTAGGGAGAGAGCGTGCCTCTCAAACGCACTGATCTGTGAATGAATCTGAGTGGACAGGAGGTCATCTGATAACGACCCACGTGAGTTTTCACATGTAATTTTGGTAATTATCATAAGCACAGGCTCTGAAGTAACTGCAGTGTGAGGGAAGGCCCCATGCAGGTACAGATCTGGTTATGTGGCTGATCTTATCCCTTGTTCTCTGCTTTCTGTGGCTTGGCAAGGTCACTGCTGGAGACATAAACCAACCTGTGCTTGCGTTCATGCCCCTTGTTTGTAGATTTGTTTGCCTGCAAAATGCAAAGTGATTCTAAGATGACACTTGGCTTATGTGGATTTATTTTTTTAGGACAGCAAAAACAGGAGCCCAGGACAAAGGGCTGTACCTCAGCTCACAGCAGAGGCCACACACATGAGGTGTACGATAAGGAATAAATTGCTCTGGTAGTGCTGGAGCTCTCACTGCTTTGGCAGGAGCTTGTGAGTGTGAAACAGATCTGTAGCAATCTAAATTAATTGTGCAGCAATGGTTAAAAATCAGAGAATAGGATCAAAGTGGGAAACACTTTACTGCCCTGAACTTAAAACTGCTGCCCCAAACTTGACATTTGTACCTTTGGTGCTTTGTGCTGCTCCAGCCTTTCCCTCCTTTGGGAGGAGAGGAAATAAGTCAGGAAAACATTTAAAGAACAGCTGAAGTTATCAAAACTGTGCATGGGAATGATAATTGAGGTCAAACAGAACGAGTCTACATCTGAAATGGCACAGGGAGGGGGAATAGTGCTTACATCTCCCACCCATCTCTTCCTATGTGGGAACAAAGGGTCATTAATTGGCAATCACAAGTGACGTGCAGAACAATGAGAAAACATTTCTTAATGGGGCAGCTAAATGGTAGCAGCCATGTCTCAGGATGTAGGGCTGCTGGAGTTCGGTGCTTCTTGAAAAGCTGCTGTTGGAGTGTGATGGACCAGAGACAGAACTCCTGTCTTGCTAAGTCAGCGCTTATTTGTGCCCTGCGTGCGGAGGCAGCCATGGCTGGAGCTGTGCGTGTGCTCTGTCATGGCAGGGCTCTGCTTGCAGCTGGCTGTTAGGGGCTGCTGGTCCTTGAAATGGGGGGCATCTCCTGAGCTATCCACTCTTGAAACCTCTTACAAGACAGTAACGGTGGCTCTTAAATATTCTCTGAGGACACTGTTTTGTTACAGTGATCAGTGATTCTAAAAGTAACAACTTCATTGCTAGAGAGCAGAGCCACAGTAAGTCCATGCACCGCATCTGAGACATCAGATATTTTGAGGTGAAGCCCCTCAAAAGGCTTGTTATGGATCCTAGAAAACACTCATTAGAGAAGCATCTACAGCTGCAATCCAGCAGCTGCTAATCCATGCGCTGAGGTCAGCTCCACTTACCCCAGTTACTGTGCTGGTGTGGGATGTGCCTCTGGGCTGTGTCCTGTCCCCTCTGTGACCGAGGATGAAAACCCAACTGCTCAACTTCCTGTTACAGTCAGAAAGCCCAGCAAAGTCCTCTGCTCTCTTTCCAAACCTGCGGAGTTCAGGCAGAATGGAGTAACTCGGGAAGAGCCCACTTGGTTCGTAGCCAGTTCTCTTCAGTGGTTTGTGCCTGCTTAATTGTTTGGGAGGGAGAGGAGCAAAAGTGAATTAGTGAGCCTCAGTGGCAGATATTACTGTCAAAGGACCTCCTTGAGTTATTGTTTCAGTTGACAATGTAATCTTTGTCTAAACAAAATTGTGCTGCAGAGGAAGCAGAGCAACTTAAGCGGGGTTGCTGGAGATTAGAAACCACTGCTATGCTGAGCACTCTGCAGTCCAAATAAACCCTTTTCAGCCTGTGGTTGCCAGCTACCACTAATCTTAGGTTACTGTTAAGCAGTATGCAAATATCGCTGAGAAGTAAGCATAGGGATGGCCCCAGCTAAAGGTTTAGGAGTTGCTCGTTTCTGCTGGGAAAGCAGCCTGTCTGTGTGATGTGAAGAGCTGTGAGCAGAACAAGCGAGGCCTGGCAGCTCCGGAACCTGGTGCCTGATGGGCTGGGACCTCTCACTGCTGTGGCTGTGAAGCGGAAACAGGAGCTGCTGGAGGCCAGTGGCTGTGTCCCATCCCTGGTGCCTGCAGCCCTTGTGCACGCTGTGGCCCAGCCCTTGTCCTGCAAGCTGTCCCTGCGCTGCCCTGTGCTGAGGGCCAGCTGTGTGCTGCAATCCTCCTGAGCTGCAGCAGCTGCCCCTTGCATGGGGCTGCTTGCATTTGGCTTCCCATTAGATAGGATAAATGCACATCTGTTTGGATGGATCTGTTAAGGAATGCGTTGTCTCTTAATTTCTCTTAGTGTATTTAGCAAATATGTTTTAACTTCTAAATTAAACATGCAGGACTCTCTCTTAATGGAAATAAGTGAAACTGCTGGAACACTGACTGTGAAAACATTGTTTGAGCTTCTTCAAACTTGGTGAGGACTAGACAAAAAATTCTTTCTGATGTATAATGGAGAAGCTGCCCACGGTCCCACAAAGTGGGCAGGATGCAGTCTGGCAGCTATTTGTTTTCTCCTTTTCTGCTGATTAAGCCCCGGCTAGCAAGTCAAAATAAATGTCACAGTTTTTATTTGGGAATTTGGGTAATTTCAAGCTAACATTGCAAATGCTTAACACTCAACTTCTAAAATGGTCTCAATTCTAGCTTGGCTTGTTTTCCCAGGGCTGGGTGCTGTTAGGTTGCACTGTCTGTGCTGGAGCACTTGTGCAGCAGCCTGAGCTCTGGGGTGAGTGAGTGAGTGATGTGTGGCTGTGAGATGTGCAAGAAGTGCTCGCACCCAGCCAGCAGTGGGGTGAGCCCTGCTGGGGTTTGCCTCACCTCTGCCATGCTTCATTTAATGATCAACTCAGTGCATAAGGCAGTCGGTCAGCAAGCAGAACTGAAGCGTGGCAGTTGTTATTTATCTCAAATCTGGTACCTTTTGGAATAAGGTACAGAACCACTGTTTTTTTGCTGCTTCTGTTGTTTTTTTTAAAACTTCACCACTTGCAGAAACATCCACACAGTGCCTTTGTCAGTGCTCACCTTCATAGCAAAGAGATCCTCTCTCAGTCCTTTGTGAAAGACTCGGGCACATCTTGAGCCTTGGAGTAAGAGGTAGGAATTGACTTACTGGACTGCCAAAAGCGGCTTGTGACCATCAGCCTCAGTGCTTACTCCTGTAGACTGTACTCCTGTAGAAGAAATGTAACAGACAGTGCCTCTGTCTTGTGTTGTGCCATGTCAGAAACAGTAAACAGACAAGATCGGGAATTAGTAATTGCTTTAGAGATAGCAGTGCTGTTCTGTCCTCACTTGGAAGTGAAGGGTGTTGTGCTGGAAGAGGAGTTGTTCTGGAATTCTTTGTGGCCTGGTGTCTGAGCTGGCACAGGGGTGTTCTGTGTTCTGTGGGACAAGTGTGAGCACTGCTGAAAACAAACCAAGCACTGTTATTAATCTTAAAAGCACTGGTATCTGGGGGGAGGGGAGGAAAGAGGTGCACCTGAATTTCATCTTTGAGGATAAATTGCAGTGTTATGCATTTCAGGACAAGTGAGAATCTCTGCAAGTGCACCTCGATCTCAGGTTCAAAGCCATTCAACTTGGAGATAAGAACTTACAGCTTGTCACTAAGCTGATGGTGACGAGGCAGGAAGAAAAGGGTAAATGCAGTTTCAAGGTGTATCCCTGCTTCCCTAAAGAGAAGAGATCACTTCCAACTTCCAGTGGCACCTGTGTGTATGTGGAAGAATCCTGTGATTCTCCTGCTTGTCCTAATGATGTCCCTGACACCTCTCCTTTTTTGTTTTAGTTACCTGAGACCTCCTGGAGTGAGTTATCTCCTGAGGTGTGCTTTGGCTCCTGTGGCATTTTGGATCTCTTCTGATCCTTTGGCCATGTGGAGGTTCAGGTTCATTAAGGAGTTCGTAATGGCTGCTTAAATTGAGGTGCTGTAACTTTACCTGCCAGCTTTATAGCGTTGGCAAATTACATGCTTTCTGAAACATTCACTTGCATGTTTAATGGGCTGTTGTTGGCAAAATACTGTATTCCTATGAACTGTGAGGCTGCAGAAAGTACCCTGACGAACACGACTCAGCTGTGTTGCACAGCTGAAGGTAGAGGTGAAACGTAGAGTCTGCAGTGCTGCTGAAGGAATCTCCCAGGAGCAGAAGTGTTGGGATGTATTTGCTCTGCAGTAAGATAGGTGCTCAGCAAAACACTTGTGCCTGTCAGTCTTCCTGTGTTATGCTTTTGGAGATGTTTGTTGCAAGTCATTTCATGGTGTAAAGCGTTTGATAGTTTATGGAGTATCCAGGCAACATTTTAGTGATAAACACAAAATATAAAGGCATGCTTCGTCTCTGTAACCAGATCGTTTTCTGTGCTTAGCAGTCCAGTAGGACTTGGTCATTCAAAGGTTACTCAAAGCTTGGAGTTCAAGAATGGCAAGTTATCAGACCACCTGTCTCCTTTACGACCCAATCCTATCAATCCTCAGCAGCAAAATCCCTGTGGATGCAGGGTCCCTCTGCTGTAGGCAGTGACCCACTTTCATAAAACCTGTCAGGAATTCAAATTTTAAATCTCTTGGAATTGTCTGATATTTGAGCCTGCTGCTCTGCAGTAGAGGACAAATACCAACAGAGCTTCCAAACCCAGCATCCACAACAAACAAGGGAATCAGCCAGGTAACCAAGCTTTTCTTTGTTTATGGACCATGGCACCTGAATGTTAAGTACTATCTAAAATTGAAATCCCTCTGTTTCCCCATCATCATGCTCTGGAGAAATAAATAGGGTGCGTTGAAATGGATCATCTGGAAGGAGTCTGGCGCTGAGGAGAGATGACGCTCGACGTAGCTGCAGTGGAGATCAGTTCCCCTGTCTGTAGGTTCCTGCAGGCTGAAGGGTGGAAGTGCAGCACTGCGTGGCCTTGTCTTTAACAGGGCTTGGGAAAAGGTTAAAACTCACGTTTGTCTCTTTTCACCTCTTCTCTGGAGTTAGCTGTTCTGTCTTGCACACTTCTGTTCATGTTCTTACCTAAATAAGGATTAAATGCTGAAAGGATGTGTGGAAAGGGTGGAGGGATAGCAAGACAGTCAGTGTTTGTATGAAGGCTGTGACTAAATGTCATCTCAGAGCAGGGAGGGATGCATTAATTCTGGAAGCAGGTAATAGGCCTGTGGAAGTGTTTTGAATGTGTATTTGTTATTATGATAGCTCAAAACCTGGCTTTCTAGTTGGGCAGTTTGCTGTGGCCCCGGATGGCTCTGCCTTTCTTGTGAATTGAGTTGGGAAAGGCAGATCTGGGCAGCTGCTGTACTTCAGTGTAGTAAAGGGGAGCAAGGCAGTTGCAGAGGGTGGGCATTCATTTGCTCACAAGCTGTGCTCTGTAGTTTGGTTTCTGTCCTTCAGTGCTGCTGCTTGTGAATATTTCTAGGAAACTTGAAGACAGATTCTTCCTTTTCTGCTTGATTATCTTCTACCACTTTATGAATGACCATAGTGTGAGCACAGCAGAACTAAGGCATGCTTTTAAGAAAAGCTGCTCTGTTAAAATACAGTAATTCCTTTGTAGGCGGACTCTAGATTGGAGCAGTGGCTTTTCTGAACATCCTGCCTGAACCAATTACCCAACAAATGCGTTTAATGCACATCTGGAACCTTACCCAGAGTTAGCAGGGGTTGGTTAGGGCTGGTGTGTGTGGGGAGGATAATCCTTTTATAACTTGGAGACAGAAGGGAAGGGAGGAATAAAACATTTCTCTATCCAAACTCTCAAACCTTCTGATTTTTCTATACATGTGTAGTAAAAAATAGATCCCAATGTTTATATTGATAGATTTTTTTCATACAGGAAAATATTGCAAATGTTCTGCAGCCAAGCCACAGCTCTGTTTGAGGAGGTGCCAATTGTTGTCCTCGTACTCAGTGAGATGAGTGAAGTAAGTTTAGGGGCTTTAGGGGAAATAATAGCTTTCAAAGCTGTCATTCTTGTCCTTGTATTCTGGTGTTTCTTCTTTGCTTCAGAGTTTGATCTGTTCAGCACTGGACAAGGTGGTTCCTACCAGGGCTGCAGCCTGCATCAGTCAGGTGTTAAACACAGCACTTGGTTCTTGCCTTGGGAGTGAGAGTCAGCTTCTGGATGGGGGGGGGAAGAGGAGACCCAGCAGTGATACCAGTGCTTCAGTGCCTGATGCCTCCAGACTCTGAATAGTTTGGTGTCTGCAACTGGTGTA
Organism: Lagopus leucura; assembly: GCF_019238085.1. Lineage (NCBI taxonomy): Eukaryota > Metazoa > Chordata > Aves > Galliformes > Phasianidae > Lagopus > Lagopus leucura. The sequence goes on from NW_024962289.1 coordinate 3,537,341, forward strand.
ACGATCAGCTGCTCCCAGAGGGAAAGACTTGCTCTACGTTGCCACATCTGCCTTGTGCTGGCTGCTCTCTTTCCTTTTATAGATATATTTTGGTAGGATAAAATGTCTGCTAGCGCAGCCCCTGATGTGCAGTGCAGACATGCTTGGGATGGAGGAGCTGGTGGCACGAGCCCTCTGGCTGGGAGCAGCACAGCACTGGGCACTGAGTGTCCTGCTGGCTTTGGAGAGTGCAGTGCACGGGCTGCTGGTGGGACGGGTGGTTCCATGCCTTCTGTGCACTCATTGCAGCAGTGCTGTGGCACAGGCTGGTCAGGGTGCTGAGCAGCTTGAAAGTGAAGTTCCATTGGTTGGCTCAGCTGCTTGAACTGGCAGGACTTGTACATTTGGTTGCTGGTCCAAAGTGGAATGGACTGGGGGATGTGAGCAGGGGAAGCAGAGGCATTGGCAGCAGCTCAGGTTATCTCCAGCAGCAGGGGAACTTTAGCCCAAGGCTAATGTCAGACTGTGTTGTCTTTGTGCTTCCTAATTCCTCCATTCAGAAGGACGTGTTATTTTGTAGAAATATTGGCAAGCAGATAATTAAATTTTGTTTTTATTCTTAGGCTCTGTGATTTTGGAACTTCTATTTCTAATTAGAAAAACTGTAGTAAGCTTTCTGTGCAGCTTGAATGTTACGACCTTCAGTGCTGTTTGGAGACCTTGAGATATATTTAAATCCAAGCTGCAGCCCTCTGGAGTGATAGATTCCCATGGGACTTCACTGTTTGTTTAATAACAAAGGGTTGGTCTTGTGATGTGGGTCAAACTGAGTCAACAACTTGCTCTCTTCTTCATCCCCTCGTACTGCTTGCTTGTCCCTGTGCCTATATCCGTCTCAATTAAATTGACTTTGTGCTAAATGAGTGCCTTCGATTAGTGAGCTGAGCTGCCTCCACCTGGGAGCAGAGCAGCACCTAGAGCTGCTGGGGCAGCAGGAGCTGAGCTGCTGCAGCAGAAGGGGAGGATTTTCCAAAGAAACCAGAAGTTATCTGGCAGGTACTGATAGAAGAGAGTGTTACTGACCCTGTCTCACAGGTGCTTCTCCTTGCTAAAATTATCTGGTAAATCATGTGCTCAGAATGCATTGTGCCTTTGTCCAGAGTATCCGTCATCCCAGACTGAAAGCCTATGGAGCCGTGGAAATGCCAAACTTGCTGGTCCTATTGATGAAACTTAGTGACTTGTATTCCCTGTCTCAGTTGCTATAAAGGTTGGAGGAGCTGATAGCCAAACTCGTTCTGCTTTTTGCTCCTGGAATTTTGCCTGCATACGCCATGGGATTTGTTGCATGAGTTTACTCTTTGCATATTTCTGCAAGTCTCTGTCTCGTGGTGGTGTGAGATGTTATCTCATGAAGGCCTTGCTGGAGAGATGATAGTTTTGGGCCTGTTTTTAAGAATCACAAGACTTAGAAGGAAATTTGTTTTCATAACGTATACAGGTTTCCATGAACAACCACTTCAGCTTTAAAAACAAACAAACAAGAGCAAAGGCTATTAAAATCACTGCAACGGATGGTAGATCTCGTTCTTTGTCATAATAATGATCTGTTCTGTGGGCTGAGTGCTGCACTTTGTGTTGAAATTGAATCACAGAAAACAGCACAGCCTGGTGAAAATATTTTCACATGTAAGCACAATAAAGTGGTGGTGCTTCCGTGCCCCAGATGAGTTCCCAGCAGTTCAGTTCTGTCAAAACACGGCCAAACAGATGCTAGACAGTGCTCTACGGGACCAGCTCTTTAGGAAGGGACCAGCTGCTTTGAAATCAAGACCCTAAGTAAACTGCTTTATTTGGGGAGTGGAAAGCTAAACCAAACGAACTGCAAATGAATGTTCTTTCTTAGTCCCTTTGCTGTGTCCAGATGGACACAGGAGAATGAATTTGGAGTAACATACTGCAGAGCTTGGCAGCTTCTTTGTGACACGTGCCTGTGCAGGTTCCTGGACATAGAAAATGGAAGAGGTTTTGTGCACTTGCTGAGGTTTCTGGTAAGGCTAGGATACGTGCAGCTGCCTGGACTTCTAGATAATCTTTAGGATGAAAAACTCATTGATACTGCCTAGCTTGTTGTGAGCACGAGCTCTGTGTGGTAAACCCACAGGTAAAACATGGAATGGTACAAAGCAGTAACCCGTGCTCACTGCTTTCTGCCAAACTGGTTTTGTTTTCAGGGCAAGCGCTACCTGTATTCCTGGCTGGTTAAGTGATAAACTGAAGAGCTGTTCTTCAGAGGAGTCTTTTTTGACAAACTGCAGTGACAGCATTGTGGAGAAGGGAAAACTGAATTACCTCTTTAGAAACCATCATTGCTGATACTACAGTCGGGAAATGCTACCTTTGCACTCCACTCAGGATACTAACTTTGCATTCACTCTGCAGTTTCTTCTAAGTGAGGAGCTGACTGGTGCTGTGTTACCTTGGCTGAGCTGGCATGGAGCTGCCTGTGAAGTTCTGCAGTCTTGGTGCTGCCTGGAGGCAGGCTGGGTCGGAGCTGCTCCTCTTTCCCTTTGGAGCTGACAGCCCCAAGGCCCGTCTGGCTGCAGGAGCTCTGGGCTCTGTCTCCTGCTGGTACCTGAAAGTTATTTCTGCTGGAGCTTGCAAGAGCAGCTGCCCTCTATCAAAGCCAGAAGAACACAGAATTTTATAGACCACACTCTTAACATTTCTGCTGTTCTCCCACTGCTGTTGCCTGCTGCCAGCTTTTATTTCCTGCAGTCACAGCCTTCAGCCTTCCTTCTGGTGCATCTGGACAGGAGCTGCTGCATACCAGGCACGTGTAGGAGGCCAGGTGTCAGCACTCATGTCAGGAATACCACCACTTCTTGAATCCCTTCATTCCCCCTTCTAATAATTTGGCTCGTGTTCCTATTCAGAACTGTTTGAATATTAGTTGCTGTCTGTGCAACAGGTAGGAGAATCACTGGTATCTTTTGCTCTTTCTGAGCACGTAGTTACAGGAGGTGGAAGTGCAAATCCTTGTGTGCTTTAATGTTTTCAGTGAGAACACAAAAGTTGGTGGTGCAGTCCCAGGCCTCTGGTATAGCTGTAACATTGTGCAGCAGCATCTGCCTGCAGGAGTCCTTGAATCTGTGTCCTTCAAATGTTCTATTCATATACTCATTAAAATAGCAATGTTCTGCTTTCTTTGGCTGCTTTGTCTGTACTGGCCATTGAAAGCAGTTTGGAGCTGCTGTCACAAGGGGCTCTCAGCTCTCCCCCCACCTCTGTGAGTTGTGCAGCTCTATGCTGAGGTGCATGAATGGACCTGCAGCTCAGTGTGGCCCAGGCTGCTGTCCCAGTCCCCCCTCAGCTGTGTGGCACTGCTGATGTGAATACTAGCAAAGCTAGGAGAAGGAGACAGAACACATGCCTAGCACCACAGCCTGCTGTAGCTGCCATAACACTGATCCCAGCCCCTTGCTTTGTCCCCACAGCAGCAGCAGCTCTGCAGCTTGAGTTTGTGCTGCTGGGCAGTGGGGAGGCTGAGCACGAGCCCTTCCTGAATGTGGGCAGCTTCTGGGGGGAAGTGTGGTCACCTGCTGGTCCTGAGTGCTGGCTGAGGCTGTAATTATGTGTCAACACCTGCTGTTTCACAACAGCATCCTGAGCTTGGCTCACCTTATAGGTGAGGTGCCTGGTTTCATGCTGGCTGCAGAGTTGAGCAGTACCTTACAGCTCAATGTAAGAATAGTTTCTCTGGACCTGTTTTGAAACTATCTAAAATGGTTTACACGCTCACCAGCAATAGTCACAAACACTGAGGTTGTATACACAAATACAGATGTACTTCAGATCGATCAGGCATGTGGGGAAGGTGCCTCGCAGCCACTGAGGCTGTGTGCTCCTAGTGTGGGACTGAAACCTGTGTCCTGGAGGGAACTGTGGTGGTTCTCCTGCTGGTTGTTCCCTTCCTGGGCTCCTTCACAGCTCATGGTCAAGGAGAATGGGTAAGGGTTGGGTCAGTAGGGAGCCCAGCTTGTAGCTTTATGTCCACAGAAAATAAAATGAAGCTTGACTTTGAGTTAGCGTAAAGTGGAAGGTCTCAGTTCTCAGGAGGCAGCTGTGTTCTTTTGGAGTAAGTAATGAACGTCTGAAGATATAAAAGCAGCAAAACTTTGTTGGAAACTTAAGGAAAGAAATGTTGAGCTCACTGAAAAACTTGGGCACAAAGGGAGGAGAACATCCTTCACTGCAATGCAATGCTTTACTTTCTGCAGGTATACTTGAATGTTTTGATTATAGAACTTTTAATATAGAGTGCATGATGAAATATATTCTGTAAAGACCCTGTAATTATGGAATGCCTCTTGCAGGGTATGACCTGTCTTCAGGCATTCTTTCCAAAGGTCGTAAGCGCAGCAGCGGGTGTCACAGAAGCTGCACTGTATTGTAGAGCTCAGCTGTGTTCAGTATTTCCTTGGCTGTCCTTTTGACAAGTCTTTAGTGAATGAGCTGAATTATGGAAGCACTTTAGGCTTGCATGTTAATTAAAAAGAATAAAAAGCTAAAGGGGAAAGCTTCTGCTTGCTAGAGATGCTGGTGCTATTTCCAAGTAGTTATTTTTGGTCATTAGCATTGTGTACTTGAACTGTTTTCTTTCTTGATTAATACTTTAGTATTTTAAATGCTTTATCCAGTGAATCTCTGAAAAGGTGCACACAGAACAAAAGGAATAAGGTCAGCTTTGTCTGAAAGTGTTTAAGAACATTCGTAGTCTGCATTAAAGCAAAATCCCGATTTATGACATCGTAAACTGAATGTCAGATGTGTTGTTTGCTGAGCAGTGTGTGTGAGAACTAAATTATTGAAGGCATCTTACTAAAAATAGTTCGAGATTGTCCTTAAATTGTTAAGCTGAAAAGTTGAATGTCTAAATGTTTATTTAAAACAGACTGTCTTGCAAATTACAGGATAACAGAGGCAAAACTAACCCTGTTCATTCTTGTTTTGCAGACCGTGAGGACCAATCCATTCTCTGCACGTAAGTGAGCTCTGCTTTTCGTTTGGGCACTTCTGGAAGTTTTTGGTGAGAGAGGGGAAGGTCTCAGGTTAACATTGTTGATTAAAGCTCTGGTTGTTACACCTTGGTCTTCTGCCTTGACAAGTAGCAAGTAGCTGTTAAAGGCAGGATGAAGTGGTGTTCTGTGTAGGGAGATGCTCTTAATAATTAATTCTCCTTATTGAGAGTTCTTACAGGTGTGTGTGGCACTGAAGAATTGCAGTTTCAAAAGTGTCAGTCAAGATGCATGAATCGGAGAGAATTCCCTAAATGTGTGTATCTGTCAAAGAGCTCTGTTACAGCTCTCAGTGTAGTGCCTTGGGAAGCATGAATCAGTGCTGGTCTTGAAACCCTGCTGAGCAGCAGCAGCGCCTTTGACTTGCTTCAAACAAGAGAACTCTGGGCAAGCTGATGCTAAGATTTCCTTCTTCGCTTCTGTGTGGGTGCCTGAATTTGCCCCACCCAGGAGCAGGTTTCCAGCTCCAGTGTAAGTGTGACGGGGAGCTGGCTGTGAAAGCTGGGGTAGCGGAGCAATGCAAGTGCTGCACGGTTATGGCACTGCTGAGTTGGTCTGTCCTTGGGCTGCTGCTGAAAGGGGTGATCCAGTCTCACCTCCTTTCACATGCTGTGTTTGTGCTGCCTTTTAAGTTAGCACTGTGTGCTGGTGCTCCATCATAAGGCAGTTTAGGGAGGTAAGCTAGCAGAAAACCACCCTGACCACAGAATGCTGCTTTCCATCTGCTCGCTTCTCCGGCCAGCAGTGCATGAAGGAGGGATGAATGTGAGGAAGGAAGGCAACAGGGAAATGTCACAGTTGGTAGCAGCCAGCTAGTTTGACTGGTTTGTGTGTTGTGAAACCACACCATGGCTGTGCTTAAGCTGCTTGCAATTAGCTGTCTTGGCTATAACTTGGATATACTCCATTATCTGAGTGGAGCAGGGAGGATGTGGTAGCTGTATGCTCCTGCCTTGGCTGGGTGAGCAGTTGGCCATGCGTTGTGCCAGTGCATAGCAGCTGCTTTGAGGCCATAGTTGGTGAGGATGCCTGCTTCCTGAAATAGCTCGACGGTGAGATTGACTGCTGGGAAGGTTCTGTTTAACTGCCTGACTAACTGCTAGGTACAGTTTGTTCACTGACATGAAGTTCAGATCTTCCACCTACCTCCTGTAAAACAACCTTGACTACCAAACGAGAGGATCCCTCTTCAGTCTTGCTGATAAGGCTATGCTCTTTCAAACCATAGATACTATAAGTACAAGCTGCACGGGCCTAGGGACACAGAAGCAAATGCAATTCTATTGCTAAGGTCAAGGCACAGTCAGCTAATACAGACTTGCCTCGTTCTCTTGTCCCTTCTCTTAGTAGAACTTGTTTTTGTGATAACTATTTTACATGTGATGTACAGGACAGCCCTCAAAGCACAAATAAGATCCTGGAACAAAAAAAAAAAAAGCTTTGTTCTCTGCATGTTTGTGGATGCTTCATGTGGATGCTTCAACATATGCTTGCCCCAGGTGAATTGTTTTGAAGTAGCTTTGTGGCTTTGGGCCTGTGCATGAACTTTGCACTCAATATGGTCAGCAGAGACCACAGCGATTGGAATGACAGTGCTGCAGGATTTACTGAATGTCTGATCTGTTCATTTGTAAATTGAAAAGTCTTCAAAATCTAGTCTTCAATTTTGTTGTTGTCTCACCTGTGGAGTTACCATAAGCTTTTGATCCTTCTGAACTGAAAATGCAATTGAATTCTCTTTTGTATCTGCTGCAGTGTGCTCAGCACGGAATATGTGGGGCTTGTGACATGTTCTGTGTCTTAGGTTCTAGGCAATTGGCATGCTGCTTAATGAACAGCACCAGCAGAAGACAGGATTTCAATGCTGCCCTGGAATGATATTGCAAAATGTAACACTGAAACTGCTAGTGCCATGATACTACACAAGTGTTGCTACCTGTAATTCAGTGTATTAGATACTAATCAAGGCTGAACTTGGTAGAAGTGTGACAGCATCTGGCAGAAGCTGGGATTTCAGGTTCTGTTGGCTGTCTTGTTGCTTTAACTCGTATTTATTTTTACTTTTTTACTGAAGTACCTGCAGAGCAGTATGCAAAAGAGAAATCCTCATTAAAAGGATCAGTGCCAATGAACATATATTACAGAGAAATATACATTGCTTCATTAACGTGGCCTTGGAGTTATGAAGGGTAAGGTATCAAACCTCCAAAGCGGCCAGATAAAATTCAGTTACATCTTGACTTTTGAGAACGGAGAGATGTGATCTGCTGGTCACTGGGTATAAGTATTCCGTGCTCTTGAGCATCATATTTCCACCACAGCCCAGAAGACTTTGCTAATGCTGTCCAACCATTAACACTATTTGGATGCAGACTACAGAAGAACATAGTAGGTGTTACAGACTGCTGTTCAGGTTAACCTTTTTCTTGAAATAATTTGTCTTAGTGCTTTTCTCCAAACTGGACACAGACATAAAAAGCAGCACATCAAAACCACATATATTCCCTTGCATGTATCTTTTGAACAAGTAGGTTATAAGGACAGCTGCTGACTACAGCACTGCTCCAGAGGTGGTTCTCCCATGGCCTTCAGGACAGAACTGTATTCTTTCATCAGGTTTGCATTTTAAACTCATTACGTGACAACTGGTCAGGTGGGGTATGAAATGACCTCCAGCAAGACCATGGCAAACTTGCTTGTATAGCTGACCAAAAGGACGTCTAATATGTTTTTCTCAGTGTGGATTAGTGTCCAGGACTCGTCTCTATTGCGTTACTGCTTCTGCATTGAAAAGACAAACTGGGCATTTTCCTGCCATGCCACTGGTTTTACAGGTCTTTAACTAAGGCAGGTATAAATACAGTAGGAGTGTGTCTTAACCGCACTGGAGGTGGTTTCAGAAACTCCTTTGGCAGTTCATGAAAGGCTTGATGTCTTCTCATCCCAGACATGTCATCTCAGGACCTGATTCATCTGACTGACCCCAATCTTTAGTAAAGTTGAAGATCTTCAGAATAATTTCTCTCTTCCCCCAGGAGTGATTTAAGCTAGCTAGTGAGAAAGGAAAGACCTCTTGCTTGTGCGTGTGGATGGCTGGGGAGTTATAGTATGCCTGTCGTTCTCCTCTCTCCCATTGCCTTGACCCTAGCTGTCTTTACGTGCATCATGGAGGTAGGTCCCCCGCATGGCTTTGCTGAAGGTCTGCCTGGTCAGCATCTTCACCTTTGTCCCTACTTCCAGGTGATGCAGTTTGCTATATTTTTGTTCCCTGTTGTAAGGGTCCAGGTCAGCTCTCAATGCAGCTGGAACGGCACTGTACCAAGTCTCACTCAGACTGCCAGGACAGACGCCCTTTTCCTCTTGACAATCAGGAGTGCTCTTTTGGAATGTCTTTACTGTAAGTCCGGATCTTTAAGGAATTCCAATCTGTTTCTTCACTGGGGAATCTCTGGAATTGCAGTTATCTTCATGCAGTCAATGAAGTAAATAACTACACATCTAAAGCTGTCGTGAAACTGCAAAGGTGATTACTTAGTGTAATGTCTAACATTCTAGTTAAGTGGCTTCTGTAGCTGTGTTAAGAACTTCTTGATCTTAGACAGTATGTGGACGTTTGAGGACTTGCTCACACTTTGCTGGAGGAGTGACAGTGGTTAACAGTGCAGGGTGGTTCAGCATTTGGTAGAGGCTGGTCACATCTGTGTGACAGCACACGTACATGGGCAGTGTATGGAAAGGCTAGGCTGATGGATGGCTCTCCAGGCATGCCTCTTGCTTGCATCTCACCGTTCTGAAGATAGCAGGGTTACTTGGAGGCTACCTGACTCAACCTAACGATCTGCTGACGTTGTGTGAGGACTTTGTGGTCTGTCATCCCCAAAAGATGAGCTTTGCACAAACTGATGGTATGTAATCTCTTCTCAAAGTTGGACTCCACACCAGGAGTGGAAAAACACTGCTGCTTTCTCTGGATGCTTGTGTCAGCAGGACATCGTGTCCTTTGCCTAACATGGAGGCTGGAGAGCATTACTCACATTGCCAACTGGTGTGGTGGTTGTTCAGTTCTCCAATCCAGACTTGCTGACACAGATGAATTTTTGGTCTTGGTGTGGAAGTTTACGTTAAAGTGTAAAACAGTGTGCATTCTCTTTCTCACTGTTACTTCATTCCACCCTCTTCTTTTCACCCACATGCCCATACTCCATCTTTTAAGGAACCAAATACAGGCAGTGACAGCAGTTTGATGTTTCTTCTGGCTTAGAGGTTCACTGTAGGCCTCGCATCCATAAGAAATCAATTACAGAAAAGTAGTATAACTTCATGCTGTGTGTATGCTGAAACAAGAACTCATACAGTGAGGTAGGATGTGAAATTGTGATGAGAAGCTGTGCAGGCTTTTCTGTCTTGAGAAGCTGCAGCTGCTGGAGTTTTGGGAAGTTTTATTGTTTTTCTTTGGATATTATTCTGTTAATGTTAAATAGAAGAGCTGCCAGGCCGTTGGAGGCTGATGACCAAGATGAAGAAATTTCTTCTGTGGTATATTAGGAATATGAGAAATATTCAAACCTCTCCTGGATTTGTTGTCTTTAACTGCAAGGCAGCTTTTGGAACTTCAAACATGAAAATGTGCCACATTGCACTTTTCTGAATCTAATAGATTCTAAATATGAGAATCTTACCACAAGCCTACGGTATTCTCAAAACTGAGACTAGGCTCGATAAACACTCATTTAGCAGATGCTTGCAGCCATACAAGGATATCTAATCTGAATTGGCTTCAGGAGGAGTGGTGGGGTGTGGAGGGAATAGAGGCTGCTTATTAAAGGACAACAGCAGCAAATACCAAGCATTTTTGTATACAACCTCTGGCCACAGTCCAGCTTGTAACATTCCCCAGACAACTGGTGTTGAGATGATGAGAAGCATCTAAAGGGGAATGGAGGAGCTGTAAAACAGCCTTGTAAACAGCAAAGCCTGTTAATGCCTCTTCTGTGCTAGTCCAAACTATCACTTACACCTCTTCATTACAGAGCATTATTAGAGTGATTAAGGCATTCTTGTAATTGCAGGTCTCCACTGTAAATATCTGTTTGTTTATAACTGGCAGAAGATCTACTCGGTTGTGTCTGAGAATAAGTCTCTTTTGTTCTTTGCAGCCATTGTTGTGAGCACAAAGGCCTGTTGTTGGGCCTCTTACTTGCGCAGTCACTTACGTGTGTGCTCCCATGCTTTGGTGCCTTGGGCCTCTTTGCATGAAGCCAAGCGCCGCTGCCTGCAGGACTTCTGAGCAGCACGGCTTGTGAAATTGCTTGCTGAGGAGAGCTGCTGCTCCTTCTGCCAAGCATTCAGCCGGGAGCACCTTCTGCTTCCACATAGCTGCCCATCCCTGAGCAGAACTGACACACTGAAACTCTTCGGGCAAGAGAAAGGTTTCGATCCAGGCTCCCAGCGTGCTGACCTCTTTGGTTAGTTCTTTGGTATTTTGAATCATGGAGAGATGACTGGTAATGGGATGCGTTAGGCACATTTGATCTGATCACCCAAAATATGTTTCAAACGCTTCACAAATGTTTTTGTTCAGCAGGAACTTGGTGTGTGGGCAGCAAAGCGAGGAGAAACCTCTGAATTTCAAAGCTGTGTGTGTGTGTGTGTGTGTGTGTGTGTGTGTGTGCTCCTGTCCCGTGTGACTGGCAGTGCTGCATCTCACAGATGCTGCCTCACACCTGGTCTGCAGGTGGAACAGCTGGAACTTCAGGACGAGATGCTGGTGAGGTCCTGTGCTGCACTGACACAAGGTCACCTTGTGTCAAAGCTGCTGGGCAAGATGAGCGGCTGCTTCAGTTTGATTTTCCTTCAGAACAGTGTTTCCCCTTGGCACAGGTCTTCACAGCTGCAAGTTGTCCTGCTGGTGTAATTGCTGCTGCTATAGGCTCTGCGGGAAGAGCTCACTGCTCTCCTGGAACTCAGATCTCTGCTTCTCTCCTGCATGCTGCCCCCTTGCTTTCTGACTAGCGGCTCATCTCTCACTGTGTTCCTTTGCCTGTCTTCTCAATGTCAGTCTGTCTAGCAGAAGAAATGCCTTTAACCTAAACCTTGCGTAGTGGAAGTAGCAGCTTTGGGGGGGGTGGAAATAGTGCAGCTGGTTGAGAACTCAGTCACTCATCACTAATTTTTTGCCAACCAAATTGTAGCTGGGATGAATTTGCCTGAGTACTTCCCTTCTTGAAAATGACTGCAGGTTTACATCCAGTGAGTTTAAAATCATGCAGAAGCTTTAAAGTGGTCATGCTAGCCAGTTTTTACCAATTTTTCCACGCAGGTTCGATGCTTATTCAAAGAAAAAGCTTTGCTGTTTTGTAGTGCTTTATCTCTAGAAACTATATTAATTTTCCTGTCAGGCTTCTTAACCATATCTGTAATGTCTGCATCAAGGGAGAGGAGAGCACCTTCAGTTAATTAATGGCACAGTGTTACTCATCCGACTGGAGGCCATTGCTAAAGATGGTCTGCTTGGATGACTCCACTCGATGTGCTTCTTGGCATGCTCCATAGTCAGAGCTGAGAGTTGAATTCATCTCACAAAACCTTGTTTTTGCTCATAATGGAATCAAGGCAGAATTAAGAGGTGAAGTGGTGACCCTGCTGGAGTCATTAGTGATGCTGCCATTGACTGAAGTAAGGCTAGGAGCTCAGCCAAGGGCTTTCATTGTTTAATTTATGGTAACATATTAATTGAGTTGTATTAAAACAAGGTTTTGAAAAAAGTTAATCTTTAGCTTTGTGATAACACTTACTCCATAAATATTGTACATAGCGTTACTAAAAGTTTACCTTTTTTGGGCAGGTTGGTAGAGGTAGAAGGCTTTAATTTATGTATATAATTTATGTGTTTGACTTTCAGGGAAGGATCTAAAGTATGCAGATGTCCTTATTTCTGTAAATGAAGAGGACTTCATCCTAAATCTTCTAATTCTTCTAGGGTGCATGGCAGCAGAGCTATCTAGCTTGGTATCTTGCAGGGAATATTTGGCATATTTGTAAGCTCCCAGGAGAGGAGAAGGAGGATGATAACATCCATCAGTATTGCTTTTGAATGAGAGCTCGTATAAAGACCTCTAAAAATCACTATTGGATTTAAAGGCTTTTTAACAAAAGGAATGTATCACAAGCTTTTGACCTTCCTATGCTGTGTGTATGCCAGAGAAGTGATTAATGGGCTCCTAAAGCTGCATGCTGTCCTGAAGGCTGACATCTGGGCTGTGCTTGCTGTGCTATTTTCTTTGCACTAGGTGTTTCATCTGGTTCATCTTTTAAAACTTAATACATTGCTTTTATAATAGGTTGTTAAGCTCTAAAGTCCCAGCTAACTGTGTGTTTCCAAGCACTGATGACAGTAAGAACAAATGGTATTGCTACAAAGTGTAAACGTTTGGCTGTGCTTATTTACTTCTGTTACGTGCTGGTATAGTTTATATTAACACAGCTTCGCCACCACCATCAAGGGGAAGCTAAATAAAGGGGAAGAAATAAAGCAAAATTGAGAAGTAAGCATGGGCATCTGAGGTTTACTTTTTCCTTCCCAATCTTCATGATTTTCTGTTACAGTTTTACAGCTTTCTGTGTGGCATCTCGCTGGGTAGAAATGGAACTTAACTTTTTTTTCCCCTTTCTTTTAAATTCAGCAGAACCCCATGTATTTTCCCTTGTGGCAGTCCCAAGGTACTCTCAGCTTCTGTGCTGGGTATTGATGATTTCTTGGCAGAAAGGGAACCTGGTTACCCATTAGCTAATTCTCAGCACAGTCTTTGTAACCAGCTCTTCAGATGATACATCCCAAGGTTTTTTGTATTGCATGCATCCAGCACAGCTGGTTTATTCGGTGAGTCCTGAGGGACTTCCCCATGTCTCCTAAATGTTTTTCAGTAGTCCAGTGCCAGTGATTTCTACGTGTTCTTATGGTGTTATTGTGCAATTATACTCATTTTCTCATGATGAAGGTCTGCAGCAGTGGGGTGGCAGTAGGTGGTGGCTGCCACCACTGCAATCAAGTGCCCTGGGTGACCCCCAGGCTGTGCTGCACATCCCCCTCACGTGGTGCAGTGCTCTCAGCTAACACAGCTCTGCCAGCTTCAACAGGCAGAGTGACCCCAGCATTCCCACCCAGCTCTTTCATGCTGCTCTTCCAGACTGGCTTTGCTCAGGCACTGGGCTGCTCCTGGCCTGCTGGTGGAGCAGTGCTCACCTCCTGCCTGCTACCACGAGGTCATCTCTCCCAGTGCAGTTCTGTGTGGCTCCTGTGATGTGAGGGGAATGGAGGGTGGATGGAATCCATTCTCTATGAAAACATGGGGTAATGTTGTCTGCATATGCAAAATTACAGTTTCAGCTGCTGTGTTGTCCCATTTTTGTAGACGTTGGGTGTAACATGAGGTAGGGTGCTTCTGAGTTGCCTACCTGACCTGATTTGGAGGTATCCAATACCAGGAGGACACACTGCCGCAAAACCAACACGTGCAGCTTGGTTAGGAAGGGGTTTATGGAGGCTGCAGAAGGATGCACTTGGATCCCCCTAGGAAAATAACAGTTTCCATTTAAAAACCTCAAGTGAGCAACCTGCAGGCAGGCAGCATGTATCCTTGTGGTTCTCAGAGCTGGTTGCTTTCTGGATGCTGGGAACCACCATTCAATGACAGAAGAACTTCAGCTCTTTCAGTGCAACACCATGTAACAAAATGCTTTTTAGTTTGCTGTTCTTGACATGCGAGTCCCTGTCGCACTTGACATGAAATCTCTTTGTAGTGATTAACAGCCAGTTGCATGATTAAGGCAGACCTGGTAGTCTGTGTGTGTGGATTTATTTAAAATAATAACAATGCTTAGCATCATTTGTGTTTGCTGTGCTGTGGGCTTGGCCAAAGCTCTGCCTGTACTGTGTAGGCAGTTGAGTTTAGGGTACCCCATATGGAGACCTTCCAGTGCATTCTGACATTGTGCTTTCAATCTGTCTTAAGAATAACAGTATGTTAGCTACCTCTATTGATGGGAGCGCCGTACCTCTCTGCACCAGCTCATTTTGTAATGAATGGATGTAGCCCCGTGGCTACGAGTGTGTTTGAAGCCAGCTCACAGACTGAGAGGAGCCGTGGAGAGTCTGAGTGCTCAAAGTGTGCCTTGCTGTATTTTGAAACATCTGGAGATGTTGAGAATTTCCGTCAGCTTGGTAATTCTCATCACCAGGTCCTGGAATACGAGATGCACTAAATGTTTAATAGTTTAAATGTATGTATTTGCAGTCCGGAAAAAAATCTGTCTCTGGGCAAAGAACAGGTCTGTTTCTCATTACTTACAGTACCATAGGAATTCAGGCATCTAGTCAGAAGCTTTTAATCAAACAAATGTTACATATTGTATCAACATCCTAATGCTGAGGAGATCTTTAGGATGAAGGAGGTATTTTAAACAAACACTTTGCAGCTCCTTGCAACTCCAGGATTTTGGTTGTAGATGGTTACTGAAGTTCTGTTGCGCAGTTTGAGCTGTAAATGGAATGACTGGGGGTTGTCATTATCAAAGAATTGACGAGCTGTTGTAAAATCAATTTTGAGGAAAATGTTTAAAATGTTTTGCAGAGGCGAATCTGGTGCCGGGAAGACTGAAAACACTAAGAAGGTTATTCAGTACCTTGCTCACGTTGCTTCCTCCCATAAAGGAAGAAAGGACCATAATATTCCTGTAAGTTGGGAAATCTTCTCTTTCTTTATTGTTCTACCAAATTCTATTGAAAATAAAATAATAAAATTAATTAACTAAATAATAAAATTAATTAATTAATGAGCTGTAATGAAATCCTTGCAACTTTGATCAACCATTTTCTCTTTAGTGGCTGAAACGAACACCTAGCGATGGCATTTCCATTTCGTGTCAGCTATTTAACTTTCATGAGATAATAGGCTTTATGCAGGAATTACGATTAGAAACAGTATCAAAACTTTCTGATGCAGTAAATCCCAGTTTCCTAAAGGTATTTCATTAGCATAAACGGTGGACTTGTTTCCTATCAGATGCAGTCTTTAATACTAGTATGTGTGAAGTGGCTTGCATAGTATCATAGAATCACCAGTGTTTGGAAGGTCCTCCAAGACCTTGCAGTCCAACTCTACACCCACCACCAATATTTCCCACTAACCCACATCCCTCAGTAAAACATCTGACTGTTTCTTCAACATCTCCAGGGATGGTGCTTCCACCACCTCCTCGGGCAGCCCATTCCAGCACCTGACCACTCCTTCAGAGAAGATATTTTTCCTAATATCCAACCTGAACCTCCCCTGTTGCCATGCAAAGCTGTTCCCTGTCATCCTATTGCTAGTTACATGTGAATGGGCTCAAATATCTGTTACTATGAGCAGTTGGAGCACTTTGCAGTGAAGTACTTATTTAACTTTACTGTCAGGCAAGTAGGTAGCTCTCACCTGTGCTGGTGTGTGCATGCCTTCCTCCAGGAGTACTGCAGGTTGAAAGCTTTCAGGGTGCATTTTCTGGCTTAGCAGCACCTCCTGCTACTTCCTTACTGCATAACACTAAGCACTAGGATGCTCAGAGCTGTCAGTCTTCCTGTGTCAAGGCTTGAATTTCTGGAGAAAAAGATATTGAGTTGGGATGAATTTACAAAGAAAGGAAAGCCAAGGATTTGAAGGGAGAGAGACAGAAAGAATACTTTGGAGATAGATTTGGAGAACTCTAGTTGAAAGTAGGGGGAAACTTGAATCTTCCCTCTACTTGAAAGCAAATGACATGGCTCTGTAAGTTACTGCTTATTCAAATTGTTGCTGGTTTATTGCACAGAGCAAATCAATGTTAGGTTTTCTCAGAGCATGTCATGCAGTCTGAACAGACTGCAGGTTGTCTCATCTGTCACAGGCCTTAAAGGGAAGTCTTTGCAATGGAGCATCAACAGTACTGGACAGGTGTTCATACATTACTTACTAGGGATGTGTGTGGGTTTGCAGAAGGCTATTTAGGATGTCTTCCATAAGATGTGGTTTTCTACGTGGGTTCTGGCTTATGGGAGTTATTGGCTTTCCACTGAATAACCTTGAGCAGAACCTGCACCTTTTACTGTTTCTGCATGAGTAAAATTGCCCACACCTTTCTGGGGGTAAGGGAATTATGCAGCCTGGATCTGTAACAGCTGTTCTTAAAGATGCTGTGATAGCTTAGGGTGCCTCTGTTCAAAAAAGACTTCTGCAAGCCTCCTGCCAGCTGCTCTTTTGAGTGGATCACGCTTGTAATTTAGATGAGGTTGCTCAAGACTCTGCTGAGCTGTTTTGAAAAGCTCAAGGGATGGGGATTACAGTGCCTCTATGGGAGCCCATTCCAGTGCCTGACCACTTGGAGCCTCATTTCTGACTGTGTAAAAGAGATTGGATATTGGCCTCATTTGTGCTGTGTTTCCACTTTGTGCCAGTATAGTTGCTAAAAGAAGCACCCCTTTGTCAGCATAACAATTCCTGTGGCCACTCACTGGCTTGGAAACTGATACAGGCTCAGGCTGTGCTCTTAATGTCAGCCTGGCTTCAGCGGAGATGAATATTTGTATGAATTGAGGGGGTACAGGGAAAGGGGTAAGCTGGGTGCGATGTGTTGGTGAAGGGAAGGGTGAGTTGCTTTCTTTAAGGCAGCATTGGCAAATGCAGTTTAAAGCACAGACCAACCAGGAGTTTAATTTCCCCCCCCCCCCCCCATGAGATCGTTTGTGTTGGTGATGTTCATCCCCAGAGTTCTGAAGGTGGCTGTTGTGATTGGCTGCTTTGTGAACCATCGTTGGCATGATGGAGACAGGGGAAGCTTTTATTTCTCACATAACATAGTTTTACCCCCCAAAAAGGAATAGGTCCCGAATGAAAGTTGGATGCTTTGACTGTGTGCTTCATTCACTGTTGTGCCTTATTAAGCACCAAGTGAATTATTTCTGAAACACACAGACTGTGTAACCGAAACAGCTTTGGAAATGAATTTCCCTTTCTGTAACAACTCGTTTTTACTTATTGCAGACAGCACCCAACCTACACAACTAACACCCAGAAGTTTAGAAGTGTCAGAACTGGAGTTGTACACACGGCCCCAGTTTGTTCCTGTTGACATTGAAAACTGCAGAGGTTCAGTAGTGGTCTGCAGTACTGCTCTGTACAACACTTGTGTTCTCACA
Source organism: Lagopus leucura (assembly GCF_019238085.1). Taxonomy (NCBI): domain Eukaryota; kingdom Metazoa; phylum Chordata; class Aves; order Galliformes; family Phasianidae; genus Lagopus; species Lagopus leucura. The sequence continues at coordinate 3,554,606 of NW_024962289.1, forward strand.
GAGATGCTGAATAGTCTTGTTAAATAGACTGTGAATTAGGGATTTGTTTTTATCCATCATAAATTACTGACACGCTTATTAGTGAGATATCTGAGTTCTGCATGGCTTTCTTTATCACTTTGCACGGTGATGAAGGAACAGTTATTTTCCCAGTGCTGTTCTAGGGTTACCTTCAGCCTGACAGACAGACTTGTAAAGATGCTACAAAAACTCAGCTTCCAGTTGGGTGCCTCAGGTCTCACTGGAGTAACACTCCAATTTGTACACCACCAGGTGCGTTCCTCAGGAGCACATGAGGAGCAGCACACAGTGCTGTACTGTCACTTGGAGCACAGCGTGGCCCTGTTTGGTATTCAGAACTTGGCTGTGTCTTTTGCCTCAGTAGGGCTCTCCTGTGCCCCTGCAGTGGGTTGGGTGAGGTCCACTGTGAAAGAGAAGCAGTATTAACTGTGGAACGTGGCTGAGCTAGATGATATTGAGTCTCTTATCTAGGAGTGGAGTAGGCTTTCTAGAGACACGTGAGGGAGGGAGCACTAAAAACATAGGCTGAAGGTGGGATGGCAGAGCCTGGATCATTCACAGCGAGCTTGGTTGGCTTCAGAGAGGGCACATGGGCTGCTGGGTTGGTGTGCAGCAAGGGAGGAAGCTGGAAGGTGTTTGTTGACAGCTGAAAACTTACAGCTTCACATTCAACAGATTTGACCTCTGAAGACTGCGGGAGAGGGGGATGTTGAGAACTTTGCAAGTAGATCTGATTCATGGTTTATTCAGTTGCTGACTGTGCCGTGTGTGGAGCAGCCTTACAAAGAGTCATGGTGCTTTAACTCAGCTGTCTCAGCCTGGAGGTGACCCACACTGTTATCTCCTGCTGTGCTCAGCTGCCTCTGGGCCATGTGTAGCACCTCCTCTGCTCTCAGTTATTTTTCTGGGTGGTGAGGAGATGTGGAGGCGACGTTTGAAATGAGAAGAAGAAAACAAGGTTGGGTAACTGGACAGAGTAGGGCGGGAAACCAGTGAGAGAGGGTTTGAACAGATTGAGGAAGAAGACATGGACAGAAAGGAGAGTTCTGTTTAGCTTTGTGACTCGTCAGTCACCAACGTACTGGGGGTAGGAATAAGAAAAAAGGCTGGAACGTGTTAATGCATGTGTTACAGAGCTGCTTTACTGCGGTTGTGTAGTGAGCCCTAATTCTAACTCCTGCGTTCTGCTTTGGTTTACAAACACCATGGGTTTAGTTGCTGCAAAATACAGAAATAAAGTAGAATGCATACCCAGCTTTCCAAAGGGATGAAAAAAGTGCTGCTTACTGCCCAGGGTTCACTGCTAACTTGCATGTACTGCAGGCTGTGTGGGGTTGGGGAATGCTGCCTATGGGCAGATCTGGACCCTATTTGTGGTCAGGTATTTGTAGTCAGCAGATAATGTAATAGCAAGACTGAAAATAAGTAGCCGAGTTCTATTAATGACATCCATCACTACTGACTCTGTTTCTACTCATCTGAACCTGAGCTGGGCAGTGCCAGAATGAAAGGAATGCCTGTTTTCTTTCCCAGTAATCAATACAAGACCTCTATTTTCACTAAAATCCAGCTCTCGTGCTGATGCTGCTGTAAGCCTCAGAAATAGCTGTGATTACTTAGTTACTGCATTGGCCTTTGAAGGTGAAATGCAAAGTTGTTTAATTTGTTTCATTAACTTCAGAAGAGATGTAATTGGTTTTGGAGCACAGGACCTTGGGTTGGCTGGCTCAGATGGAGGCTTCCCTTGATGAGGATTTCCCAGGTGTGCTGTAACTGCCCTAATTGAATGGGAGATGTTAAATGTCTGATGGTGCTCAGCCCTGTTCCTAGTGAGGGAATGAGACCAGAAGAGAGCAGTGCAGTAAGCAGATAAGCCTCTGAGTTGTGCCTGTCGTTTCCCACTGTTTGAGGACTGCTGGTCTTAGACTGCAATGTTGAACCTGATTTTCAGATGCCAGGGTTGTTTTCCAAGCAGGTTTGATTGAGCTGTGCTGAATTCACACAGCTTATCTGAATGAGGTGAGGTTCTGGCAGCTGCTTTGAGGAACTCTGTCCAAATCTGTTTTCTTGCACTAAAGCAGTTCTAAAGCAGTTCTAGAGCTTCGAACTAACAGGCAATCAGTGGATACCAAGTATCTGACTTTGGTGTGGAGCTCTGTGTCGTACAGTATTTCTCCCCCTCAGGCTCTGTGCCATGAAGCTTAAGTTTGGAAAACTTGCAGATGGAGTCAAGAATATAATAATGAAACCGAAAACGCGTGCTGCTGCAGGAACTGTGCAGAGTTGAACTGTGGGTTTATTTCCCATTCATAGCCTCTTTCCTGGTAAATCTTGTAGGTATTTCAGTTTAAGATTTTGCTTCTTTTGATGCTTGCTCTTGAGTGAAAGAAACAAACCTGGTCTTGGTTGGAGGCTCTGCATCTGTTAAATATTTGATGTGCAGCCCAGAAATAAAACTTCAGATGTTTTAAGGATTGCTTTCCTTACAGGTTCTGCCATAACCTGCCTTATTCTTTAAGGAGTAGCGATCATTTCATTCATACAAAACCACCTTACTGGGACTGTAGAAATAGTTGTTTAGCATTATGGGTGTTTATTTGGCAGAACTGTGGAAAGCTGTAAAACAAATCATGCCATTGCCCTTTCCTCTTGCTCCTCAAGGTCCCTCTGTCATCTTGTATTGTATTGGAAATTAGTTCTTTGCGTAAGAGCAGGTTTTAGCATTTTGTGCATGCAATGGCAAGTGAATAACTCCCTTTCTACAACCAAATAGTTTGTATGAAGTGAGTAGTATATGGTTAAACTAAACCTGCTGACATGAATAATGTGGGATGTGACTTGCAGCTGGAATGCCTGCTTGCTAACATGTGCGTTTGTTTGTTTGCAACGAACAGCCCGAATCACCCAAACCCGTGAAACATCAGGCAAGTGGTTTTCTTTATGCTTTTCAAGTTATGTAGGTGACCTTCATCTCTATTTTCTGTCGATTTCCATTTATCTGCACAAGCTTTCCCCCACGTTCTATACAGCTAATAGTAATTTCAGTAACTATTTAAGTGGCTTTGTTCAGAGCATGGGCTGGTGAAGAGCTTACAGGCTCCAAGGCATTGCAGAGCACTGCTCCTCACACCATGGGTGTCCCTGTCCTGGAGCACCTGGGTAACCTCCTCTTGAGCTGAGCTTCTCCAGGGTGCTATGTGCATGCTGAGTTAGCGTGCCGTAAGGGAGGACAGCAGTTCTTTGTGCTAAATAAAGGATGGGGGTCATTGGAGCTGGCAAAATACTTCTGGTTAACGTATGATTTTCCCTGAATGTTTTTATAGCTGCTCAGGTAACCTGGTCAAAGCTTCAGTTCTCAGGTGTGTAGGGCTTGGTGTATCTGTTTGACTCCAGAAGTGGAGCATCCCCATGGCTCACCAAGCTAGGTGGTGTAAGTGCCGTGTACCTGCCCGGCTGAGTTAGCACTCAGTCCCAGCTGCTGTCATCTCGGGCTGGTTGGAGCTGCAGGCTCATGCTGCCCAGCCCTGTCCTGGGCCAGCAGCCACCCCACTCCAGCTCACCTTGCCCGTGCTGTGCGGCATTGCTTCTGAGCATCAAGAGGAGAATAAGATGGAAGCTGAGGGTAAGACTGTGGGAAGAAGAGCTTGTTCCCACGTATCGTGCGAGATGCATGCTCCGGTCTCTAACCTGAGATGGTAAGTGATGCCTCTTTGTCGTGGGCATGAGCTTTTCAAATAAGGAGAACGCTTTGCAGTGGCTCTGTGTGATACAGACGAGGCCTGGTAACTCAAGAACTGCCATGAGTTAAGTTAGCTGGTTGCATTCTCCCCCCATTTTCTGAAAGCTGACCGTAGTGCATCTCAACTCCCAGTGGGGAAGGGGAAAGGAGGGAGCTTTGGTTTTCTGGAGGCAGCAGGAAGCCACACGGACAGCGGTGGTGCCTTTGCCAGTGTGTGGTAACTCCTTAAAGCCCTGTAACCCAATCGTGTGTCGGAGCCCCGTGGTCTCATTTTCAGAAGTTACAGACATTCTTTGTATTTAACCTGATCCTTCCTCCATCTAAACCTCAGACAATTCAAAGTTGTGGGCTTTTTCTTTCTACTCAAGAATTTCCTTGTTCCACAAATAAAGCACTGAGTTAACTCTCCTTTAGCTTAGACTCAGCGTGCAGTTGAACTGAATTATTTGTTGGCAGACATTTGAAATGTATCGGTGGAAACATGCTAATCCAGAAGTGTTGATATTGCATAAACCGTAATCATTAACATCTCTGTTTCGATGTCATTTTGAACTACAGAGTGGACCCCTGTTGTATGTGAGTAGCATGTAGCTCCCTGCTCCCCAGTCTTCACAACGACCCAAGCCACTGGGCTGCTGGTGTTTCTGAAACTGAGACAACAACCCGTCCTTATCTTAACGTTGTCCTGCATGATGTATTGCATGACTTCACTTTTTCCACAATTTCAATACTGCTTTTTCCAAGTTCTGGTTAGATGCCTATGCTGGAGATATGCCTGTAGACCAAACTTAAACTGTTTCCAAAGCACTGAATGCTTCCTTAGAAATGTTTTTGACTCTAAAGCAATCTATCTAGAAATGAAAACCACTAAATCCAGTTTAAAATGTTCTACCACCGTTCTTTTCAGCAGCTGTTCTGCACTGTGCAAAGGTTTGCACATAGCAATGGCTGTGGGAAGTCCACGTGTGAAGGACAGCAGCAGAGCTGGCTGGGCTGCAGTCACTGCTTCTCACCTCTCTGATGGCACTGCTGAGTGCTTCCTTCAAACCCCCTGAGATAATCATAAAAATGCACTACAAAACTGACTGCGTTGTGCTGGAGAACACCAGTGGGGTGATTTCATGTTGTGTTGCAGGCGTTCCTGTGCACAAGGCTGAATTAGTGCTGTGGTGCACAGAAGCACTTAAAGCATGGTCAAAGCATTCTGGAGTGCAGAGCTTTCAGGCAGCACAGCGATGCTCTGTAGAAAAGCTCAATTCTGAAGTCAGTATGCTTTCTTTTCCAGAATAGATAGAGTTTGAAATGTAAGCTGTGACATGCTTGCTGCGTTTAATATACGTAGCGTGGTTTGTTTCAAGCTGTGTGCAGCATGGTAAGCAAGCTTTTCATTTTTATTTGGTGTCTGAACAGGAGCTGCAGTGTGGTTGGGAGAGGGGATGGGAGGAATGGTGTCAGCAAATGCTTTTTCCTGTCTGACACCTCTGTGTAGGAATTGCTTAAGACTATGAACTGCTTACGTCCACACAGCAGCTGTAACAGTGATCTTATTTCCTTCAAACTGCACGTTTTATCGATTGAAAAGCACTCCTGAGGGCTGTGATGTTGTCAGCCCCAGCTGTGGTTCATTGGCACTGTGGCCCAAGTGTGGTCAGGGCTGAGCTGCATGCGTTCAGTTTTTCTCAGTTCCTTTGGAGTTCATAGAATATGTAGTCCCAAAGGAATGTTTGGATGTAACCAAGTTCTGAGCAGGTCCTGTTAGAAAGCAAACAGCCATTTGTTTCCAGAAGGACTTGAAATATAATTGAGTATTAAAAATCAAAGTCTCAGGTGTTAACCTGTAAAATTCCTGTGTGAGAATCTGCCTCGAGGAGGTCTAAAGAGACTGAAGTTTCCATTCCAAAATGCTCAGTATGGGGCCTGTGTTCATCTATGCTATAAACAATTGGAAAAAGCAGGTTTATGAGCACAAACGTCAGTTTTTGAGACTACATCCCAGAGAGATGCAGCTTCACTTCTAAGTTTTTAAACTATCTGTTAAAGCAGGAAAACAGTGTCATACTTTCCTGTGTGCATCCGTGCCTCTCAGACTCATGGAAGCAGCACAGACTTCTTTTGTTAGCAGAGCTCCTCGTGGGCAGCAATTGTAAAAGCTGTTGTGCAATTTCCTCAAGATAAGTGCTTTGATTTCTACATCCATTGGCTTGAGCTGAAGGAAGCACTTAAAAAAGAAATATTAAAGATGCCTAGCAATTTTGGCAGAATTGGGCAGTTTGAAAATGATCTTTGCATTTGGTGTTACTCAATTCACTGTGCCGCTGTGACATACTTGTAGGTGCATTCAGGTCAGAGGTGTTACAGTGACATGAGTGTGTGACTGATGGGAAATGAGCACCAATTTCAAATTCAGTGTGGAAAATGAATATGCTGTCAAATAGCTAAAGAGAGTGAAAAATCTTTAATTAGTTTTTTTCCTCTCAGGCATTTGAAGTCTGTGCCTAATTTCATCAGCCCTAGAGGTGAATTTTTGTTTTCCATCTTCAATGATTTGCAATATCCATGGAGTCCTGTTCAGTCCCCCTGTGTGTGTATTAAACGAGCACAGAGCACATTCTTCACGGGATGGAAGAGGCTGCAGTGAGGGGAGGGCTGATGACCTCCTTCTGAAGATGGTCCCACTGCCACCAGCTGGGTAAAGTGACTGTCAGGAAGAAGCAGGATGTAGGAAGCTTTCACCACGTGCACTGTGTTCATGTCCATGTGCTGTTCTGTTTGTGTGGCTTTTAGGGGGAGCTGGAGCGTCAGCTTCTTCAGGCAAATCCCATTCTGGAATCCTTCGGGAACGCGAAGACGGTGAAAAACGACAACTCCTCCCGCTTTGTGAGTGATCCCTTTTCTCTTGGAGTCTGTAAATCACATGACTGCTTGTGGAGAAATTCCTCTTCACAAGTTTAGCTGGTACCAAAAGGTTTCTTTACTCTTTCCTTGATGGCCTCAGGTTCTGCTGTAATGCCTTCTGAATTGTGCTGGAGTCACTGAGGATGCATCTTCGTTGGCTTTTGACAAAACTTGGTTTAATTTACCCAGTCTGTAGTGTCCACTGTTGTTGAGCTGCCAATGGTATTCGTAGTGTAACAGATACATCTGTGCCATGGAGTTGAACGGTGACTTGCATGCCCAAATCACTGCTGAATGATGATAAAGTCTGAAGAGATGCAGCACCTCTGGGATTTGGCTGAGCGTGTTGCCTTCCTGTCAATAGCTGCTGATTGGTTCAGGGAGAATATCCTCAACTTAAGGAAAAGCAAGGCACCAAGCTTACATATAAAAACTGCTCTAAATTTCAATGCCCTTTTGACTGCTTTACTGAAGGGAAGCCAGGAAGATAGCATGACTTACATTTGAGGGCAGAGCACTGCTGTAGCTGGTTGAGTTTGGATGGGTTGGTGCCTTCTGCTTCAATGGTAGGTGACTTCTTTTCTTGTGTTCCTTTGAAGCCGTTGGTGGAATTTGGGGTGAAAAAGCTGTCTTCTGTTTTCAGGGAAAAGTCGTTTATAGTGCAGCTTTAAAACTGTGTGGGAGGCATTAAATCTTTTCTCTCGCAAGAACTGAACTAAAATTTACAGAATAAATAAAAGATTTTTGGCTGCCTGATCTTTCAGCGGCTGCCTGGATTCATTTGTATAAAATCAGCTCAAGCGATAAGGGCTCTGGGAGGTTGCATGACTGAATCCTTCTGTGTTAGCAGTCAAGAAGGGAGAGCAGAGTACTACAGAAATTCAACGTTTTGATAACTTTATAGCCACGTTGGTTGCAGTACTGGCTGATACTCATACATGTTGTGATAGGATTTATAATATCAACAGGTTTGGCTGCCCAGTAATTCTTTGTTCCGTTGCTTGAATCCATCAAACACTGCACTAACTTAACAAAGATACTTTTCTTCATGGAAGTTGTTAGCATCTGCTCTGTATTATGTTGAAGTCTGCACTGCCATCATGAACATAATCACTCAGATGGCTCCAGCTCTCTTTTTATAAAGGAACAAGTTTAATGCACTCCAGATGGTGTCGTCTTTATGTTAAAAAAAAAAAAGAAAAAAGAAAAAAACTACTCATAAAATCTTTAGCAACAGGCATTTCAAAATCCGACTTGAAAAATGTGTCCTCCCACAAAGTGGGAACTGCTGTTGTTCAGCACACACGGGCCTGACAGTCTAAGGCTGTTCTGATAATCCAGATAATACTGAAATGAGGCTCGTATCAAGGCATTTTCTTCTTCCCTCTCCTTGACAAAATGCAGTGTTCTTCTGTATTTCCGGAAATAAATTCTGGAGGTTGCAGTGGATGGGAAAGTGGTCTTTGTTGGGTTCCTATTCCAGCACTGAACGCTGCTTTCCCCCTTGTGTGGTGTTCAAGAAGCTGTGTACTTCAGTGCTATAACAACAGTGTAAACAGAATTTGGTTGTTAGATACAGCAGAGGTGGTCATCCTACTGATGAGTTAAAGATTTCACAGCAAGATTTGCCTGAGCTACAAGGCATATTAACATCTCACTTCATGGGAGATAAGCTAGAGAAGCGGCCCATCTCGTGCAGACTTCAATGGGAGCTGAATGTCGAGGTTGAGGGTGTGTGGGTCTCCTCTGTCTGCCTGCATTGCCTCCCAGTTAGTTTCATTCATGGAACTGGGGACTGGCAGCAGAAGTTAAATAACCTCTAAGTGTGAAATGGAGTAAAGCAGTTGCTAATTATGCCAGACAAAGCTACTGACTAGACATGATTTAGTGCTTCACGTTTGCTTTCACATGAAACATGGCAAATTCAAGCTGTGTCCTTCTGAGCAGGATTTGTCATCAATTATGTGTGTGAAGCTGTCAGCTGCCACTGCTGACACAGGTGCTGACACACGTTCCATCTAGCTAAGGGCTGTATTTCACAAAGTGCCAGTTTCCCCATTGTAACAGTTACAAACATAGCCTTCTGGACTTGTTACTGCACAAAAAATGAAGTGCTTTAAGTTGAGCCTAGATATTCTCAGAAACAGGAATTGTATTGCTGCTCCATGACAGGATGCTTGAAAACGTGCCCCATTCTTTACCGCAGCTCTGACTTCCCAACCACGCTGCAGGTTAAGCAGCAGGGGCAAGCACTGAAGCTAATTCATAGTATTCCAACAGTTTTAAGAGAGCTTTGAGAACTCTGTATTAAAAGCTGTAGAAAGTAAGGCTTCAGCTGGTTTTACGTCTCTTTCGATCCCTGACGTGGCTGGGTGAGAAGCATGCTCAGCCTTGTGTGCAAGTCTCTGACATGACTGGGCTTAACTGGGAAAGTTGAGAAGCTGAAGGTGTTCTGCTAAGTTGTAATTATGTGAATGACTTTGGTAATGTGTGCAGGTGTTGTTATAGTGCAGCGTGGCAATACATTCCAAGAACATCAACTACAGCGAGCCATCACTAGAACACATCTATTCTCCAAGCTTGTAGAGTGGAATTTTTAATGTGGAAATCAGTGGTGTGTTCCCTGAGCTAAATAGATCTGCCAAACAGGAGTTCTTTAACATACCAATAAACCAATAATAGCAATAATCTGCCAGACCTGAGGTTTGTGAGGATTTGGATGCTGCATATCAGCAAACTTTCAGAAATCTGTCTCTTTTCACAAGAGGTTGGTAGGTGACTCTTTGCAGCTGTCATCCAAAGATGCACTTAGGTGGCTGTTAGTAAACTGCCATTGATGCTCACTGTGCTCCAGAACCTGTTTCTACGTAGGTAAGAGTATAGACATTGGATGTGATGAAAACAGAGATCCTGATGTGGTTGCTGAGTGTTCCCACCGGTTTCTTCAGATTTGCAACCAAGGCAATACTTAAAGTTTGTGCTTTTGGAACCTGTAAGTATGGCAACAGTACTTCTAGAAGTGGTCCAGCTCCAAGCCAGAGGCAGTGGGGAACATTTGTGGCCGAGTGACAGGCCAGCCTACTGATGTGGCTTCAAAGTGGTTTAATTTGGTTGGACTCTGATACCTGATGTAAAGCACTCACTCACAGCCACCTTCTTCCCAGGATTCACTGTGTGTGTGGGAAGTGTGATCTGTATCACAGAATCATTAAGGGTGAAGAAAGATCTCTAAGATCATCACATCCAATTGTAAGCCCATCACCACCATTCCCAGTAAACTACATCCCTCAATGCCATACCTGTGTGGTTCCTGAGCACAGCCAGGGATGGTGACTGCACCACCTCCCCGCGCAGCCTGTGCCGAAGCCTGACCACTCTTACAGGAAAAAATGTTTACTGATATCCAGCCTGAACCTCCCCTGGCACAAACTGAGGCCATTCCCTCTCATCCCATCACTCTTACCTGAGAGAAGAGGGCTCCTGCTGCACCACAACCTCCTGTCATGGAGGTGTAAGTGAGCAATAAGGTCACAGCCTTTCCCTCACCCAGCAGGCGGATGACCTGGTCACAGCAGGAGGTTGGGTCACTCAGACAGGAACTTTGTGAACCCTGTTGGCTGGGCCTGATCCCCTGGTCATCCTGAAGATAGAATCGTAGAATCACTCAGGTTGGAAAAGACCTTGAAGACCTTGTCCAACCACAACCTACCCAAACTACCTAACAGCCCGCCACTAAATCCTGTCCCTGAGCACCACATCCCAAACGGTTTTTAAACACATCCAGGGATGCTGACTCAACCACCTCCCTGGGCAGCCCATTGCAGTGCTGAACAACCCTTTCTGTAAAGTTTTTCCTGATATCCAACCTAAACTGGCTCAGCTTGAGGCCATTTCCCCTCGTCCTGTCACCAGTGAGCAGAGACCAGCCCCGCTCTGCTGCAAGCACCTTTCAGATATTGGAAGAGAGCAGTAAGGTCTCCCCTCAGCCTCCTTTTCCCCAGACCGAACAGCCCCAGTTCCTCCAGTCTCTCCCCATAGGCCACATTCTCCAAGCCCTTCACAGCCTTGTTGCCCTTCTCTGGACCTGCGCCAGCACCTCCATGTCCTTTCTGTGCTGAGGTGCCCCAAACTGAACACAGCACTCGAGGTGAGGCCTCACCAGTGCTGAGCACAGGGCAGGATGACTTCCCTGGTCCTGCTCACCACAACATTCCTGATCCAAGCCAGGATGCCGTTGGCCTTCTTGGCCACCTGGGCACACTGCTGGCTCACATTCAGCCCACTGTCCATCAGCCTTTTGTGGAGAAAAGAAGATGTACACTGGAAAGAGGAGTCTGTTCTTTCTTTACAACTGCTAGGGAAGAGAAGGCATGAAGAGAGATAGCAAGCACCCTAGTTGTGGAAAAGGAAGAGTTGTGATGGTTGAGGTGGGCAGATAAAGCCTACGTGGGTTAAAGCCTGAAGATGTGGGGATGGGTACATTTAGTATAGCAGTGCTGAGCTTTTATCACTTCAGGACTTTTGTCAATAGGAGAACTTGAGCTTCTCTCTTAGAAAAGTCTTTCATAAGTCTGTCTTACAGACATACCTAAAATCTTAGTGCTTTAACCTTCAGAAAATGTTCATGTGCACAGAAACGTGTTTCAAGTGAGGAGTGCATTGAATGGAGAAGATTTCATTTTGGCTTGTGTGAAATGCCTGTTATTCAATGTGCAAATGCCGTTGTTTTCAAATAGTTGTCATAATCCCAAAGTAAGTACTTAACAAACATATCTTTTCTCTACAGGGCAAGTTCATTAGGATTAACTTTGATGTTACTGGTTATATTGTTGGGGCCAACATTGAGACGTGTATCCTACTTAATGTCATATCGGCATTGGAATGCATTGGAATGCAGTGAAAGGTTACCTGATTTCTGCAGTCATTCCACCGTGTCCATCTCTTCCTTTGTTTCTAAATAGCTGATCAAGTATCAGAGTCAGCATGTTTCCTTATGCTTAGAAACCGGATATCCCAGCGTTTAACGCTCTGAAATCCGCTGGATTTTCTGGCCAGCCTTAAAAGCAGGGTATGTGAAAGTTAAGTAAGTTATTTCAAGTGTTCTCACTCTGTGACAGTGGTGGAGGAATACACTGCTAATTAAAAGTGCCCACACTACTGGGCCCAGCGCTCAGCGCCCTCACTGCTGTCTTCCAGGAAGGAGGAGCTCAGCAACAGCCCTGGCACTGCAGCTGTCGTTGTACCAGGTCAGCTTCTGGTGTCCCAGGCCTTCTGGATAGCAGGCAAGGCCAAGTAACACAAGACCTACTAGCAATTAATGCTGAAGCCTAGTTTAGTTTTAGCTTTGAGGCCCGTTTTTATTTATGACTGCCTAAAAACAAGTGAGAACACTTACACTAAAAGCCTTTCTCAAGTGGTTTTGTTTATGCTAAGGATGTGTATGTAAACTTTTTTAGTCTGTTTAGACTATTCTGGGGGAAATAGCAGCAGGGTGGTCATCAAATTATGAAATCAAAAGCTTTGGTCAACAATACCTTGTGAATGTTATTCATAAACAGCAATACAACTCAGCTTTCATTCTGTGCCTACCAGTTGACTGCTTCATGTGAAGTGCAGTGTGTGTTTGCTGCTCCACACAATGTAATTTCCCAGTAATGCTGGGGAATGCCTACAGTTAGTTATTCAAAATACAGTTTAATGCTGAGTGATTTTCTTTCTCAGTTCAGTATTTAGCACAGCAGTGATGGCAGCTGTTGCTTTTATGAAAATGCAGGTAACTGTTTTGCCTGGGGCTTTGTGAGGACAGGAGGACTTTGCTCTTAGGGAGTTGTTTTCATGGCAGGATCTGCCTTTGTGTCAGACATTTCAAGTAGGATATCCCACGTTTGTGTTACAGAATGGGACATCAAAATGTGAAAGCATTAACATAGCACCTTGTGGCAGCTTGTTAGAAGTTACCTGCTGCACATGGTTGAATTTGAAAAGTGTTTAAAGGCAGTGCAGAATATCTTACGAGAATGCTGCCTTGTGAAATTGATAAAAGTGCCGAATGCACTTCAGCTGAAGTACTGCAGAGTTCAGCAGCTGCTGGGTTTTTGTTCTTAGAGTAGCACTGCCATCCTCAGAGAGGAATGACTGAAGAAGGATGACCAGCTCCCTTCTCACTTAGGCTCCAGTTGATCCATTACAGTGGTTGTCAGCTGCAGGTAGCAAGGAGATACAGGCACCATCCAAGAAATGAGTTTGCTGCAATTAAAGTGAGCTTCTATCTGAATTTGAAACCCCTCATTGAGCGTTACTGAAAGTTTGTGTTGGGTTTAGTCCTGTCATTACTATGAAAGTCCCTTTTGCTCCTTGTAGAATTACACAGCCTGCTTTGAAAGAGTTCTGTTTGCACAGGATGTTCTTTTTACCAAAAAATGTAGAAGATCCTTGACTAGCTGTGATCAGACCTGCTGGAGAAGTCTCGCGCTGTTCGCCAAGCTAAAGATGAGAGGACATTTCATATCTTCTACCAGCTGCTGGCTGGAGCAGGAGAGCACCTCAAGTGTAAGTGAAGATTCCCACTCGTTGATCCTGTTTCTTCTGTGTCCTGAGTTTGTTTTTTTGTTAACACAGTAGTGTTTGAACTATTGTTTGGTCTTGAAACTGAGTTTTGAAAGAAGAGCAAAGGAAAAGGCCAGGTGGCTTTATTTTGAAATAACTTCTGTGTTCTGTCAAGCGTGCTCTCAAGCCACAAGCAGATGGCTGCTCCATGGCAAAGTCCGCTTTGGGCAGGGTGGTGGCTTCGGTGTCCGGCCAGGATTCACTGAAGTGAAACTGCAGCACTTCTCACTGATTAATAATGAATCCTGCTGGCAGTGACAGCCAGACCCATTCCAAGCAGCTCCTTCTAACTGGGGGGAACAGCAGCCATTTTGCCAAAATACAACGAAACCCCGAGGCTTTCTCCACCCTTTGCAGTACTGTGTTGATCCCCTTTGTCTTTGGTACCTGGGAATTCCTTCTAGGCTGTGAGAAGTGAAGCTGTATGAAAGCACAGACTTCTGAGAATTGATCCATTCCTTCTGTATAAGAAAAATTTGTATTTGACATTTTTGATGTGTCATCAATACCAAGCTCCACTTCTGCCAGTATCTGTTACTTTTCGATAGAGATGCTTGTTTTGGGATACTTTAAATAGGAATTCATGATTATGGTAGACCTGAGTAAGGTAATGTCCTTTTTACAGGCATGATGCATTAAAGAGCTAGTGTAGGTTGCTACAGACAGAAGCAAGAATCCCAGAATTTCTGCTTTTAGAACACACTGATGTTTAGAGTTTTAGAAAGAACGAATTACTAAGCTGGTATGATGACATGCAGTCATAGCTGAGGAACTTTATTTTTTTGTAAAGCATGGGTTGTTCCTCTAGTGAAAGCAGAGCACAAGTGGGTGTGAATAGCAGTTATTTAGCTTGTTCTTCTCTTCTCCTTCCCCCCAATACAGCTGACTTACTGCTTGAAGGATTTAATAATTACAGATTTTTATCCAATGGCTACATCCCCATTCCTGGGCAACAAGACAAGGATAACTTTCAGGAGACAATGGAAGCAATGCATATCATGGGCTTTTCACACGATGAGATCTTGTGTAAGTGAAACCTCTTGCATTTTTAAAGTGTACTTTTTTCTCTCTTGCACACACTCACTACGTTAGTCACCAAATTTAACATTGCTTCAGTATCTTGACAGCCTGCAGCAAGCATTTGCTTAACATAAGCTTACAGCTGAGTTAAAACCATTTGCCTAAAAAGTGTAGTACGAGCTTCATTTCCTTTGTGAACTTGTACTTCAACTTTGGAAGGAAAGTGTCTTAAGAGGCAAAAATTGTGAAGCTGAGCCCTTTTCAGTGAACTGGTCTGTATGTCTTTGTTGGTACAGCAATGCTGAAGGTGGTGTCTTCAGTGCTACAGTTTGGAAATATTTCCTTTAAGAAGGAGAGAAATACTGATCAAGCTTCTATGCCGGAGAACACTGGTGAGTGAATTGCATTTGTTTGGCTTCCATTAACTTGAGCTGGGGTTTTCTTCCTACCATTTGTTAGTGCATATCTCTTGAAAGTACAGAACAGTCTTCTGAGCTTCCTTGCTGAAGTTTTGTGCCAAAAAGAGGCCATGATAGTGATGGCAGTAGCCAAGGGGCAATTAGTAAACTTCTCTTCCATTCTTGTAATACAGACAAATTTAGGTATCCATCAACAGAATTTATGTTGTTTGCATTGCTTTTAAACTTTGGATAAGTATTTCAGTTCTAGTCTTGTTTATTGCTATCTACAAAGACTTCAGCACTGGGAGAAAGTGCGTGCTTAAATGGAGTTGTTTTCTTTGGTTCTTGACAGCAGTTTGCTTGCCAATGATAAGAGCCCTTGAGCCAAGCACAACTTCCATAGTGAAATGGGGGAACTTAAGAATGCTTTGTTTCAGAAAATCTGGTTTCTGAAGTGGTATGGTAGTGTGACTAGAAATGAATTTCTCTTTTAGTGCCTTCACTGTAACGCAATCAGCATTTTCAGGAATTCTTCCTTCTCTAAGCTGCTGAAATGGTTTACAGATTTTTAACTTAGTACTTAAGTTTTGGCCTTCTAAAAGCTGTGATGGAAAGTCAGCTTTGAGAGCTGCCTTCAACGCACAGAGCGGGAAGAAGAATTCACAAGACCTGCTGCACACACACAACTCAAATTCTCGTCCATCTTGTTCCATAATTGCCCTTAATTTGCTGTGCCTGCTTGCTGCTTGTGGTGTCCAAAACTTTTGTCATTCCCCAGCAGTGGCCTTCTGCCCAAAGTGTTCCAGCAGGCAGGTATGGATTACAGCTGGGTAATCATTGACTCGGCATTTGGCTGGCAGTTTGCATTTGGGGTTTTTCAGGGAGAGAAAAAGGCTGGGTGTGGGATTGGTTTTTGGGCTGAGGCAACTCAATGGAGTTGGTTTTTTTTCCATTAAAAAAAAAAAAAGGGGTATACAAAAGAAATAGATGTTTCTTCTTTCCTGACCATCTTCACTTTTGCTTTGTTACTATCAATTTTGAACATTATATCCAATATTGTACTTAAGAATTTTGATACATTTATACTGTTGAACAGTTGTAACACTGGATATAAAATTCTGAATTTAAAAGAGAAGATGCTGAAAAGCTCAGCTCGTGGTTGAAGCCTCTGGCTGTTGTCCTGCGTTTAAGAAGTGCTGTGTTGGTCTACTTGGTGATTCTTACCACGTCTTTTTGAAGGCACTTTTTGAAACTGATCTTTACAGCTTGTCATCTGTATTGTCACATCTCGATGATGGCTTTCCTCAGTGTCCTGCAGAGAACTGGTGGTGCTGAGTTTAGGTGTGTCTTGAATAGGCTGGGAAGACAATTGTGTGGGTGGTGAAGCAACCTGTATTCAGGGGAAAAAAAGTGGAAGATTTTACCCAGTGTCATTGATAAAGGTGTTAAATAGTGCTGATCTACTTGTCTTTGGGTTTCCACCTGGGTGTCAAGCAGTTGACTGCAATGCTTTGAGTTCTACCCTCCGGCCTTTTCCTTGTCCACCAAGTGAACCGTGCGTCATTTCCATGCCTCTCCACTTCAGGGACAGGGATGTTGTGCAGCACCGCATCAAACTGCACAAATCCAGGTAGATGGTGTCATATCCCTCATCTACCAGTGCCATAACGCCATTATGGAGCAGATCTCAGATGATTGCCCTTAATGAAGCAGTGCTGGCTGTCACCAATAGGGCTTCCCTTAGGGCATGTCGTACCTGACAAATGTCCGTGCATGCAGCTAAAGTGAAGGCAGTGCTCTGCTTGTGGTGCCACGTGAATTTCACCACAGCTGTGTATGTATTGATTTGTAGGGACGGGCAGAATCTTTTAAAGGAAGCGGTGTTCTGAATGCCACCTAAAGAAAAATATAGAGGAAGCTTTTGTATGTTGGTATCAAGATCTACTTTTAATGAGGATTTATAAAAACAGCTCTTCTTATTTCTACGATAAATCAATGAGCCGCTGGATTAGAAAGCTGAGGGTTTGAAACAGCTTCCTGGACAGTGTGCAGAGCGCCCTGCTGCAGGCAGCACTTACCAGGCCTAAAAATATCCACAGTGTCAACTTCATTTTTAGAAATCTGGAATCATAAGCAGCTAACCTGTTGGAAAGGTGGTGTGGAAAAAGGATTGGTGCGACAAAAATATGCCGTGATGGTGTGAGTAATGCCTAATGTCAGATAACAAGGCTGACATCAGGAGTTTTTGCTGTCTAAAAGTGAGCTGCTCTTCGCTCAGTTCAAAACTTGACTGTGTAACACGTTGTACAATGTGCTCCATATGGACTGTAATACAAACATGCATAGCTTTATGCTGACACCTGTCTGTACTGAAAAGGTTTGTAAGCGACCTTTAATAAGATGGAGTTGACGTGTGGCATCATGCTGTGTTCTGTTTTTTGTTTCTGGAGGTGAAAATGTTTCCACTCAAGAGATGAGGATGTGTCTGCAGGCAGTGGTCTGCTGCAATTTCTTGAGCTCTAGCATTTTTCACATTTCCTTGGGGGAAGTTGGTGGGGTCTTTCTGTAGTCACTTGTATCAGCTTTTTGAAGTCCTGCACACGTGGGCTCTGCAGTCGGGTAGGTTTGTCCCCAAAAGCAGTGCATCTCCCTGACAGCAACTTTGGACAGCTGTTCAATTCTTAGGTCAGCTCATCGAATGCCTTTATTCAGTAGCTTGCTTCACCCGTGTTGCTGGCTGCTGTGCAGGATTTACGTGCTGACATTTGTTACTTTTATACCCAGTCGCACAGAAACTCTGCCATCTGCTGGGAATGAATGTCATGGAATTCACCCGGGCCATTCTGACACCACGCATCAAGGTCGGCAGAGACTATGTCCAGAAAGCCCAGACCAAAGAACAAGTAAGTTTGGGTACTGAAAATTAAGTGACAGAGTGCCCCATCCTGGTTAGCTTTTAGTACAGAAAGGCGGTATTAAGTGTGTACTGCCTCCAAATTTAAATTTAGTTTTCATTAAATGTTCTTACATGGTAGAAGTCTGTAGGAGAGTATGAGGAAAATCTTCCTTTTCCTTGGCCTTCTGCTGTTTTCATCATTTCACTTGTTCTTATCAAATGCACAGAGGTCTTTTTATGCAGCAGTTTAAAATGACATCTCAGTAACTTTGCAGAAACCTGCTGCTTGTTTTCATTCCTCAGTGGCATTAACTCCATTAAACTTCTTTTGTTACTCAGCTATCCCTGGTAGCATCCGTGTCTGTGTTCTTTTGATGGCTTTTCCAGAGTCAATAAATCTTCCTGTTTGAATTTTCAGGCAGACTTTGCAGTGGAAGCTTTGGCAAAAGCCACCTATGAACGCCTCTTCCGCTGGCTCGTTCACCGCATTAACAAAGCTTTGGACAGGACCAAACGACAGGGAGCATCTTTTATTGGAATTCTGGATATCGCTGGATTTGAGATCTTTGAGGTACTTCACAACTTTAACCAGACTTTCTTTTCCTCTCCACGTTGCTGTGCGTTCAGGCTTAGCTGTAGAACCTCTTAATGCGTGGATGTTCCAAGGCTGCAGGAGGGCTTTGTGTTTTGTATTGTAGTGCTCTGATAACCTGAATGATAGTGCCAGGAAGTCACACTCTGGTCTAAACCATTCTTCTATGTGTATGTGATGTTCTTGTATGTGATGGTTCGACAGTTGTTTTTCCTATGAGATGCTAGTTTCATATATGAACAATCCTTTTTCCACTTGTCTCTACAGCACACTTGAATGCTGTGTAGTTTGGGGAATTGCCTCATGAAGTAATTTCCATTTTTACTTCCAAACGTGATAAATGTTGACACTGAATTAACATTGCTTCCTAATGCTCTTTTTGCAGTTGAACTCCTTTGAGCAGCTCTGCATCAACTACACCAATGAGAAGCTTCAGCAGTTGTTCAATCACACGATGTTTATCCTGGAGCAAGAGGAGTACCAACGAGAGGGCATAGAGTGGAATTTCATTGACTTTGGACTGGATCTGCAGCCTTGCATTGACTTAATCGAAAGACCTGTGAGTTTGTGCAGTAAAAATGCTCTAAGACAAAGAGATTCAACTGGGGGTTTGTTGTTTAACGCCTGCAAATTTATGCAGAAATATTTTGAACAGCAGTTGCAGAAAACAAGTTAATTTGAAGGATGGGCCCAAAGACTAAAATACCATGTATTAGTAAAAGGATTTATCCTGAAAGGATTTTGCCCTGATGTCAGCATAGAGCACCGTGGTATTAAGCTACTATTTTTACACGCTTTCCCTTGTAGTAACAAAGACTTCAGTCCTGTCACTTTCATGCTAAACCATGGCAGTGCATTATAGAAGCTTTACTGTGCATTGGTTAGAAGGCCCTGTAAATAGTTCAGCAGTATTTTAAAGGTGGTGTTACCATAGTGTTTTTATATTCTGGTTGCCCAGTATATGGAAGCTTAAGGCTTTAAGCACAGGCTGGTTTCAGGAGTGGGCAGGGGTAACAAAGATCACCATTCCTAGAAGGTTTTCTCTCTTTCCACATTACAAGTAAGCCATCAAAATTATTTTGAACTTTTTAATTTACACCACGGCGTTGTGGTTACTGTTCTGTACGTTCAGCTGTGTGTCTCGGGTGCACAAAGTCATTACTGCTAACAATTCTGTGCATCCTGAGGAGAAGAGCTGTGCTCTTTGTTTGGTGCTGTTCAGTTTTGTTCTTTGTGTTGGAGTAGGAGAAGGGAAGTCTCATTTCAGTTATGACAGTTCTGCTCTTGAAATGCAAAACTTTGGAAAGTTTTGTCTCCTTGGAAGGTAAAATATCTTCCACAAAGACTGGGGAGTGCTTTCAGTATTGCAGATGGTTACGTGAATATCCTATCCTCAATCCAAGTGCATTGAGTTACAAGAAGTAGCTCTTCAAGCAAATGTTGATACTGTCCTAATTTTTGACACCTGAAATATTTTATGTCACGCTGTAGGTAAATATAAACAACTCTTCAAATGTGTTAGCTTCATGTTCATTAGATGCTTTAGATATACAAATATTTATGACCAGTTTTTCCATTGCATGCCTGTGTGCATCACTCTGTCTTCCCCGATTCTGCAAGCATTTCTGCAGCTGTACAGCAGGTGTTGGTTCTTCCCCACTTCATTTCAAGAACAAGCAAACCCTCGAGCAGGGTGCAAAGTGAAAGCTAAGCCTGCTGGATCGTTCTGGGTGCTGCTACTGCATATCAGCACAGGGGTTGGTGTGGTGGCTGCCCCAGGGGTACTGAGTGCCTTTGGGGGATAATGATCTGCAGTTTTGCCCACATTAAAGCATGACAGTAACTGCTGTAGAAATGATGAGTGTGCTGCTGTGTACACACACGTTGCAGAGATGTTTGTATGGAGCTCTGGAGGTCATCTATTCCAGGCTCTGCTGAAAGCAAGGCTCTGGTCATCGCCAGATCATGTCAGCTGTTGTGAGCACATCTCCATTGGAATGAATGGATGGAACCAGTCACAATGGAACTAGATTCCCTCACAATTTGCTTTAATTTAAATCAAGTGTGAATCAGCTGGACAAGTTTTTATTGCAGCATTCAGTGGGGTGTCTTAAATGCAAAATATTAAGAAAATAAATGCATATTAAACACGGATGTGAATCCATCTGTATTTCAGGCAAACCCTCCTGGTGTGTTGGCGCTGTTGGATGAAGAATGCTGGTTTCCTAAAGCTACTGACAAAACATTTGTGGAAAAACTGGTCCAAGAGCAAGGAACCCACTCCAAATTCCAAAAGCCAAGACAGCTGAAGGACAAAGCAGATTTCTGCATTATTCACTATGCAGGGAAGGTAAGAGAGTGATGTGGAGAACTTGGTTAGAAATGTGCATTTGGGGAAACTAATATGAGGTGTAGGTACCTAATTGGAGAAATACTTGTGCAGGAAGGTGGCCTCATTTTATTTCCTTGGGCATATTCAGAAGCACTCTGATGGAACTGTTGTTACCACACAGCAGATAGCAGTGATACATATTAATATTAAATTAAAATTTCAGTTCCCTTTAATTTTGCTGTCAGTTCTTAAAGGTGAGTTTCCTCAAGGTTAAGAGGAATCTATTCTGAATATCTCTGCAAGTGGATGGAAGTGCTGTAAGGCTGTGCCAGTGCTAACTTCTTCACTTGTGTTCCCTCCATTCAGTGGAAGGCTTTGTGTATCCCTGTTTATAACTTTATCTTTACTACTGATTCAGTCTTTATATTTCTGCTGGGGGATGGAGTCAGAAGCAGTGTGAACAGGTCCATGGGGCAACCATCCAATTCTTGACAGCATTTTGTGGAACCTCCATGATTATGCTGTCTGTACTGTAAGGCCGTGCTCGTAAGCAGATTCATGATTAGCTAAGCTTAGTCCTGGTACTGTTTGTTTGCTCTGATTTAGAAGGAACTAACTCTGTGAATTGAACTATCCTTTAAATTAAGTGTTAATAGCTGTTATTATCTGTTTGGTGTCACTGCAGCCAACTGGATAATTACAGTAAAAAGTGAAATAAAGAAATTGGATGTGTTGTATCAATATCTAAAATATTAGCTTAGAAACGATCAAATCATCATTTACTGCAGTTCATAGTAAATGAGCTGTGAAATGAAATATTACCTTTAGGTAATCAAAATGAAGTAAAACATCTTTGTACCTGACTACAGGGAAGTAATAGATCTGAAGAGGAGTTCAGCTGTGTCACACTGTGTTTCTGTGATACTGACAGTGCATTGCATCAACCTTCTGGGATAGGAGGCATTTCTCAGTTATTAACCAGCATCTGTATGTCCTTCTGAAATTGTAAAATATCTTTTCCTGCAAGAAATACGATGATGAAAGGGTTTGTGTAGAACTGCTACATCACAGTAAAAATACTCACTTTTCAGCACATTCTTAGTTGACTCTTGAAATGTTAATCTAAAAAGAGACTAAAGATAATACGTTCTGATTTATGGCATTTGGCTGCTCTGCAGGTAGACTACAAGGCAGATGAGTGGCTGATGAAGAACATGGACCCACTGAATGACAACGTGGCGACGCTCCTGCACCAGTCTTCTGACAAATTTGTTGCAGAGCTTTGGAAGGATGGTAAGAGATGGTGCTCTGAGTACGACTGGTTAGAGCCTTCTTGTGGACCAGTACCTGTTTCTGTGCCTGTGATCTCCTTACCCTCATCTGTACATTGTAGATACCTACGTTTTCTCTGTTTAGCACCAGAGGTACAGAAGAAGCTGCGTGGCTCATATGGTCTGTGCACATATCCCATTTCTGAGTAGCTGCTTCTCATATTCATTATTTGAAGAGATACTCACTACTTGTCAACCTGTGTCAAATTTTATCTGTAATATCACATCCAAAACTCTTAATTTGACTTGCTGCTTTGAAGTTCTGTATATAAACAGCTGTAGTAGTACTTGCTATTAGCAAAGTGTCTCATCTTATATGAGCACCAGCACAGTGCAGTGGTGAGTAATACCATGGAAAGCAGCATTTCCTACAATAAAATCCATTAGCAGTCATGCTAGTGCTTAGATATTGCATATTAAAATCAGACACAGTATTTTTCCTGCATAACTGCACATTGCTGTTTAGATAGTTTTATGTGCACTCTAGCTTTAAGTATTTCTTGCTGTTTTCACTGAAATAATCCTAGAAACAGCCAAATAAATACTGAGCAGGGACTCCTCTAGTTACTGACATCACAGTGTATTAATAACAATATGCTTATCACATAATGTCTATAGTTGCTTACTCCAGGAAGAAAATCAAGCTTGTACGATAAATGATGCTGTAGGTTTCTTCTGGGTTTCCACCTTCTCAGGAATACTGGCTTGGCTCAGCTGCAAAGAGGTGTTATAATGAATACATATAAAGAACTTTTTGGTGGAGGGTCTATTCCTTTCCCTTTGAGTACATGCATAAAAACGAGTGTTTGGATCCAAATATTCAAAACCTGCTTCCACAGATGATTGAAATGTGCATGGAATATATTGTGGCCTAACAGCCTTCGTAGCACGATTAAGTCTGCTTGCAATTGATGAACCTGTTCTGTATACTAACTGAAGTGTCTTATGTATCTGCTCTTCTGTCTTTCTGTTTTTGCTGTTTCTCTGCCTTAGAGATTCAGAATATTCAGAGAGCCTGTTTCTATGACAATATTACTGGTCTTCATGATCCACCAGGTGAATGGATGTAAAACCGTAGGCCTACTAAAGGCAGGGCTGTTGTATCTATAGGAAAACCATTCTTGCTCGTAGGCTTGCATGAACTTTTTCATTTCATGCTCTATTTAGGTATACCTCCACCAGGCCGATGTTCTGAGTGCATACCTATTCAGTTGCTGCTGCATACATATAGCATCTATATTTTATGCATTGCAGATCAGAAGGTTTGTTGCTTCCTGGTTCTATGTTGAGATGCAGAATTGCTGCTTCAATAATAATTCTGGTAGCTCCAAGTATTTGAGACAATGCATAAGCTATATGACACTGTCAAGCTTCTTTCTGCAGTCCAACATTGACAAAACTCTGAAAAGCTGTGGGACGTAGAGGGGGGGTGAAGGATCTCATAAATAGAGTGCTGCAGTGGTGGTAGTCAACGAGAAGTTTCTTTTAGATTTGATGGAATTGTCCTTTTACTAAAAACTTCGTAAAACGTTTCACTTTGTGGAAGTTGCACTCTTTTTTTTCCCCCCAAAGTATTGAAATCAAACCATTTAACTACTTAAAAAAACAAAAGTATTTAATCAGCCTCTTCCTCATCATTCCCTTGTTCCAGTTCCCAAGTTTTGAAGCATGTGAAGTCTGTGCATTCAAGCCTTCCCATTTTTACTCAGAGCCCACTGTTTTCTGTACACTACATGCTGTAGGAGGTGATATTTCCTAAGGTAATTACTAGACAGTGTGAGTTGAGAGACCTTCGTCTGTGGGTGATCCCAGTTGTGCTGTTTGATAACTGCTCTTGGCCTGAGCTGAGATGCAGCTTTAGCACTGCTTCTGTGAAGATGAGCAGGCTCAGTATAGTTGGTTAGAGACACAACAAGAAGCACAGTTAGTCTTGATGCATTTGCAAAACTTTAAAACAGCCCCGTGTCTCAGAGATGCCAAAGGCTGAGTGAGGTCCAGTCATCACTGGTGCCTGTTGGGTGCTCCATTCTGATACATTACAAATTAAGCTGATGTGTTCATCTTCTGTCAGGCTGCTTCCCAGTAATTTCTCTCCCACTTCTGATGTAGAACTCAGTTCTGCTTGAGAATAAACATTTGGGATGTGATCTTATGAATAATTTGCCACCTACTTGCTCTTAGCTTTAATAAGCACCTTTGGTTCTTGCATTTCCAACTGCCTGTGGAAGATGTGGGCTCTGCACTACATGAGACTTGCAAGTGGGTATTCAAACTTGTTGCTCTGTGTGTTTCAGCCCTTAATTTTCCAGCTTTGTACAGACCTTTGAAAACCAGATGGGTTCAAGTATGAAACAAAATACTGTAAATACTGATTAATATATACAAAACTAATCCTGGTAGCAATTCCCTTTGCTTTGGTTTGAACAGATGTGAAGATAACCCAACAAAAATGTAAAGCCTAGATACAGCTGCTTCTTTCTGGCTGGCCAGCTTGTATTTTCTGGAGAACCAACACATCGTGTGTTTCTGCTCAGCATTAAGGACCCCAGCTATTATTAAATGCTAAGCCACCCCCTTCTGCTTCTGAAGCAAACTGTTGAACTGATTGTTGACATGAATGTGGAATCCCATTTTTGTTCATATTTTGGCTGTAAGGTCTTACTGCTGGCAGTCAGATTTGCCATTTGTGAAAAGGAACAAACAAGCAAAACACCCAAACAAAAGAAACCAACAGCAGGGAGATCCTCACCCAACACGTTTCAAAATCAAGGAAAAGGAGTCGTCTCTGCTCTGACACTTCCTGGCAGCTTTGAGGTGCTCTGTGTGCAGTTTTCCTGTGGTTAAAGTGCTCTTTTGGCAAGGGAAATCTTTTCAGGTAGATATAAAAATTGAAAGAATGATTCAGAATTGCTCACTAGCGAAAGTCTGGCATACAATTTTTTTTCCCCCCTCTTGTCACTGGCATAATACTATTTCCATCTCTTCTGTAAGTCATTCCTTTCTCTTCTTTGAGTATTCAGTAATAGTCATGCTTAACAAGTATAGTTATCCGACTCTTCATTTTGAACAGCTATGCCCAGATAACTGATTCCAAATGCTCAACCCAGAGGTACTTCCTGCTGGAGGAATTCTAATAATTTCCAGTTCCTAGGCAACAGTCTCTCTTCTGACTGTGCAGGATGTGTGTTTACTGGTCATGTAGAACTGCAAGTAAAGAGCTGGATGTTTTAGTAGGTTCCTACTAAAGCTACACTACTCTGCTGTATAAGCTTGTGGCTTCTGGTTCCACTGCTTCTGCACAACGTCCCTGGTACATGCTGACTGCCTTGCCTACTGGTGGCATCTCCTGTCATTTGTCCCACAAAGCTTTTGCTGCTGCACTGTTGCTCTTCTCTCTTCGCATCTCTTTATCCTGACAAATATTGAGCTTCACTTCACTGTTTTCTCTTTGCCTTCCCAGTGGATCGTATCGTGGGTCTGGATCAGGTCACTGGCATAACAGAGACTGCTTTTGGCTCTGCGTACAAGACCAAGAAGGGCATGTTTCGTACTGTTGGGCAGCTGTACAAAGAATCTCTCACCAAGCTGATGGCAACGCTTCGAAACACCAACCCCAACTTTGTTCGCTGCATCATTCCAAATCACGAAAAGAGGGTTTGTGCTCCAGTCCACTCCTTGAATTCTTTCTCTTTGTTAGCATTGGATTTATTCACGCTGTCCTCATCTTCTCTTTGAAATCAGAAGCCAGGCTTTGAAAAGCTTTCCACACTGACCAAATATGGTTTGGGCGACCTGACCAAGTGGGAGATGTCCCTCCTTGCCCCGTGGCAAGGAAGTTGGAATTAGATGGTCTTTAAAGTCCTTTCCAACCCTATCTCCGTGGTTCTATGAAGAAATATCTTCTCAGTATTCCCAGTACATCCCTTATGTAGATAGTTGGCTGAGAAATTTAAACTGAATAGAAATTAAAGTGTAAAAATCATCTTTGTTTTGTTTATCCAGGCTGGAAAATTAGATCCACACCTTGTTCTAGATCAGCTTCGTTGCAATGGTGTTCTGGAAGGAATAAGGATTTGTCGACAAGGATTTCCAAACAGGATAGTGTTCCAGGAATTTAGGCAGAGGTAATAATACGTACAGTCTGCTGAGGTTTTTATTTTTAAGATGAAGTTCCTTGAAGGGGGGGGAACAACAAAAAAAACAACACAGCTGAAACAAAATCCAAAACAGTTCTTCTGAAGTGGTTTGAACTTAAATGCTACAGGTTTACTCTGAAGAGAACAGATAAGTGAGAGCAACCTAAGCTGCATGTCTGGAGAGTCTCCTTTGCCACACACTTGTTGACTGTAGCTTTATGGCTTTATAAAAATGTTACCTATTTTTTGTTATAGGTGATTGGTATTAGGCTATTGGTATAGGTATATTGGTGAATGTAAATATTTGTTAAATTTAAACTTTATGGCTTTATAAAAATGTTACCTATTTTTTGTTATAGGTGATTGGTATTAGGCTATTGGTATAGGCTATTGGTGAATGTAAATATTTGTTAAATTTGCCTTGAAGGTATGAGATCCTTACTCCCAATGCAATTCCAAAAGGCTTTATGGATGGCAAGCAAGCCTGTGAGCGCATGGTAAGTGTTCATGCCTGAATATTGTTAAAACGTTGAAAAGTTGAAACAAAAAAAATGGTTGTTAATGTAAAAATGATGTACATTCCTGTCCATTTAGATCAGAGCCTTGGAGCTGGACCCCAACTTATACAGAATTGGACAGAGCAAGATCTTTTTCCGAGCTGGTGTCCTGGCACACTTAGAGGAAGAACGAGACCTGAAGATCACAGACATTATCATCTTCTTCCAGGCAGTCTGCAGAGGATACCTGGCCAGAAAGTACGTGTGCTTTTGAGACTGGCTTTTCTTGTGGTCATCTTAAGCCTCTTTGTTAGGGAGCTGGCCTTCAGAGTTTCCATCTGAGGATTTTTCTTAGGAAAGCATGTTGCTGAAAGTATTGCAGTTATGTCCAAGGCAAGTAGGTCACTTGTACCCAGCCATTCTAACAACAGCTCCTTTTCTTAACCTTACCTGTGTGGCACATGTAGCTGCTTACAATTTAGCTACTGACTGCAAAAATCTCTCCTCCTGCTCCTTAGGTTCTCAGAAATACTTTGGAAAGCTGTTTTTATTTTTAAATTAAAGAAAGGTTCGTTGTTTAATTCACACTTATTTTATCTTTTTGAGGACAAAGTCTGTTAACAGTAAGAACAAACAGCTTTTATTGTTATTGTTCTGAAAGCAGTGACTCCAGCTCTTTCCTAGCCTTTTTAATATAAGGAATGAACACTCATAAGTCAGATAGTCACCCAAACTCAAAAATAAACCTTTTATGGTCTACAAGTGTTCAACGGTTGGATAACCTTTAAAACAAGCAAGCAGAGCCCTTGACAGATGCTTTATTTAGCTGTATTTAACGTTAAATGTTTTGCTTTCTCTGTCTTCAGGGCCTTTGCAAAAAAACAGCAGCAACTGAGTGCACTGAAAATCCTACAGAGGAATTGTGCTGCATATTTAAAGCTTAGGCACTGGCAGTGGTGGAGGGTCTTCACAAAGGTTTGTTACGTTCTGTCACTTTCTCTGACTTGAGTAAATAAGTGAATGCAGATTCTCACGTGTTCATTTTGAATCTTTGTAGGTGAAGCCTCTTCTCCAGGTGACTCGCCAGGAAGAGGAACTTCAAGCCAAGGATGAAGAATTAATGAAGGTTAAAGAAAAACAGACAAAAGTGGAAGCAGAACTTGAGGAAATGGAGAGGAAACATCAACAGGTTTGTGCCCCCATCAGCTTCTAGGGTATGGAATTTGTATTGCAGTACCTTCTGGGTGAGGGAGGCATCTGTGATCAAAGCACTGTTCTCATCAGGCAGGTTAACTGTTTTCTTAACACTTGACTAAAAGCTGAAAGCGGGAGATAAAAGGAAAGCATTCCTTCAGGAATAGAGACAGCGTATTGAAAAGAAGAAAAAGGTGGTTCTGTTGTCATTTCCTGGTGTTTGGAAAACCTCAGTAGCAGCAGCAGCTTTTCCCTCTTCAGATACGTTTTTAGGGTGAGGAACTTCCATCGTGTGCCAGTGCTGCTTAAGGCACAGGGAAACAATTAGGGCATTGCTGGGCAAAGCTGAAAATGAATTTATGGTAAGACTGATACCAGCTTGAAGAACAGCTGAAGGAGTATGTCAGTGGAGGCAGACCTGTACTTGTCACTGTCATTTGAGGCATGCTATTACTGTGGTGTGGATATCTTGAATGGGGGAATGTTAATTCATGTTTACACAGTGTTTACACAGTTTACACAGTGACTGCAAATACCAGTTCAAACACACTGCTCTGCTACTCTGCAAGGCCAGTCCTGCAGAACAGGCACTTCCCTCCTCTTTGTGCTGCTGGTAGAACGGGGAAGTGGTGCAAGTGTCCTGCTGGGGTCTGTGGGGGGGTGGGGACACAAAGGAGTGAATATTGCTGTAGTGCTGCTTCTAGAGTTGGTGCCTTCTGGCCTGTGCTAAACCCTGTGCTAGAGGTGTTCATTTCTGCATGTGGACCAGGAAGCCTTGAGCTGGAGCAGAACTTGACATTTAGGTAACTGTGTAGTTGCCATATGTGTGTAGTCTCTCATGAAAGACTTCAGAATGTGAAGTTGCTACTGCTCTGCTACTTTTTCCTTAATATTTGCAGCTCCTAGAAGAGAAGAACATCCTTGCAGAGCAGCTACAGGCCGAGACGGAGCTCTTTGCAGAAGCTGAGGAGATGAGGGCTCGCTTGGCTGCCAAAAAACAAGAGTTGGAAGAAATTCTCCATGACTTGGAATCCAGGGTTGAGGAGGAAGAGGAAAGAAATCAAATATTGCAGAATGAGAAAAAGAAAATGCAGGGCCATATTCAGGTATGCTCCTTGGTAACTGGAAATGGAAAAGAATGCAAAGGGAGCAGTTAAAAGGGTGGGAATGCTTACTTACCATCTCCACAGTATGGAGGAAGGTAGATCCTTAGCACCACGTGTGGAATGCAGTCAATTTGATTCTTTATTTCTTGTTACTGTCTCTGTAATTCCAGAAGTATGAGAGTGAGGGAAGAAGGAGAAATGTAAAAAATGCAGTGTTGGATTTATTGCATGTTCAGGTGGAGGATTGATGGCAGCAAGCACTTCCTGAGTGAGCAGGAGCCTGCAATGGCTGCTTGCCTGCTTTCTTCTGGAGACTGATGGGATGATACCAGTTTTAAGGGAAATGTTTCTTTTCAACATAAATGTAGTGAAAATCCTTTAGGTTCTATGAAAGAAAGACAGCTTCATCTCCCTTGAGTTGCTAGTTTTCTCTGAAGTGTTTGAAGATGAGTTAGATGTTTCCTTTTGAACATCTGGGGACTTCAAAACCTTTACTGACTGAGGGGTTCCCCAAGAGCTTAACTGTCTTTCAGCAGAGTACTTGGTGGAGAGGCAAAGCCCACTGCCATGGCTCTTGATGCCTTTTAGTAAGTATCCACGGATGAACAGAAGCACAGTACATCACTACTTTTCTGCTGGCATCGAGGTACTTGTGTCAATCTCACAGCCATTCAGTTGTAGGATTGAGCTCTAGATTCATACAGAAATCAGAAATCAGCTCTAGATTCATACAGTTTACTGTGTAAACTGGTGTCCTGTGGCATCTTTTCCCCACCACGTGTGCTTTTATACCCTATTTGGATGCAGTATCCTAGGAATTTGTTGACGTGCAGCCCAACCTATCTTGGTTGTAATTAATAGTGCTGGGTCCCATTTCCCCCTGTGGTGGATTGTTATTGTATGTGAAGAATTAGGTAGGTGAAAGATTGTGGTGGAGTGAGAACACGTTTCCTAGGCAGCATGCTGCAGCCAAATCTAAAATACAGAGTGTAAAGGATTCCACCTGTGTCACATGGCACTTAATTTCTTTACCAGCTTGCTGATAGTGTAGCTGAATCTGACAAAGTGAAAGTATTTTTTTTTTTAGTTTTATTTGGGGCAACTGTTTGCTTTTTTTTCAAAATAATGTATTTTTTCCACTAAGTAAAAGAAGAAAAATATTAACACATGGGTAACCTGGAAAATACACACATGCGAATTGCCTCTCTTGCCAGGACCTGGAGGAACAGCTGGATGAGGAGGAGGGAGCTAGGCAGAAGCTGCAGCTTGAAAAAGTGACAGCTGAAGCTAAGATCAAGAAAATGGAAGAAGAGATCCTACTGTTGGAGGACCAAAATTCCAAATTTTTGAAGGTGAGCCTAGTTTGTTTGGTAGAGATTCTCCTCAGAAATAAATCAGAAATGAATCGGTGATACCAAGTGACAGCAGCAGCTTCAGATATTTTGAGAGCTCTGTTAGCTTTAGAGTTTGTGCCTGAAGACTTGTGGGGTTGCAACAGGTTGAAGCTGAGACTTAAAGCTGCTTTAGAAGTGGCCTTTAGGAGGGTCACACTTGCCATGTGTTTCTAGTGCTCTCAGGCAGAGTTTGATGCAGTGTTTGTCATAGCTGCTGTTGTTCTTTGGTAGCTCTGCAGATGCTACCATTATTCTCTGTGAACTATACAGATGTTCTGAGACTTAAGTGATAAGGAAGGAAACCAGCCCTCCCAACCATTAATCCCATGTTCTTGGGAAACAGATGTTCATGCTTCCATTTTATTTCAGTTTATTCCAATTGAGCCTTAATACTGATGGATGAGGCACATGCAGTAACAGTTGTATAGAATGCTGTGTGGGATCTCTGTGGATTTTGTGCCTTGAATTGTTTGTGCTGTTCAGAGACTCTATGAGGCATTGAAGTTATTCCCCTCCCACTCACTTCTCTCCTAACTAGGAAAAGAAGCTGATGGAGGACAGAATTGCTGAATGTACTTCTCAGCTGGCTGAAGAAGAAGAAAAGGCCAAAAACTTGGCCAAACTGAAGAACAAACAGGAGATGATGATCACTGATTTGGAAGGTTTGTTCTTTTACATCTGCCTATCAGCAGCTTTGAGGTCGTGCTAGAAAGGAATGGATCGCTCACAGCAGTGTACAGATATCTGGTTTGGTCTTCTAAATGCACCCTGACACGTGCATACCTCAATAGCTTGACAACCTTGCAAGAAATGTTGTGCTCTTGCAAGGCTTGTTGCATCTGGCTCCTCCTTGTTCTTCAGCCCACGTTACAGTTTTAAGAATCCATTTCATTTACAGATGCAGTCAGGAATTCGTGATGTTGCACGAATCCCTCAGTAAGAAGGTAAAGCATCTGACTCTTAGGAATTCCTGTGCTTTTCTCTAATAATTTCTTAAAAACATTTCTGAAGGAATGTTATTTGCCATTCATTTATTCAAAAAGAAAAAAAATTGGAAGCCTAAGCAAACATGAATTATTTTGTTTTTCTCAATGTTTTGTATATCTGAAGTGGTTCCATTTTTCTGTCCACTTTGTCTGGATTGTTTAAGTGTTTTGTCACAGATTGAAGCTGCCCTACGTATGCACGTAACCCTGCTTAATTTGAAAAGGAAGATCAATGTATGAAAAACCCCTGTGATTGTACATAGCTATTACACAGTGTGAATAGAGTGCCAAGTTGAAATTGCAAGGCAGAATTACTCTGTGTCCTAATTTGGAAATAGTTTTGCACCAGTTATATGATGGCCTGTCTTGCCACTGTTAAAACTGAGGTGCTTATGGAGGAACACCAGAGCTGCGTTTTCCCTGGGTAGGTGGGTGTTGAGCTGATAGGGATGGAAGGAGATTGATGTGCCTTTGCTTTAAAAATCAGCTTCTGTGGCAGAGGCCAAGAGTTGGGAATGAGCACAACTGGAAAATAATTCTGGAATCGTTGTTTGCTTGACTCAGGATCAGTGGTTCTGAAGCTATTGGACAGATGTGTTTGGTTATGGTGCCATTCTGAGATTGATGACCGAAAAATGGAAATTAAAGCTGAAGTGTAAGGCACGCGATTTCTTGGCTGGCAAAGCACTATAGAATAATATTTACTCTTGGCAGTGGTTCAAGGAGCCTTAAAGCTTTCTCTGCCTGGGTCTTGGCGCTGCTGGGCACTAAAATCTAGACCAAAAAAGCAATTAATTCTGCTGTGAGATTTCTTGTGTCTTCTCGCTGTCTTGTGGCAGCGTTCTGAATAAAGCTCCTCAGAAATATGATGTGAAAACAGAAGGAAAAATGCCTTTTTTTTGTTTGTTTTGTAAGAAACTTTTTAGAGGGAGAGGATTTTCCAGAGAAAGTACTGATGGTCTGAATTACC
This sequence comes from Lagopus leucura, assembly GCF_019238085.1. NCBI lineage: Eukaryota > Metazoa > Chordata > Aves > Galliformes > Phasianidae > Lagopus > Lagopus leucura. Next base: position 3,586,722 of record NW_024962289.1, read on the forward strand.
CTGGGAGGCTGTGACAGATCATTCTTGAGCATCATGGCTCTCCTTCCATAAAGAAGATGGGGGCCTGAACCAGGAGCAAGCTTAGAAAGTATGGGAAAATCTATACATAAAGAGGACCCACAAAATATTAACTAAGTCTAATAATTATGTTTATGCTCTTGTATGTGGAATTGTGCTAAGTCTGCGCTAAGCATCAGTGGTTTGGAAAACTTCTGTGGCTCCAGTGTTACACAGCTGGCCATCAGCTGGCTGCTGAGCAGTGCTGAGGCAGCGACTGCCTGCTTTGTCACAGGCAGGGGGGTGAGGTGCATTGGTGGAGCACTGATAAGGGGGTGTTTTTCACAGAGAAATGCCTCAGGGCAGGAGTATCTCAACTAAGGAAGTTTAAAGTTTGCAAAGCCTTGCTGAATATCCATGGGATGTGTTTGAAATATCCATGGGATGTGTTTGAAATATCCATGGGATGTGTTAGTGGCACAGATGCTTCCAAAAAACTGTTTGTCCAAACTTTATTAAGCCTGTACTTTCCAGTAGATGTTTTGGAGCCTTGCCTCCCCCTTCAGAAGCTGTTGCACACTGTCATTTTTTCCAGACCTTTGCTGATCTTCATTTTTGAATCCTTGTGCATATGATCATCTGACCTCGCATTTCAAACTGCTCTTCTGCCAGACCCCATTCCTTACTTTCTGTTAAGGCTGAGTTGTTTCTGTTCCCTTACTTCCATCTTTTTGCTTCCTCCAAGGTAGCTGACTTCCTCTGAACTTTTTCTGCACCATGAAGTTTTGCTTATTTATTTTCTCTCTCCCAGTCAGCATTCCAGCTAGAAACTGGACGAAAAATTGACTTAATATTAATTAAACTTCCACCCCTCCTACCACCCTCTTCCCTTGCCCCCAAACCATTGGAGGATTATTAGATTTAAAAAAACAACTTACAAATCCTTATCACTTCTATAGAGCGCCTAAAGAAAGAGGAGAAGACACGTCAGGAGTTAGAAAAAGCTAAGAGAAAACTAGATGGTGAAACAACAGACCTACAGGACCAAATAGCTGAGCTGCAAGCCCAGATTGAAGAGCTGAAGATCCAGCTGGCCAAGAAGGAGGAAGAGCTGCAGGCTGCTCTTGCGAGGTCAGAGCACAGTGGGGTTTAGGAGGGATGGTAGAAAGCTGCTTTCCATGACTGCTTTGAGTTAACTGTAATCATATTGGGCTGGGAGCGTTAGCACAGACACCAGAGGGAATCTGTAGACATCAGTGTGCTGTGAGCAGGCTTGGCCAAACCAGGATTCAGTGTTTTGTGTGTCCTTGCACTACAAAGGTGCAGCAGTGTACAGGAGTTGGAGCTCTGGAAGCTGTTTGGTCCCCAGAGTTCAGACTCAAGAGGGAAAAACGTTTAATTGTCAGTGAGTCAGAGCACTTTCCATGGCTGGGTGGGAAACAAATGATCAGGGCTGTGTGGTAGCCTTGCTGTTGGAATAATCTGTTATAGATGGAATGCATTTTTATTTTTTGAGTGGTGCTCTATGGTGTTGCAGAAAGCGTTCAGCAGACGGTGCGTTTTTGGGATGGTGTTGAATGAGATCTGCAGAACTGAAACGTTTGGATGTGAACTTGAAAAGTTGGATCATTCTTACAGTGCATCTTATGGCACTGTGCTTGTCGAGACATTAAGAAAGCTGCTGCACAGTTTATCTGAAGTTTTACAGTGTGTTTTTTTAAGCCATTGTGGATGTAATTAATGCCAGGCTTATGAGAACAGAGAAAAATGATTGGCTGTTGTGCCTTTGTTCAACAGAGGAGATGAAGAAGCAGTTCAGAAAAACAATGCACTGAAAGTGATAAGAGAGTTGCAGGCCCAGATTGCAGAACTGCAGGAGGACCTTGAATCTGAGAAGGCATCACGCAACAAGGCAGAAAAGCAGAAAAGAGACTTAAGTGAAGAGTTGGAGGCTTTAAAAACTGAGCTGGAAGATACATTGGATACCACTGCAGCACAGCAAGAGCTGAGGTGGGGTCACGTACCACGTACAGTGTAATAAAGCACTGATAAAATTAACCTGTCATTTACTAGAGATTGAAATGGTGGTTTTGGTTGTTTTTTTTAATTTCTAACTGATGTTTGCTGTAGGACAAAACGTGAGCAGGAGGTGGCAGAGCTGAAGAAAGCAATTGAAGAGGAAACCAAGAACCATGAAGCACAGATCCAGGAAATCAGGCAGAGGCATGCCACTGCCCTGGAAGAGCTCTCTGAACAACTTGAACAGGCCAAAAGGGTGAGCAGAAATGAATTACAGAAATGCATTGTTCTGTTTCTGGGTTTTACATAAGAATGTAACTGTTCTGGGACCTTCTGCTCACATCTGCAGAGCTGAATTGTCTTTATTTGTACATGATGACTGTCACAATTGAACCAAATGTATTTCGTGTGAATGTATTGAAGCTCCTGGATTTGGCGTCTGTGAAAAGCCTCGATTGGTCTTGGGAAGAAATACACCTAGAGATCAAATCATGTGGGAGTTATCAGCAGCCCACATGCTTATTTGGTGAAAAGCAGTTCACAGCGTGCGTGATGAGCAGAGTGCTTCCAAATATGGACACTGTAGCATCAGCACTGAGAAATAAGGAGCTCTGAGTGCAGGTGCTGTGAAGTGCTTCCAGCCACTCCAACTCTGCACTTGTACTGGGAACTCCAGTGCCAGCTATGTGTGCAGCATCTGGCCCATCTGTGCAGCTCTTGCCTTTGGTGATAACCACCAGCAGAGCAGGTAGGAGCAGGCACTCCTTTGTTATTACCCAGAGGTAGCATTATTTCTACTGGTGGGTGTTTTGTTCAAGAGCAGAATTATTCCAGTACTGCCAAAAAGAGCATTCAGCTTTTGTGATGGCAGTGTTGGTCACTCACAAATATATTTGTGGACAGTTTGTGAGCTGTAGCCCTATTTTTATATAGGGAATAACTCACAGGATTCCTTAACTGAAAATACTGAGTGAGAAATGCAGCAGTTAAACTGCTGGAAAATGAGTTTTTTTCACTGGAAGAACTTGCATGCTCTGCTTCTTGTTTAATAAATGCCAACAGCAGGGCATGAAAAATGAAAAAAATTCCCTGCAATCTTCAACAAGGGTCCTCTGAGAAAATGGTGTCAGTTTTGGTGAGAATGGAACTGACAGAACTAATAGTAAGAATGGGACTTAAAAATAATTGGCATAAGAGGTGTTTCAAAAGATTTTTTTGACAAATGTCAGTGCAGTGGTGGAAAGTGCTTTGCTGTGCACTTGCTGCCTGCTACGCCTACTAAAATCAGGGCAACTTCAGCTGATATCTTTCCTTTTATTTCTGTGAGATGAGCCATGCTGGTCTGTTAATGGGCACATTCCTTCCTACTTACAGAGCCACTCTAACAGTCATTTTACAGCACTGATGTCCCAGATCTTCCTGAAGTCACAGAGGAGCCTTGTGGTGCTCGCTGATACCTGCAGTGTCTGAAAGTGGATTAACTGGCATTAACTCGTGTTTGTCTAACGTACACAGAATGTTAGCTGGCAACATGCTAAGCACTGGACTTGCAGCTTGCTGAGTGCTTGTTTCATCTTTGAACTTGTAACGTGGATTTGCTGGACTGAGTTACAATCTTTTTGAAGCAGATTTCTTTATTGATGCATGTAACAAAGTGTTGGATTTCTTTCATTTTTTTTCTTTCCTAGTTCAAAGCAAATCTTGAAAAAAACAAGCAAGGCCTGGAGTCTGACAACAAGGAGTTGGCCTGTGAGGTGAAGGTGTTGCAGCAGGTCAAGGCAGAGTCTGAGCATAAGAGGAAGAAGCTTGATGCTCAGGTACAAGAACTGACTGCTAAGGTGACAGAAGGCGAAAGGCTGAGGGTGGAGCTGGCGGAGAAAGCCAACAAGCTGCAGGTAAGGCTTTATGGAAGTCCTGAGCTGCTGAAAAATAGGCAAGGAAGTGAAAAACTTCAGATGTCTGCAGAAATAACTGGGCGAAGCATCCTTCAAAGATGCAGCTGGGGCTGCGGGAGTTGGGCTCCTGGGTGCCAGAGGTGGGCAGTGACCTCATCGTGTTGCTGGCGGGGACTTCAGGAGCCTTAAAGTGATGGCGCACCTCTGAAAAAAATAGCCCCAAAAGCTCAGGCTTCTGAGTGTCAGCTGTGTAATAATTAATGGTGCCTTCTGAGTGCGTTCCCATCCCGGAGACCAAATCCTGAAGGAGGCTTTGCCAGCTGCTGGCCTTCAGGTTTGATCTTGGATAGAGGGCTGAGCAGACTGGGCTGTTCTCATGTGGAGGTGCGAGCAAAATGTGCTGAAAGTCACTGGTTGCCTTTTGTGTTCAGAGTTGGGATCTTGGCAGGTAAGGAATGCAAGTCCCATTATTTGGGAAATAGAGAAAATGAGCAAAAAAGGACCAGGGCTGACATGTGAGGTGAATCAACATAATGCCCTTCAGAATGGGGATGGCCCAGTTCATTTCAGAGGAAGACTTCATGCATCCTCTTACAGTAGCCCCTAAGAAACACAGTCTAAAGTAACTGGAGTTGGCACCTGATGTTGGTGGCCTTTGCAGAGGCCTTAAAGCCAGATGTCATTATGATAATCCTTGAATTCATGCTCCCATGTAGTCCCATAATTAAGAATAACACTTGACTATGAGTGCAGAATATTGGCCTGCAGATACTGGAGTGACATGTTCCATTAAATGGCATAGCTGCCATCTTACACCACTGAAGCTCAATACTGGCATCCAACTTAAGGTTACATTTAGTTTGTGATACCTGTATACTGGGGGCTACTGTTGTCACTGCATACCTGGAATCTGAGGCTGGTTCTGAAGCTCCAGCTCCCAGTGGGATCAGGATTTGCCATGAGTCAGCTGCATGCTGTTGTTACCTTGAGGCTGCTTGCTTTGCAGAATGAGTTGGATAATGTCTCAAGTCTCCTGGAGGAAGCAGAGAAGAAAGGCATCAAGTTTGCCAAGGATGCAGCTAGTTTGGAATCCCAGCTTCAGGATACACAGGTGTGTGTGCAGCAAAGCCTGAGATCTGCGCTTGAGCTTTGTTCCTTACCAAACTGCTGACTGCAGAGCAGAAAACACGTTTTCATTCGTGGCTTTGAAAGTCCACTGAATAGAATCTGTACTTCCTCTTTGTGTCCAGTGAAATATGACGTGTAAACGACTGCTCAGCTACGTGTGAGGCCAGTTTTTCATGATCAGAGGTGCACTATTTGATAGACAGTAACCTTTCAGTTTCTGTTCTGTTTTGTAGTCTGTGGGAGATAAGTGTTTAGTCAGGAAAAGCTCTCCCAAGTAGAATGTTGATGTGAATGAGATTCTTGAAGGATATGGAAGGTGCCTCGAGGTGAGGGCTGGTAGCATTTCTTACAGCTTAAGGTCTTAAAACTGCCTGTAGCTGTTGTTTATTTTAAATAATGTAGGTTTCATGGCATTATCACTCAAATACACTTCTTCAGGTGTAGAAATGCTAATGGGGACTACCTGAATGATGTTAAGCACAAAGGTGAGTGAGGAAGGGGGCTGAGGGAAGGTTGCTACACCTTCATTAATTTCTATTATGACAGCTTTTATTACCACATTACAGCTGTTTTTTCAACTGACTTTTAGATTGCTGCAGTACAGCAAAGCTTCAGTGTGCTGCCACTGCAAGATTTACTGCTGCTTTTTTATTCCTAGGTCATTTCAAATAGGTGTTCTATGCTAAAGAGGAAAAGCAAATTCTAAAGATAATTTCTCAGCTCATCCCTTCTAAACAAAGGAAAAATATTATCTATGAACTTCTAGAATACTGTGGCATACATTCCCTTATCAGAAATAAGCTTTAGAGAGGTTTGCCCCAAATGAATGTTTACTGCCTTACTGGAAAACTGAATTTCAGTTGTTTTCATAAGCATGTCACTGAACGAGAATCTTGCAAGAAAAATAATTAAGCCTGAAACTCTTGATAGAGCAATGGAGGATGGTAGTCAAAGTGAGCTTTGAATATCTGTGTGACAGGAGCTACTTCAGGAAGAAACCCGCCAGAAACTCAACCTGAGCAGCAGAATTAGGCAGCTGGAAGAGGAGAAGAACAACCTGCAAGAGCAGCAGGAAGAGGAGGAGGAGGCCAGGAAGAACCTGGAGAAACAGATGCTGGCCTTGCAGGCACAGGTGGGTTGTTGCACAGGGCAGGACGTCTGTAAGGTCTGAAAACTGGGGAAGATGTCATCTGAAGTCGCCAAGCCAGGCTGTGTGCCGTGTCTGTGGGGCTGTGGGTGCCCTGTCCCTGGAGGGGCTCAGGCTGGGCACAGCCTTCAGCAGCCTGCTGTGAGTGGAAGGTGCCCTGGTCATAGCAGAGAATTGGAACTGGGTGGTCTTCAGGGTCCCTTGCAATTCAAGACAGCCTGTGATCTAACTTGCAGAAATGGTGGATTGCATTTCTGAATGGTGCTTCCTGTGTTCTTCCCCCACTGCAGCAATGATTGGCACAACCAACTGTAACGGGCAGAACGTGGCTCTGTTTTGTTTGCTGCTGGCTCACCATTTTTGTGTTACTTTAGCCAGCAATAGCAGCTGTTTGTGGTTTTGTAGTCTGGGCTTGATGCTTTTGTTAAGCACTATTATCTTTTTCTGATACATTTCAGTTAGCAGAGGCTAAGAAGAAGGTAGATGATGACCTGGGAACAATTGAAGGTTTGGAGGAGAATAAGAAGAAATTGCTGAAGGATATGGAATCCTTAAGCCAACGCCTGGAAGAGAAGGCAATGGCTTATGACAAACTGGAAAAGACAAAAAATCGCCTGCAGCAAGAGCTGGATGACTTGATGGTAGATCTGGATCATCAGCGCCAGATTGTGTCTAACCTGGAGAAAAAGCAGAAGAAATTCGATCAGGTAATCTAATTTCCTGTCATCTTACTACAATCTTTACATGGCGTTTGCTTCAGTAGTTACTGCATTAATGTTGGAGATAGAAGAATCCAGCCAGAGCACAGTGGTTGTTGATGACTCTGATGGGAGCATCGTGGCCCTTTTATGGGTGGGCACCCCGTGAGCTACGTGTCACCTTTGAGTTCTGTTTCATCACGAAATAAGCTCCTTACGTGTGCAAAAGGAAATGATATTGGAACAGAAACTCGACTTAAAAAGCTTTAGTTAAGCTTGAGGGATTACAGTAAGAAAGGACAGGAGGACCAAAAGTCAAATTGAACACATTCGTGTTGACTGACAGCTTTCTTTCCTCATCTCATCCCTGAACAGCCTCAGCTGTTTCCTTAACCAGCGCTCTGACCACATCCTAAAAGGCCAGAGAGAACTTCTGAAGGCTGATTAAACCTAAACCATTGACCACTTGAATGACTGTAACACACAGGGCTGTAAGGAGCTGATTATAGAACAAGGAGATTGATTTGTCTGTTTGTGTGATTTTGTTGTTCAGATGCTGGCAGAAGAGAAGAACATTTCTGCTAGATATGCAGAGGAGAGAGATCGTGCTGAGGCAGAGGCAAGGGAGAAGGAAACAAAAGCACTGTCTCTGGCTCGGGCTTTGGAAGAAGCCCTGGAAGCAAAGGAAGAATTTGAGAGACAGAACAAACAATTGCGTGCAGATATGGAGGACTTAATGAGTTCTAAAGATGATGTGGGCAAAAATGTAAGTACTTCTCCTCCTTTTACTTTGTTACACTACATGGGGGATAGCACAGTAAAACTCCCTCACTGGAGGGGATGTTTGACACGACAGAAAGCATTATGTAACACAAACTACTCGAGGTATGAATGCACGGAGTCTGGAGGTAACATTTCAGGCTTAATCACATCCTCCAAAGAGACCATGGAGGGCAGAAGTTGCTGGCTAAATGGCTGCTCGAGATTCAAGAGCTTGTCTCAGTGTGTTCTCTTTGTCACATTGACTGCACAGCTCCTCCTCCTCATAATCTACACAGCTTTTTGTTGTTGTGCAGTTAGAAAAGCTTCTCTGCTGTTCTGATTCAGACATCATCACAAAGCAGAGCTGCTGTGTCCGTGCCTTCCTTCACTGTTACTAACACTCTTGTTTAGACAGCAGAGGGTCTGATAAATGCTTGTGGTTTAGGTCCATGAGCTGGAGAAATCCAAGCGAACTTTAGAGCAACAGGTGGAAGAGATGAGAACTCAACTTGAGGAACTGGAAGATGAACTGCAGGCCACAGAAGATGCTAAGCTTCGTTTGGAGGTGAACATGCAAGCTATGAAAGCCCAGTTTGAGAGAGATCTGCAAGCCAGAGATGAGCAGAATGAAGAGAAAAAGAGGATGCTGGTCAAACAAGTATGTCTGGTTTACTGCACTTCATTGCACTTCAAAGAGGGAAGGGTGTGAGGCCTGTTGCCAAAGTTTTGGGCTTCCTTACTAACTTACTACTAGAAAATAAAATCATTTCCTTAAAGACCCCACCCTATAAAAGATCTCTAGCATTGATCTTACTGAATAGCTGAGAATCTCTAATATGTGGATCTTGTAGAAACAAACAGCCTTGGAAGGCTTCTGAAGTTTTACAATGCAAAAATTGTCATTAACTTGCCTAGGATGGGAGCCCTTGATGTTAACATAAGGAGTGAAGTTGGTTTTTATATACAAAAAGAGAAATAACTCATGATCACTAAGTAGCTGAACAGATGAAATGAGAATGCTTCTAACAGTGAGTTATTGTCTGTTTCCTTCTTTGTCAGATCAGAGATCTCTGCTTCCAATTTGTGGATTTGTTTTTTGCCATCTGCAGTGTCTTCCCCTTAGCTCGCATTCTGTAGTCTCTTCCAATCAAGTCACATTCATTCAGTTGTGCAAAGGCCTTTTGGGTTCTCAGACCATTAGTTGGGACTTGGTGTTGGTTCCACTGCTGGCACAGATCTGCTAAATGCCTTCACCTCACAGGTGCGAGAGCTGGAGGCAGAGCTGGAGGATGAGCGCAAGCAGAGGGCTCTTGCTGTAGCAGCCAAGAAGAAAATGGAGATGGACCTGAAGGACCTGGAGGGTCAGATAGAAGCTGCAAACAAGGCTCGAGATGAAGCCATCAAACAGCTGCGTAAGCTGCAGGTAAGCCCAGCTCGTGAGCTGTGCTCTGTCCTGTGCTGACAGTCACGTCTGCTGCTTCTCATTAAACACATCTGTAGTCAGGAGGCAGCAGGAGTGTCGAAACTCGACTGCTGGCATGTCAGATTGTCCGGCCTGAACACAGCATCTCTTGTCATCCTTCTGTTGGTACGGAGTTAAGGCTGCCCCCATGGACTTCTGGCCAGTCGTGGTCTTTTCCTTTGTTTCAACACTTTTCTGAAGGATTTGCTGCATATTGCTTTACAGGGCACATTTTTTAAATTTTATGTCTTTGAATTTGCTGATTTGGGCTCAGCTGTTCCTGATTGCTGCTTCCTCAAGAACATCTTAAGGCACTGTCAGCCAAAAGCGCTTCAGAGAAAAAGAAGAGTAACTTCCAGTTGCTTTTAAAAAGCTCCAAGTTGCTCATTCTTCTTCTTTGGCAAGAGATCTCAGTCCTTGCACTGAGGATTTATTTCCCATTCCCAGAAAAATGCTCAACATTTGGTAGAGTTGAGTTTTGCCAAAGATTTCTCAGTGCCGTGGTCCAGAGCTGCAGAAGTGTGAGATCATGGCAAGGCCACATAAGGCACACAGCAAATTAAGGTGCCTTTCTGCCCTGTCCTCTCTGTGCCTTGCCAGTCCAACAGAACAGAGACAGCTCTGGGCCAGAGTCCAGGCTGTGGGTGAGGAGGGAAGGCTGAAGCAGGCCATGCTGGTGCCTGACAGCATCGTGCTCCCCTCCAGGACAGGTCAGGTAGAGATCTTGTTGCTGAGCTCTGTGTGCCTTCATGCAAGCACCCAAAATAAGTATTCTCAGGATTGGAGGCATTCCAAAGATGCAAGTCTAATTTAAATGCAGCTTCTCTCCAGCTTTCATGCTCTTTTAGTCAAAGCTTTCATGCTCTTTTTAAGTCAAACTGGTGCAGCTTAACACACACTGAGGTCTTAGCAGTGTGTGTAAGTAGAAGCTAAGCACAAGCTTCTAGCCTGTCTGTACAAAGTGGGTTTGGTACTGCTGCACTGAGGTCAGTTTTACCTTGTATAACTGAAATACGCTTTTCCAGTCAAAGTACATAGATTTTTTTCCCCAAATCACTCCAAAAGCCTTATCTTTTCCACGAGTTCCACAACAAATGTAATTGAACAGCTCTTTGAGTTCTTTTCTCCACAAGAAATATACCAAACAAATTAAGGAAAGCCCTATAATAGGATATTTGTGATGAGGAATGCATGATGGAGACAAGAAAATGAAATTAAATTGTAAAAATAATTGAAGGTGCATTGAAATGGAATGAAGTCGCTCTGGGGGAAGGAGACCTTTCCTCTAAAGGGGCAAAAATGCTTCAGAGCTCCTGATAGATCTCGTGGCTCCCTAATGCAACGTGGCTGTGGGACTTTTCCAACCGCAGGCTCAAATGAAGGACTACCAGCGGGAGCTGGAAGAGGCGCGTGCGTCCAGAGACGAGATCTTTGCTCAGTCCAAGGAGAGTGAAAAGAAACTGAAAGGTCTGGAAGCAGAAATACTTCAGCTCCAGGAGGTGAGAGTGAACTTCACCACGCTTATTTTCCTTGGTAGAGTAAGGAGAAGGTTGGGCAGTAGGAGTGAAAATCTGTCCTGCTGTGTTGAGCAGAAATGGGAGCCAGGAGAGCTTTCTCTTCCCACCCCATCACCCTGCTTCCTTCAGCAGCTCTCTGGTGAGCTCGGGCTTCAGTGGAATCATTCCAGCTGAATCCTTTACTTCTCTGTCTGAGCTGCATGACAGCTTATGAGATATGAGGCCTCACTGAACTTGCAGGGAGGTTCAGGAGTCTCTGCGAGTTGTGGTGCACACTGTCAGTACTGACACTGGGGATTGGAAATGCAGAAAGACCAGGAATCCCACCATCCCACCTCAGTGGACCACTGAAGTCTGACTTTCTGCCACGTAATACAGTTTCAGATGTGAAATTCAGTGCTGTTTATTCTACTGTGCTGAAGCCCCACAGTCTGTTCTCTTTTCTTGCATTGGTGCTGTGTACTCTGGAGGTGTAAGAAGCTCAGCTTGCTTAACATAGTGCCCATTTTACATTGAGCATGTAGCACACTGTGATCAGTCCAGCACTGTCTGTTTGTTTTCTTACTTCTTACAGCTTCAGTGTTGCTGTTGTTCGTGTGTTTTAGAGGCTGTGGATGCCCCATCCCTGCAGGCATTCAAGGCCAGGCTGCATGTGGCTCTGGGCAGCCTGGGCTGCTGGTTGGCGACCTGCACACAGCAGGGGGTTGGAACTGATGAGCACTGTGCTCCTTTGCAACCCAGGCCATTCTATGGTTCTGTGATTGCAGCAATATTACCTTTCAGGCATCTCCCAGAAGCATCTCCAAGGACAAACTGTTTCCAGGCCTTCTGAGATCCATAACACGTCTCTTCTGAAACCTTTGCAGGAGTTTGCAGCATCTGAACGAGCCCGCCGTCACGCTGAGCAGGAAAGGGACGAGCTGGCTGATGAGATCGCAAACAGCGCTTCAGGAAAGTGAGTCGTCAGGCGTATCAGCATCTGAAGGGCTTCAGGCAGCAGCAGCTGCGGTGCTCAAAAGCCTGATGGCAAATTCTGTGTTCATTCGTCTTCGTGAATGCAAAGCGACCGGCTGTGCATCGCACTGAACGTGTGCTGAGCCCAGTGCTTCTCTCCTAGGTCAGCGCTGCTGGATGAGAAGCGCCGGCTGGAGGCTCGCATTGCACAGCTGGAGGAGGAGCTGGAAGAAGAGCAGAGCAACATGGAGCTTCTCAACGAGCGGTTCCGGAAAACCACGCTGCAGGTGAGTTGCTGGCGGTTGCTGTCAGGACAGCTCGTGCTTGGATCGAGTGGAGGCTGTGCATGGCTCCAAGTGATCCGTTCCCCTCCTCTGAAAGGTTGACACGCTGAATTCTGAGCTGGCCGGGGAGCGCAGCGCCGCGCAGAAGAGCGAAAATGCACGGCAGCAGCTGGAGAGGCAGAACAAGGAGCTGAAAGCCAAGCTGCAGGAGCTGGAGGGATCGGTGAAGTCAAAGTTCAAGGCAACGATTTCTACTCTAGAGGCCAAGATTGCTCAGCTAGAAGAACAGCTTGAGCAGGAAGCAAAGTAAGGAAAAATCTGTGTGCTGTCAGTAGAGTGTCTGAGACATCCGTGCCTTGAGGTACTGTGGGGCTGAGGTGTGAGGTCACAGCTCCTGCACAGCTAGCAGGTTTTAGTATTTAGAAACCTGTTGGAGGGACTGACTTGAATCAGATGCACTGGGGCTGAAAGTTTCAGTGTGTGCCCCTTAACTGAAACTGCTGATGTATTTCTTGAAGTTAACAAGTGATTGTGGTTGGTGGCCCTGCATGTGGCAGGGGGTTGGAGATTCATGACCCTTGAGGTCCCTTCCAACCCTGGCCATTCTGTGATTCTGTGACTGTGTGGACTGGCAGTCCCAGAAACCACAGCTGCTTCAGTAGGAGCTTCTTAAGACCAAACATCTCCTTGAGACACTGGTCTCTATGGGTTAGGCTTTAAAGGGAAGGAGGGCCACAGGGATGCTGAAGGACCTGGAGCTTCTCTCCTGTGAGGAAGGGCTTAAAGCTGTGACTGCAGAGCCTGGAGGAGGATAGGGGACACCATCTCTGTACACACATCCATCAGAGAGGTGCAGAGAATGGAGCCTGGCTCTTGTCAGTGGTGCCCGGGAACAGGACAGAAGGCAGTGGGCAGGAGCTGGAATACAGAGGGTTCCACTTGAGCATCAGGAAGCACTTTTTGACTGGGGGTGACGGAGCACTGGCACGGGTTGTGGAGAGATTGTGGGGTGTCTTCCTTGGAGGCATTCAAAAGCTGCTGGGTATGGAAAAGCAGCTCTGATGGCCCTGTTGGAGCAGATGGCCTACAGGGGTCCCTCCTCACCTCAGACATTCTTTGAAGTAAATCTTGTGCTCTGGAAAAGTCGTCTTTCTCCAGGCTGCTGCTTTCCATCTCAGTCCTCCAACTTTTTTTTTCCCTGCCTTGTCTTAGGAAGATTGAAAGTGGGCTGTCTTATCCCCACCTTCATTCCTCTTGGGCGTTTGGCTCAGGACCATGACATTGCTTAGCACTGCTCTGTTGAATCTTGCTGTGTAGAAGCACATCCCTGTGCCTCCTTTCAGCCCTCTGACGGTACTTGTGCTGCTCAGTGCTTGTACTGCATGCTTCTAAAGCTGGTGCTCACAGCCTCCACGTGGCTTCTGATCCTTTCCAGGGAAAGAGCAGCTGCAAACAAACTGGTGCGACGCACAGAGAAGAAATTAAAAGAAGTCTTCATGCAGGTGGAGGACGAGCGCCGACACGCAGACCAATACAAGGAGCAGGTGGGTGGAGTGGCTTAGCTTGTGCTTGGGAAAGATGGGAAAAAGCCTGCTTTGAGTGGAAAGGCATCGTTAAGAAGCTTTTTAATGAAGACGTGAGGGAATCCCAGTCTCGATAGGTGAACTGGTGGAGCGGTTCCTTGCCTGCTCCCTGCGATAGCCCTGCTGTGCCCCTGCAGCTCAGCTGAGAGCCGTCAGGGCAGCGTGAGGACGATGCAAAGGCTGTTCTCTGCTTGATGCTTGGAGGAGGGGCGGCCCCATCACATCACATCACATGTGATGATGTGTTATGCACATCTCTGAGACCCAGGAGTTGTGGGCTGAATCCAGATGGGAGTCTGCACTGAGGCTCCGTCTCCAGCAGGGGTGGTTGGGGCGCTGGAGAACCTCTCTGCCTTTCCACGATGCAGGGCTGCAGCTGCTGAGTTTGATCATGACAACTTGATTTTTTATTTTAGATGGAAAAAGCAAATGCCAGGATGAAGCAGCTGAAGCGTCAGCTGGAGGAGGCTGAGGAGGAAGCCACACGTGCAAATGCTTCCCGACGTAAACTGCAGCGTGAGCTGGACGATGCCACAGAAGCTAACGAGGGCCTGAGCAGGGAGGTCAGCACCCTGAAAAACAGGTTAAGGTACGTGGTGCAGGAGTTGGCAGGGCTTCATCTGGGTGCCCTCTGACCGTGTCTGTAATGCTGCGTCCTTGGGGACCGCTCAGCTGTGGAGCTGTGGAAGCAGAGCTGTTGCTGTTAGGGGATGGGCTGCACTGGAGTCTGCTGGGAGCTGATGCCTGAGCCTGATGTGATGGTTGAGGCAGCTGCTGGCTGTGAAGATGTTCCTGATGGCTCTTGAGCTAGAACTCTTCAGAGCGTATATCCTGGGTTGGCTGGGGCCGGTACCTGAGTCCAGCAGCAGGAGGCGACATGGCTGAGTTATGCTCTTCTAGTGGCAAGCACTGATTGTGTTGCTCCCAGCCGACTCCAGGGGAGCTTTTCACACCTGGATTGCAAAGCTCTGCTCTCAGCATTTGTATCCAGTACTGAGCGGGGCTGGAGGAGGGGAGGCTGCAGGAGGAAAGCCATCCCGGGCTGCTGCAGGGCCAGCAGTGGCAGGAGGGGTGCAGTGCAGCGCTTCCTAAGCAAGCTGCTTTTGAAGAACCCACCCTGCTCAGTGCGTGGTGTGAAATAAGCAGAGCAGCAGAACGTCTGTGGACGTCCTGTGATGGGAGCAGTGCTTCCAACGCTCCTCCTGGGAACCTGGGGCAGCGCTGTGCCCCTGCAGCTCAGCTGGGAGCCGTCAGGGCAGCGTGAGGACGATGCAAAGGCTGTTCTCTGCTTGATGCTTGCAGGAGGGGCGGCCCCATCACCTTTTCCTCCAGCCGATCCGGCAGGCGCCAGCTGCACATCGAAGGGGCCTCCCTGGAGCTCTCGGATGACGACGCGGAGAGCAAAGGCAGCGACGTGAACGAGGCGCAGCCGAGCCCTGCTGAGTAGAGCCCCGCACACCGTTTGCATGCAGAGACCTTTACACCACAGTGGGCAGAGCGAGGAGGACTTTCCTGACCACCAGGCTGCCTTGTGGCCCTAAATCTGCCTTACAAAATGTCGGCATGCTACAAGGTTACTTACCGTAGGTCAACTATGTCTTAAGGCTCTCCAGCCTCACCATACTGTACCCCGCTTCAGATATAGGTACAACTGCTTTTTTTTTTTTACATGTAGTAACAAAACGGGATCGTCTCTGTTCAGTGCATCTATTTTCCAGACACTCATTGTAAAGCCATTTTATAAAGCATCATGTGAAGGATGAAACTTTCTGTATCGGTTAAAAAAACCCCACGAAACTTCATTCCCAGAGGGTAGGTGGTTGGGACGGCCCCATTGGCATGGCTCAGCATGCTTTGTACAGACAACATCCTTCCATTTCTTCTGTGCTCGGGCAGCCCTGGCTGCACTGAGCCCCTCGGATCGTTGAAGACCAAACCGCACCCGCATCTTTTTTTCTCCTAACTGTTGTGATCGGCACACAATCAGGGAGTGAACTGTGAAGAGCCTCGGGAAGCGTTAGAGGGAAGCGTAGGGATGAGTGAGTAGTGTCCATTTTTTAACCCTCAGAACCATTTTGGAGTGTTCTCAGCACCTGCTTCATCCATTAGTGTCATGCAGTACAGGCAAACCGCGTCACCGTTCCTCTCTGTACAGTACTTTGCAGCTGTAGCATCCTGCTCTTCCATGCCCACCAGCTCTGTATATATACACTAAGGCTAGTTCAATGTGCACACCAGTGGAAAACAAGCATCAGCACAGGCGCAGTAATTTATGAACTTCAGGACGGTGCCACGGCCGCGCTGCCAGCGCTGCACAGAGGGTGTTGCCTGCCTGCAGTTAACAAGCCAGTGGATGTGAATCCTTCTTTTGTTGTTGTTGCTGTTGTTTTTTATTTTGAGCAGTATTACAGCGAGTAGTTAGCGTTCTTTTTGTTTAAATAGCTGAAAAACTGACATTACAGAAAGTGCCTTAGACACTACAGTACTAAGACAATGTTACATATATAATTTGCCTATATAACGATGATTTAATGTATTAATTTTGACTGTGCTTCATATCATGTACCTCTCTAGTCCAAGTGGTATTATGGATATTAGTGACGATGAATCAGTGTTAATAGGAACCTTCCTCTGCCACGCGCCCAACAAACAGATACGGATTTCCTTTTTTTGGTTAAAAGCTTTAACATCTGTCGCAAAGGTTGTGTTGTGTGTTTGGGTATTTTTAATCAAACTGGCTGTTGACCACCAGGCATCTGACTGCAAATATCTTGTTTTCTTGTATACCCATATTTCTAGACAATGATTTTTGTAAGACAATAAATTTATTCATTATAGCTGTGGCCGCCTGCTCTGTTTACTTACAGGAAGAGCTATTTCTTGAGGCTGGCATAGACCTTAATAAATGAGAATATGGCTGGAAGCCTCCCTTCTTAGTGTTTTGGTTTTCTGTTTTGCTCTCTTCTACCTCAGTACAGCGTGAAGTGTTGGGCGAGGGCTGAGCCTTACAACTTCCATGGAGTGCAGCTCTGGATCACAAAGGGATCTCAATGCCTCCAAACGCTTCCCGTCCTCCGAGCTCCAGTTCTGTAGCTGTCAGGTCTGACCTCTCCTGGGAGCAGGGAGAGCTGCGCCTGTTGCCTCCGCAGCCAGGACTGGCAGCAGGGGGGTGGCAGAGCTGGGAGCTCAGTGCTGCAGCTGGGAGCCGTGGGAGCTGCACAGATGGGCCGCAACCAAGCGTGGGCTGTGAGCGTCGCATTGGGCCGGGCTGCTGCTTCTGTCCACGTGGTGCCCTGCTGCCAGCTCCTGCCCTGCTCCTCACGGGCTGCTCTCAGCTGTGCTGCTGCTCCTCCTGTTGCAAAGGAAGAAGCCTCACCGCCCTGTGATCTGAGTGCTGCAGAGGTGGTGCTGTGCCCCACGTGTCACAGCCTGTGCTCCCATCTCCCTGTGGTACTGTGGCCACTCGGGCTCTGTGCAAGAGCAGGTTATTGCTGGTAGGGCATTTTCCAACTGACCGCAATGAAGGCAGCCCTGTCCACGTGGTGTCCCCTCTCCTCCTGCCCAGCACTTCTCCCCCAGGAAGGAGCTGCCATGGATGCAGGCGCGCCTCTGCCCCGACACCAGCTGCCAATGAGGCATTTCCACGGGCTGCCACTGCGGGGCAGCAGCAGGAAGGCTGTGCTGTGATCGTGAGTCAGGAGTGGGATGGAGGCCATGAGTACCTGGGGAAGCACAGGGCTCTGCTGCTGGGGGCAGCGCTGGAGCAGGCACAGCTCTGGGGGGGTGCGTGGGGTCCTGGCAGCCCGGCCAGCACTGCCCCTCATTGCCTGCAGCTGGACACCTCCACCAGGAGCCCAAGCAGATTCCTGCCCCACAGCACGGGGAGCAGAGGTGCGCTCAGCCCCGCTGGCTCCGTGCACCAACAGTGTGTGCAGTGCCAAGCTAAGGGGCAGGAGCTGCACAGAAGAGCAGTGCCTCCCACCCTGCCCTCCAGCTCAGCCAAAAACACTGCAGGACAAACACAGCCACCGCTGCCTCTTCTGCAAAATCCACCGATTCCACATTAAAAGAACTTTATTTTGGGAATATTACTCTCAGGTTTTGGTTGTTGGTTTTTTTTTTTGTCTTTAAACCACATTATGCTGTGTGCCCACGGTGTTATGGTACACTGTCCTACTGAAACATGCCATATAGACTTTGAATAAATAAAGCTACAAAGCCCAAGTTAAGTTATGTACAAAGATCTTAGGCAAAGATAATATGTTTACAAACCTATGTACAATAAAACAAATGTAAACAGTCAAATGCAGCAGAGGATGCACAGGAAAAGAGGACCATAGGGGCCCTAAGGGCAAAGGGGGAAACGCTCCCACCTCTGTTCTGCTGGGGCCGATGGTTTCTCTCAGCGCTCGTAAATAAACCAATGTACAGCTGCAGAGCCAAGGAACGCGATGGACCAAACTGGGAAGGTTTTTTTTTTTCCTCAGACCCCCCTGGGGTTCATTGGTTCACATCAAAATCCACCGACTCTGAGGCACAGCGACAGAGAACTCGCACAAATACATCGCCTGAAAGACCCACAAGGAACACAGTTGCCCAAAACTGTCACAGAAGCCTGCAGGTGACACTGAAATCCCGTCCTATATTACAGAGCTGAACATGGGGCCGAGGGATACAGGGTGCTGGGAGGAGGCAGTTCGTGGGCACTGCAGTCCATGGGCTGAGCGGCTTCCTAAAGAGCTGATGTCTGGCTGGGGGGGCAGAAGTGCCACAAAGGAGGGCAGAGTGCTGGGATGGTTCAGGCACATGGGAAAAAGCTCGCTGCAGGCCCTGTGCCACGGGAGGAGGCTCCAGCCAAGCTCAGCCCAGAGCCGCTAAGGGCACTGGTGCTAAATGATGTGTGCTGGGCCTTCCTCAGCAAAGCCCCACGCCAGCACCAGCTCTACCTCCATCTGCTGGGCTGGGGAAGGGCCTTATGGACACAGCCAGCTGCTCACCTGTCCAGCAGTGATTTCTATGCTGCATTCACTCACACCCCCAGAGCTCACTGCCAGCCTCCACTCCTGCTCCCAGCCTCGCTCAGTGCGTCTTGAGAGGTTTGAGCCCCACGGGGAAGGACAGCAGCTGGTTGGCTCAAACAGCAGGATGTGAGATCAGGCAGGGAGAGGCGTAGCCTTCAAGAAAAGCAGCAAATGTTTTTGTCACACCAAACCTAACTGAGAAAAGAGATGCAGTGACAGGTCGAGCAGCACCTGGCTGAGGTTCTGCATCCCCTGCAACAGAGCACTATGTGTCAGCTTGTGCAACACGTGGTACGGGGCCGCAGGGCACACCCACTACAGTTAACTCTATTAACAGGACACGAAAGGCTGCAAGCATGGGCTCTCCTCCAGCAGCACGGGCACTGCTGCATGCCATGGTGCAGGTCCTGTTCCTGCGGGGCAGGGAGGGGGAGGAAACCAAAGCACTTCTCTTGTTGGGCCGAGAAAAGCGTCCGCGAGTCCAAGCACAGCCTGGCGCCGACTCATACGCTCAGGGGGAGCATGCCAGGTGCTGAGGAAGGTCTGGAGGCTCCCAGTCCCGGGGTCCCTTGATCAAAGCCGTTTACTGCCCTGAGAAGCAACAAGAGACAGGCAGGTCAGTACCAGCCCACCCTGGGGCTGAGCCCAGACCCTCCATCCCAGACCTCCCTGCCGCACACACACCCAGGGGCAGCGCTGTGCTGACTGCACAGGGGCCACGCAGAGGATGAGGGGCGATGGCCTCAGGGGTGGCACAGCCACAGGCAGCTCAGCTGCCCCCCAGGCCCGTTCCCCACGTCCTTCCCTCCTGCCCAGCAGCAGCTGCTCCCAGCCTGCGGGCTCCGGGCAGCCCTCAGGGCACAGCCAGGCAGGGCTGGCTCCCCTCCAGCCCAACTGGAGGCTCAACACAGGCTGATCCCAGCACAGTGGAGGCATCCGTCCGTCCACCTGCACACGCTCACACAGCTGCAGTGCAACCGCGCAATGGAGAATGGGCTCAGTGAGAACAGGCAGCACACAGTAAAGCACAGCGGAGCTGGGGCTGTAAAAGGGCTCCAGGGCCTCCAGGCCTCCCCCACCCCTCCCTGCTGAGCCCTCGAACCCACAGCCTCCACCCAGCTGCAAACCACAAGCTCACCCCTTCCCACAGCTGCTCTCAGCTGCGAGGCACACAGCCCAGGGAGCAGCACACGTGTGTGACAGCCTTCCGCAGCCTCCACCCTGTTTGGGTTTTGATCTCCTCAATTCGGCTCCGCACACAGCACCTAAGCTCGCCGTCCGCTGCTTGCCGTCAGCCCAGCCTTGATGAGGAGATGCAGTTACCCCTCAACAGCACAGCACACCCACCCGACTGCTGCCCCCGTGCTCCCTGTGCCCAGCAATTACAGCGCTGATCCAGAGGAGCAGATGAAGAACCTGAATGCCTGCTAGCAAGGTTGGCTTCCCATGGTAATGCTGCTGCAGAGCCCTCCCCACCTCCAGCAGAGCCTGTCGCACCCCACACGGGGCTGTGGGGGGGAAACCTTTGCCTCCTTTCCTGTTAAGGCTGAAATTTCAACTGACTGAGACACGACCTGCAGTGTGTTTCAGAGGCAGGTGCCTCCATGCAGCAAAACACCACTGGAAGAGTCCTTAGAGCAGATGCACCCTGCTATTTCCACGTGAATGAAGGGGCAGGAAGCCGACCTGGTCCCAACATGACTCTGCAAATGACTTATCAGGGAGAGAGCAGCTCTGCCAAGCAGTGCAGGGGAGAACGAAAAAATAAATGGGATTAAAAAGCAGTGGTTTGCTTCCTTTGGAAGAGAAAAGAGACATTCGAGGCAGGAATGGCAGAGTTCCACCTTTAAGGGATGCAACTCCTTTCAGCCCCTGCTCCGAGGCCCATTCAGCAGCACAGGTGCCCTTTTCACATCCCAGAGAAACATAACCAAGGCCAGAGGCCATGAAGCAGTCAGGCCCTCCTCACAGATGCCACACAGATGTGGCAGGGCCCAGACTGAGCTGGGGAGACACCAACAGCTTCACGAAGCCCGGGACAAAAAGGAGAAGGAGCCATCGCTGAGCGGGGTGCAGCAGGGCAGGGCACACACACTGCACACTGCTGGCCTCACCCTTGGTGCAGAAATGAAGATGAAGCAGCAGCTCTGATTTACAGAGAGCTCTCTCTATGGTGAGTCCATCAGGGCTGGCACCTCAGACTGATCCCAAGCCAACAGTCCCTGCTGGAAACATTCCCCCCCTGCAGCAGCTCCTGCTGGGTGTTTCTGACTGCTGTCCTGACCACGGCACACATTTTGTGCCCTTTTCCAGCTGCTCTCCGTCCTGTGATTGCTCCAGCTGGATCTTTACTTGTTAATCTGTATTTCAAGCTGTATTTCATCCTTAGCACAAAGCCTCTCTTAACTCTAAGCATCAAACAGAACCTCAACAGAACACTGTCCTGGAGCCCAATAACCCAGCCTGGCCCCCACTGCACACACAGCAGGGAAGGGCCATCCCTGCTCCCTCCAAGGCAGGCCAACACCCAGCACAGTGCTGAGGAAGAAACAAGGCAGAGGACACACTGACTTCAGGATTAGCTGGGGTAAGAGCAGCAATGCTTCACCCCATATCTCTGTCACATCCGACTCCATCAGAAACATGCATATATTTGAAGAGTTATTAAACCAAGAAGGCAAGCAGCACTCAACCTTACAGCTGGAACTGGTCACAGCACCAGAGAAACTTATCTAAAGCAAAGAGAAAGATTATAGCCTCAGGCCTCAATCATTGCCTATTAGTTTGCAGTGCTACGAGAACTACCTCATGCAGTTAGCATATCCACCAGCTCTGCACCTCCAAGCACTGCAGTTAAATGCATGCAGCTTATCATTGCAAATGAATTCATTTACCCATGACCAAGGTGGGGAATATCACCTTTTCACGCCTAGTGGAGAAAAAGTGAAACAGTTTATGTACACAGTGAAGACATTCTTGGGCACAACCCTGAGTTAAGCCACAGGGAAAAGGGTTTGACTGAACCTCACCTGGCTGCTGCTCCCTGAGCTCTGCACAAGGATGCTCTGCAGGGCAGACAGGGATCCTAGGTGCAGTGACTGCCACCACAGCTGCTCACACGGTGGCACTGCCAGCAGCGTGCAAGCAGAGGCACTTCTCACTTTTAAACACAGCCCAGCAGATTCACAGAACAAACAGCAACTACAATGCTCTGATGCTCAAAGAAAAGAAGAGGACTGAGGGAGTTGGGAGCAAGGAGCTCATGCCCCAAGGAACAAACAGCTCGTCTTGGCTCGCTGCAGTCCCAGCTCAGCTGTCGTCGTGCCTCTGCGGCACCCATCAAGGTCAGAGGCATTTTATTCCCCAAGTGGATCGCAGTCCCTAACAGCTAACAACAATTCTAACTGCAAAGGAACAAATTTCCATCACAGAACACCCCTCAGGTGCTGCTCTGTAGACCTGGGGGTGCACACAGAGCCACCATGTTTCTAAAGGAACCAGTCTGCAGGAAAGTGATCTTATACCAGACTTAGTAGAGCACAAAATAAAAACAAAACCCAACACAGCAGATAATTCCTGACCCTTCCAATTCTTCTGCAAAGCTCGCGTGCAAGCCCAGCTGTTCTCCAAACCTCCCCTCAAACGATTCTGAGGTAACTGCTCCTATCCTGGCTTCCACACCTGCTTCAGCTGCCCGCCTAGCTCTGCTCAGCAAGCACAGAGCAGGAGTTTGATGAGACACGGAGGCTCGAACACTTTTAGCAACAAAAAGGCAGAGAAAGGAAAGCAAATGGAACCGTAATGACATGGCTGGATTACCTCTGGCACAATCCCACCACCCAACAACTGGCTGTTCATAAGGCAGCGGCTGCAGACTGGACCGGGTCTAGGAGCGCGGGTGGCTGTTTCAGGCTCCAGCGACAGTTTGGGGCAGGGAAGAGAGAACAGGGGCTGGAGAGAAAGGAGAAGAGGGGAGAAGAAAGGGCAAAACCTCGGCTCAGCCAACCGCTGTGATGCACTCAGGTCTGGTGGCAGGGCTCTGCTCTGCCCTCACGCACAGCGAGGCAGGGTTACGTGTGCGTGCAGCACAGCGCTGCACCCGGCCCTGGGCCACGAGGGAGGTAGCTGTGAGGTGTGAGCTGCTGATCCCACGGCCTGCAGCACATCTGCGTTCAGAGGGGAGGGATGGGACTGCGTAAGGATCTCTAAGAACATGCAGGTAAATTGGTCACCTCCATCACTTCCCCAGTCTGTTAGCATCCTTCAAGTCTGCTGAGGAAGTGCACTATCAAAGGGACACATTTCTAAGCCTTTTTCAGCTACAGCCTGCCCTGAACTGCAGGCAGCCAGCCCAGATGGCAAGAGTGATGACAATCAGAAGGTAATTAGAAGCGACTCCCATCCCACGCAGCAATCAGCTGATTACCATACCACAGTTCACTGTAGCCATGCTGCCTCCCAGGTACACTTCTAATGTCTCCCCAGCACTGCTCTGACAGCCTGCACATGAAATGGAGCCCACGGTGCCACCACCACTGCTGTGGTGATGCACAGACCCTGGTCAGCCTCCCAGTACGCAGCCAACCTCGCAGTCTGCCCCATTTGCAGGTGATGCTGACCTTGCTAAGTATGTGAACACTCCCTTTTCCAAAAGCAAGAAACACCAGTAGCTCTGAAAGCTCTTCTTCTTGCCAGTTTCTAAGATGCAACATGCCCTGCTACCCACATAGCAACATGATTCAGCTCCCACAAGGAGGATTCCAGAAACCCAGCCTGTCTACTTCTATATGGCACTCTTTAAGTTGTTTAAAGCTCCCAATAAATGCTGTTTTGAGGATGTGCTGAACATCAGCGTTAAAACTGCTCTGGCTTGAAGTCTAATAGGGAAGACTATCACCAGCAGAGAGCACAGAGGGTGTTTTGCACAGTGCCATTGAGCACAGGTTTCCCTATTGCTGGGTAACACAGGAGGAGAGCCTGGCTGTGCACCCTGCTCCTCAGGGCTGCTCATGCAACCACAGGGCCCTGAGCTACAAAGGACTGTGGGAAAATCCTCCTGCTGAACCACTTCCCCATACCAGAGAGGAAGCTCCAACTATGAGCAAGTCACAGGGTGGTTTTTACTGCAAATGCTGCCTCAAACACTACGGCTGACACACAACAGGATGGCACAGGACAGCTGTCCCTTCTATCAGCAAGGATTTCACAGTCAGTAACATGTGCTTTTTCACTGATAGCAGGGAGGAGAAGGGCAAAGAGAGAACCACTCTCCAAGGAAGCAGTGCTGCCCACTTACTGCTCTTACTAAGGGAACCTGCAGCTCTGCAGTTCAGGCACTCCCCGCACACAAGCGCTCCAACAGCTGTGGCAGCCCCACCACTGCCTGCTTGAGATCCTTGTGAAGGGCACAATCACTGCACCAGAAGGTTTATGCAGCCACCAAGAGCTGGGGCAGCAGAGGGCAGCGCAGGCAGTGACATCCCACCAGCTGAGACGTCAAAAACTTGCTTTTCTTTTTGCTTTACAGTGGAAGCAAAGGCCTGCAGTGGAACAAAGTGAAGCAAATTTGCCTGCAGTGGAATGCTGCTCCTCTGTCCCCTGGAGAACCTGGCTGCACAGATTTGTCTTACTGGACAAAAGCTAAAAACAAGCCAAGGAAAACTTCTGTTTCACACAGCATCCTGAAACATCCACCCCCCTCAGTGTACAAACACATGCTGGCTTACCCTTTGTCAAAGAAAGAAGTATGCCCTGCATGAGGGAACTTGGTGCCATTGCTGCTCATCGCGCTGCTGTTAGCGGTCCCTGAAATGTAGGATTTCCGTGATGCCTGGTCCTTTGCAAAATTCCTGCAAGCAGCTAACTTGGATTCTAAGGCCTGTGAAAGGAAAAGAGAGGTGGGGGAGGGAGAAGAGGGATTACTTTTTTTTTTTTTTTTTTTTTTTTTTTTTTTTAAGAGAAAATATTTTGCTGCTCAAGTTCAGGCTTTAGCATGACCAGAAATCAGCATGGTCAGAACCCCAGTGTGACCATCTTAGGCAAAAAATGAGCTAAATGGGAACAGAGCTGCTGTTTTCTCCAGTCAGAAGCACGTAATGAGATGCTGATGCAGACTGCCAGGTGCAGTCCTCCTCCATTAGGGTAAGGACTTTACAAGAAATCAACTCTCATTTAGGTACCTGAAGCACGGAAGTCAGATGCTGGAGGTGGTAACTGAAAGCTCCTGTTCCAGAGTTAGAGTGATGCTGGTGTAAGCTGACCAAAAAGCTCAAGGAGAAAAGCAGAATCCTCCAATTTCAGGAGGCACAGCATATTTGTAAAGTTGCATTTTTCCCCAGGAAAGTATCTTTCTGGTATTTCCTAATCACTGCCTGCAAAACTTCACCAGTTTCTTTATCCTCCCTGCTAAGCTTCAGAAGAGGTTCTACAGACCCCCCATAAGAGGGAAACAAAGGCAGCTAAGCCTATCTCCAGGGGTTCTACCTCATCTCTACCACATCCAAGCAAGTCTGACAAGTTCTTTTCCTCCTATACAAGGTAGCAGACTTGCCTCATCCCCTGACTCCTAGCAGGGAGGGCACCAAAATTGAGCTGTCCATGTAGCTTGCTGTCTCACATGCCAGCAAGAAAGCTGAGGGGAACATCTTGGAGAGAAAGGGAGCCCCAGGCACAGGATGAGGCACCCAATGGGTAAGCCAACCCACAGAAACCTTGCACGTCCTATAATTATTACTAAGTAAATGCATCAGCTGGAATTTAGTATCGCTGGCTGTGTGTGTTTAAGAATAGGCTGGGAAAGAAGCACGCTTATTTGGCATTTCCTGTCCTCGCAGAGTAATCACATGGGATGTCATTAAGCTCCCTAAATCCCCTACAGACTCTTACTCACAATGATCCCATTTTAAACATGCCACTCTGGAACCCTGAGCCGTCCTGCTGCCCTTTCAACCCAGGCTTGATGAGCTCACAAGCTCTAAATACAAGCAATGATCTGATTTTTAATGTCACATTTGGCTAAAACAACCATATTCATGTCAGCTATTTCTGTTCTTAGTGCAAACCACAAGGGACAGAGGAAAGCCAGCCCTGGAGGCTAGACACCAAGGCTGCCATGCTTCCACTCGAAACACTGCCCAAGGAGGCAAGCAAACAAGCTTCTCACCACTCACAAGTCGTGTCTTCATTCAGCTGGAAAGCCTGGCATCCTAAGCAACACCACAACAGATGTCAAAAGCACTTCTTTCCTGCTCACAGTTGTAATCCCTTTAGAGGCTCGCATTTCACTTCCCAATCAACTACAGATGGGAACACTCGGCTTTCTCCCGATTTATTTTTTCACTTTCTTACCAAAGGGCTATTTTATTTTTTATAACCTATTCATTTAAGTTCTCAGTAACTTCTGCAGATCTCCTCAGAGCCTCCATCTGCTATCAGCTCACCTCCCATGAATAACACAATTGTGCAGTGGGTCCTAAGGCTGAGGTTCAGCTGAGTCCTGCTTTCACATGAAACATGAACGAGCATCTGCTAATGCCCAGCCTCCGTGCACCAAGAAAGTCTTTACTCCAAAAACGGATTTTATCTCTAAAAGCTGGCATCAGATCCTTAGCAACCTGCTCCATAAATCAAGATAATTAAAAAACAAGCGTTGTCACATCCCAAACACTAAGTGTGGACAGTTTAAGAGAGACACCTTAGAAACTCCAGCACTAATTCAGCATGAGCCAAGGCCTCTTCATCCCCCATGTGGATGAACTCTCAGGGAAGGCACAGAGCTGGGGACAGTTCAGTACACAGCACTCACCCCAACTTTCCGTAAGAGATCCCCCACGATGTTGAGTGCAGATATTCTAGCTGAAGGAGTAAGAGGGCTTGTACCAAATCCATTTGGTATAGCTGCAAACAAACACACTTCATTATGTATGTGCCACTCCTCCACTATTTAATTTTTAAATAACTCCTGTAAGGAGGTAAATCTTAGATCTGACTGCAGACTCTTTGTACAAACAGTAACACAGGCTACAGATCACTAGCCACAGAGAAAAAGCTTAATTCCTGCCCACTCCCCTCCTGCCCATTAGATACACACATGCAGAGTTCACGCACTCTCCATCTGCATAGCTGCTGCCTGCAATCCATCTAATCCAACCAGAGCTTTCTCTGGAGTCTACTTTGATTTAAAATAAATTGTTTTAATCCTCGTGATTGACCTGAGCCTTCCAGATGGAAGAGGACTAGGCTAATATCCCACTGCCTGACAGCACAGCACCCCGCAAGCACACGCTAACAAAGACAGCCCAGCACTGCTACCCACCATTTACCCACCAGGGAACTTCAGCTGAAATGTTACTCACTGCATTTCCCTGTGACCCCAAATGTATTCTACTGCAGAGCAAGATCCTCACCCCTACAAAGCAGTAGCTAAGCTTCTCCCTTTCTTTCCCACAGTATTAACTAATTACACTTATTAAATAGGTCTGACACTGCTCTGGTATTTCAGCACATGTTATGTAGGGATCCACACGTATCTGTGTTCACTTTGAGTTTACTAACAAGGGCCTGTCTGAAGTTATTTTTCAACAAGCAGAACGTACTCCCACCCAATCAGGCACAGTTTCCAGGAATTATACCTTTGGGGGAAGGAAAACTATTTTCAGATCCTTTTCCAACAGGCGTAGCTGGCAAGGAGAGAGATGCCTGGACAGCTGAATCCATCTTCTCACAGTCCAGAGTTGGAGAGCTGGGTGCAGACTTGCGGGTGACTTCCTGCTGCCTTTCCCGTACTGCCAGCTCCTGCCGCAGGTCTGAGCACGCAGACAAAACACACAGCACATCAGTGGCAGATTTCTCCAGCATTCCACAGAACAACAGAATTCTTGCAGAGAATACTCTGCAGTAATCAGTGAGTCACTGTCGCTGCCTCCCTCCAGCAGCAAAGCCCTCCATCTCAAATAAGGCAGAGCTCGAAAGGCAGCCACACAGTGCTGGCCCAGAGAGCTGCGTGCACCCAGAGCACAAGGCTGGTGACCTGGGCTCACATTCCTCCCCACTTGTAGTTTGAGTTCCATGGAAAGCAGGCTACAGAAGAACGCAGCCACTCACAAATGCCTGCTAACTGCACTCAGCTGGGAGGCCATGGAAACAGACTGATGACCTGATCTCGTGTTTCTAATTCCTAACGCTGCCCTTCCAGTTTAATCATCTGCTGGACTGCACACTAGCCATTGGGAAGGGGTTGTGTCTGCTGTTTCTTGATTCATCAAGATGAGAACAAGCAGACTAAAGAGGTTCATAGCCCAAATGACAGACGAAGAGAAGGGAAATTAGGAATCCGGTGTTTTATTCCCACTATCACTCTGGACTGCTCTGTATCACCACCTTGCTGCCTCCCATTCCACACAGATTTGCTATAAAGAACATCCAGCACAATTCAGCAATGGATCTGTGAAGTCTCTAGCAGGGCCCAGAGGCAAATCACTAATACATTACATGGTTGGGTTTTTTGTTTGTGTTTGTTTGCTTTTCAGGCACAGCCTAAAAAGGTCCTTTTTAGGTCCTTGCTTTCACTGAGAAATTGCTTCCAAAGAAATAGTTTGGAAAGAATGCTGAAAAACACTGATGTCTAACCTGCAGTGATGGCATGCTAACGCTGCTCCATCAGAGCAATCATGTTCTCCAACCACCAAAATAGAAATAAAGTTTCCCCCACGTTCTCAACATGAAACCTCTCAGGGAATTCCCAGCTCTTACAGCTCTGAGGATTATCTGAAGCATCTCTGATGCCACGGCTCTAACCACAGTCTTTATTGGCATATCTTAAAGAAGCCAGGCAACTTCCAACAGGTTCAGAAGGTAACAGCAGGCAGCATTTTTAAAGATAGTTATTTACCATTTGGCATGCATTTCCCTGTCACTTCCTGTATTTTCCCTGTGCCTTGTGGCACAAAGCCACAGAGAGGAAACTTCTGGAACACAGTTTTCAGCTCTATTAAATCTGTGGAAAGCAGTATGTTTTTACTCAGCTTGGTTAAAAACCCTGAAAGAATCTGACACTAATTTTACCCAACGGGAGGCTTTCCTCTTAGATTCAGTGGACACACAAAGAACAGAGAACATACTGTTTATTAGCAGGTAAATTCCAACGCTTATATTACACATCCAGTTTCAATCTCATTAAGTGAAGCTTTCCATAAACATGAGCTCTGGTTGCTTCATGTCTCTGTTAGTAAGCCAGCAATGTACAAAGACAGAACTAATCAAGCAAGCCATACCTCTGGCTTCATCCTTTAATCTCTGTACAGAAACTAGCAGTGACTCCTTGTCATCCAGTTCACTTTCTAGAAACGCGTTTCTCTCTATCGCCTGGTTCAGCCTTTGCTCAAAGTCTTCCAATGAAACTATTGTTGCCCTAGAAACAAAATCCAGAATATTAGATTCTTCAGCTCAGCTAACTTAAAAGTGTATTCAAATACATAATAGAGGAAAAATGTTAGCAGGACCTACATTCAAGATAGTTACTTGAAAGCTATGAAAATGCTTCTTAGGAGGGACTAGAGCTCCAAAGAAGAGAGAGAGATGAAAAGAACATGACAGCA
The DNA here is from genome assembly GCF_019238085.1 of Lagopus leucura. Taxonomy (NCBI): domain Eukaryota; kingdom Metazoa; phylum Chordata; class Aves; order Galliformes; family Phasianidae; genus Lagopus; species Lagopus leucura. Next base: position 3,615,784 of record NW_024962289.1, read on the forward strand.
TCTAGCTCTCCAAGATGTGCCAAAGAGCTGGGGCAGAGCCAGCCTGGCACACCGAGCTCCATTTTTCCCAAGTCATTCTCCAAAGTCATGTATTTCGTGTGTCAGCTCTGGAGAAACAGGCAGCAGCTCACAGAAAGAAGGGCACTGGGATGCTTGTCCCATGATATCAGTGAGACAACTTATGTGTGTCAAAAGTTAGTCATGAGGTTAAGAGTGCTGTGGAAACAAGGCCTCAGCTCTCAGATCTTACTGCCAAATAGCCAGAGGCTCATTCCTGGTCCCACTGAATCAATGGCAAAATTCCCATTCAGCAGAGCGGAAGCACGATCGACTCCAAAAATGGGCGTCTCCTGCAGCAGCCTGCTCATTTTCTGCACTTACACAGACCACATCTGCTCCCCACCGTCATTAAGCTGTTATGCAAGGAAAGAGGAGACTCCTTTGGCGTGTTTAATTTAAAAGGGACCAAATAAAGCACCAGCTTCCTACTTCAAAGGGGCTTTGAGCTACAAGGATCACAAACGTAAGAGTCACTGGGCTGGCAGTATCAAAATTAGAGCACCGGCCTCGCTTGCACAGCTCATTGCTCACAAGAACACAAAGCACCTCAGGTCCCCCCAAAAGCTTTTCTTCTGTAACGCAAAACTACCAGCTGATGGAGATGAACTCCAAGGGTAAGTTGCACTTTACAAAGAATCAAGTGACTTAGGATTTTTTTTAATTATTATTTTTTACGTGTGCGTTTTTGTTCTCCTCCCCCGCTCCCCCGTTAAAGGAATAATAAAATGATGAATCTGAATAACACAGACAAGCTCCAGCAAATATTTAAGGAAATAAGAGTTTTGCAGCCTTCACCTCTTGGCACGCTCCAAGTCATCGTTGGCCTGCTCCAGCTCCCTGACATACTTATGAAGCTGATCTTTAATGGCCCGGGTCTGGCTCAGGTCATCCTCTAACAACGACACCTGCTTGTAGCTCTGTGCATACTGGTGCTCCAGTTTCTCCTGAAAGAGAGAGGCGTAGAGAGGGAAGTATCAGCAGCACCCACGAAGCAACACGCTAACTGCGGTCTGCACATCTGGGACTGCAAGGCAAAAACTGTACAGGCAGGGGGAACTCAGAACATCAGCAAGGAACAAAGGATACGATTACATACGCTGCCCTGTGCACTGACTGCTTGTAACTGCTGGCTGTTCAGCTGCTCTAAAGCCACAAACATCTAGAAAAACAGAGAGAAATCAAACTGCACAGCCTCCCCTTCAGTGCCTCCCTCCCCTTACAACGGCCACACTGTCACAAGAACTCATCTGACATCTCCATTGCTGAAAATCAGAGCCACTGCAACCTGTTACTGGACACCTCCAAGTTCACAAACTTATCTTTGAAAGGCTGGAAGATGAATTCCAAAACATGCTCTCACCTGCTCTAAGGGTACAGACAGGGGCTTATGGAAAAACTGCTGACCTTAAAAGAATAGGTACCAGCCTTAACTAGGACTGGATATGTGAACAAGAAATTCTCAAAATACCACTTCTACTGGGTAAGATCCCAACCCTTGCTTTCATAAAATAATCCAAGATCACCAGAACAAGTACTTTTCAGGACCCCAAGAGAGGCAAGAACTCCTTAATGGACAGATACTAACTAAAATTCCCTTTCTGGACACACACAGATCTTTATGCAGTCCCTGTCCCCACAGATATGGCTATCAAGAAAAAATTAGGAGAATCCCCCCAAAAGATGTCACCAATCACCCACTGTCACATTTCAGTAGGGTGCCAAAAGACCAAGGAGAAATTCCAGGGGAAAAAACAAACAAACAAACAAAAAGTCCAGAAAGAGGACGAAATCATGGTCTGACAAAACATACTTGTGTTGTTCTCCCTGTTGCTATGTGATGCTGCCTGTGTACACAACAAAGCACCACTTGGCGAAGCCTAAAGATTTCAAACAAACGAGCACAAACTCAGTGACAAATGTTTAATGACGTGAACAAGAAAAAGTCCTTGAGAAATTTCTCTGGTGTGCTGCTGGCCTTATTTGGAGTACATGCCATGCCCAAGAGTAGAGCTTAAGCAGATGATTCCTTTATGTCATTTAGATCTCCAGTGACCCAGAACAGAACAGACAACCTGAAATGATACCCACGACATATCTGAAGGAAGAAGTTACAGATGAGACCTACCTTCAATGTTTCCACTTCATATTTCAGCCTTTGGTTATCTGCTTGTAAATCTCTATTCCTCTGCTCAGCCTGCACTAGCTGTGCTTCTAACTCAGCTTCTAGTTCCCTGCTTCCCTCCTGAAATTCAGCCAGTTCTTCACGAGCTTCCTGGAAGCTGGAAGGAGATTTCATCAGTTCAAAATGCAGCATCTCTCAAGCACAAAGTTCACTGCTCTTCAGAAATAATTAGATGAAAAGGCAACAAGAGTTTTAAAGTGTTTAACCACAGACCTCTGCAGGGAAAATAAAAAAATGGGGGAAACAGAGCAATTGTATTGTTTACCTGCTAATGGAAATTCACCCCTTTATACCAAATAACTCCATTAAATGCACATGCAAATACAACCTATAGCAAGGCTATTTCCAGGATTCCTGCTAGTCTGTACCCTACTAGACTTCACTCTATCAGACTTGAGAGAGTCACGCCATAAAGCTTTTAACCTGCTTCAGGCAAAAACCAGCACAGAACAATCACTGCATCACTACCTGCAAATAGAAGTGTGCTGGAAAGCATTCAGGTTTGAATCTCAGGGTTGCTAAGTGCTTTGGTAGGAAGCCAGCACCTACCCTCCTTACACCACTGCAAGGTATTAAATGACTTGTAGCAGCAACTCCACATACTTCACTAATTACATTTTCATCTTTACCATATGTAGCAGCTCTTTGCAACCGGCAGAGTTGGCTTTAGGAACCTACATCTCGATTGGCACCAGTGAGACCTTCCTGACAGACTTTCTTCACACAGCTCAAGGATCTCAAATGCCCACACCCTGCCCCTTACACCCAGAAGACAGACCCAAACAAAAAACAGCTTGCACACTGGGCTCCTTAGGCTGGCTTTGCTTCTATTGCACACCAGTAATGCAGAGTGCAAGAAAAGCTTTCTGAAATGTATGAGCTGGAAACCTCCAGTGCTGACTCCCCTCCCCCACAACAACAAACAAACAAACAAAAATCAACAACCACCCCGAACCACAAGCAGCACTGAAGACAACAAGCTCTCCTGCCACTTTTTGTGACCAAAAAGCCTTCTGCTCCCCTTAAAAGACAGCAGAGGCAAACACAGGCAGGACTAAGAAGTATAACAGACTTCAATATATTGCAGCCAGCTATCAAATCAGAAACTTCTCAGACCGAGTGCAAGAAGCCCAGGGGAACAGTAATGATGCCAGGCAAGCCCACAGGCAGTCTTCTTACTGCAAAACATCAAGCTACTACTTAAGACAGCATTTTAATTATACAAAGATGCACATAATCATTAAAGGGCTCTTCTCCTGCTCTAACTTGCTCAGGCTTGAGTTCACGGCATGGTAACACCAGGAACGAAATACTTAGCCTCCACAAGGCTGGATTTAAAAGCTGCACCTAAACTGGAAATGCAGAGAGTCATTTCAATACATTTTGGTAAAGTCTCACAGAGAAACAGACTAAGCCACATCCTCAGTCACCAAGAACCAAATCCACTCTGAAAATATACAACAGTACCTTTGTTTGTACTTCAAGGAAAGCTCTTTCCAATAGGCAGTTTCCTCCTTTGGACTTGAGAAGGTCGGAATTTCCTCACTGTCCATGTTCAATATGACCTGTAGGATGCACACATAAGAAAACAATTTTAGTATGATGAGGCAGGCAGAGCAAACCCCCCCACTGCTGCTGTACTTCAATGCTGTGCCCTGCAGACTTGAGACTGGCCTGTGAGTGTTAATGATCCCTAAGAGCCACCTCTGAGCAAAGACCAGCTGCAACAAGTAACGCCATGCTCTGCAACCTCTGGAAACGCTCACACAGCCTGAAACAAAACCAGAAATCCGGGCTGTATCCTTTACTGACCACTGAAGCAGCAGTTAATGCCACTGGCACATTTAGGACCACCACTGGTAAGAATTTACAGCTATCACAGTTTCCACTTTGATTTGTAAAAGGCTCTTCCTACAGCGCACACTGCAACACTGTCTGCCATGACTGCACAGAGAGCTCCCCACACACCAGGCCTCAGACCCGGCTGAAGATGAAGATGAGAACAAAGCAGTGGTGCTGGATCTGCATGCACTGCAGTACCCGGGGATGCACTCAGCCAGGCCCAGCTCACAGCCCCAGGCAGCACTGTGTCATTTTCAAGCTCCCACCAACCTTCTTGCTCACAGGCAGCCATATTTTTTTTTTCTTTCCTCTCCAAAAGACAAAACTTAAAATAGATCATAAATCTCCAGAAAAGAATAAGCTGAAACTAACCTCTATTGCAGAGCCTTTAAACAATGTTTGTACCAAGCTCATCGCAGCGGATTAACCACTGCAGCTGACCTACATGTCCTGACTTTCACATTCTGACCGTCAATAGCCGATGCTGTCCCTCCAGGCCTGAAAGTGTCACACTGACATGTCCTGCATCTCAGTGACCCACATGTGAGACACCCAGAAGTGGCACAAAACAACAGCAGAGCTCCCATCAGCAGGCACAGCAGCCCATCCCAGAGGCTGGTGCTTGGCTCACCCAAAGGCAGGGCTGAACTGGCACACTGCTCTGCAGCTGCCACAATGCAGGGCACAGAACCAACCTTACCCACAGGGTGCTCAGTACACCCAAAAAGCCTCAACTCTCTCCCTGTTTACCTAACTCACAGCTGTGCTGCAGCAGCAGTCTGCCATGCACCAGGCCTTCATGCTGCCTGATCGTGCCTCCTTTCCTACACGGCCCTGAACTGAGAGAATAAAACATGGGAGGCACTACCATTCCACCCAGCACACGTATTTTCAGTCCTGCTGTTCCTCATTAGATGCAAGTTACTTTGGGTGTATGTGCCTCAGTTACTGCACCTGTTACCGAGGCAGTTTAATGACAAGCAGGAACGAATCAAGTCCTGTGTCTGCAGTGGATGCAGGGCCCATGAATCACCTTCTGAGCTGCCACTGTCTCACAGCCTGATGCATCAAGGCAGGCAGATATCTGCTGTGGCTCAGGCCAGCTCCTGAATTGCTATGCAGATTTGTGGGTTGAGGAAGAGGTGAGCAGTCGGTTACTGCTGTGTGTGTCCATAACATCAGTCCCCAGCAATCACACTGAAACCACTTCATAAGTCTTCAGTCTCGTGGCTCTCAGCTGGCACTCTCGGGTCAGCCAGAAGCACATTTTCCCCTCATTAAACGAAGCATATCATTGAACAGGGTCAGCTCCCACAGCTGTGCCTAAAGGTAAACAACCAGGGAACCACCCACCGGCTGAATTCAGAGAAAAGTCAGTACGAGGAAGTACCTTACATCATTTCCTAGAAGCAGCACGATAACGTGTGCCTGGGTCCACGACTCCTTCCTGTCTGCTTGCACAAGGCACACCCTTGTACCAACGCCCCAGGAGCCCTGCAAGCAGCGGCAATCACTCTTCCTCCAAAGAAGCCCCCAGGTCTCCTCGTGGGACAGAGCCGAGCTGCCACAGCCAGTCCCCAGCCTCATCCATCTCGCTATGCAGCAACAGCTCACAGCTCCCCACACTCTATGCTTTCCATCGCACCCAATGCTGCCAGCACTGGGTTTTGATCTGCCAACTGCACTACAGAAACACTCCCATCAGAAGCTCGTGCCAACATGCTAGCTAAGCATTTGTGCAAACAAACTTTTACCATTTCTCCCCCGTGCCTGGAGGACAAGAGAAAGAGGAGCGCACACTCACACTATACACAGTGGCTCCGAGCCATAAGACTGCTTTAAGAGACACAGGCAGCTCCCAACCTGCACCTCTCCCTTCTGCCAGCCTTTGCCCATTCCCCCCACTCACGGTACAGAAAACCAGACCTATCCAAACACCCAGCAAAAAGCAGCTCCACGGCGTTAACAGAACCTAACACACAACTCCCAACATCTGACAGTGGGACGGTGGTGCCCACGGGATGCCAGCAGTCGGACACAAAGCACTGTGCTGTAGCGCATTGCCTCGGGCATTGTGTGAGAGCTGAGCCCAGCACAAGCCCTTCCCATTCAGGAGCTCCTCTGCATACGTGGCACTTGCAGAATCAGGCCTTTGACAGACAACACTGGGGCTTTCAGGAACAGACAAGACAATGCAGCAGCGTCTTCCAGGGAAAAGGAGAGCAGGCTCATGCCGATGCCCACTCGGAATTCATTACAACACAGCTCAGCATTCACGCAGCACCCTGGGAAAACTCAGTTACACGGGCAGAACTCCAGATCCAAGCAGCTCTACAACAAGAGCTATGTTCAGAATGCGACGGCTCCTTTCAAGCCCCCCATTATACAGGGACAGAGCGACTCCGCACTTAGAAGTGGAACACACTGTGATTCCTCTGAAAAACTGGAGCTTGTGGGTTACAAACTTCACTGAATCGTGTTTTGGTGTTCTTATTTGCTTACTTACCTGGTTGTACACAACACCCTAATCTGGCTTCCCACTCCCCAAAGCATCCTGGCACGTGGGTCACTCAGTATTTTCCAGATACTAAAAGACTTGAAGTCTGAATCCAGCACACAGCAGAAGTGACTAAGCTAACAGGTAAGCAGCACTCCCCTCAAGTGCTTCAACAAACCTTGCACCCGAGGCCAAACTGTTATTTTCATGGAGCCACCTCTCAGCTGAGCCATTAAAACACAAGCAGAAAGCGTAACGGCGAACCTTAAAAAAAGCTCCCCTGGCTCCCCATGTGACTGGAGGCTGGGTGATGGCTTGGATCAAATGTCCCACCAGAACACTAAGCCTGAAACACAACGCGATGCTTAGAAGCTCAGACTCCCAGCCAGCCCTCCCACAGCTCAGAACCCACCCTGCTCCATTCCCAAAAGCCAGCTCCACTGGCTGACACATCAGGAGCTACAGAAGCACCTACAAAACCACTGCATCCAAAGCTATCCTGAGCGCTGCTCACACGCAGCTGCGACTGCCCAATACTTTCAGGAAGCAGAGATGGAGAACTAAGAAAAGAGGCCAAGCACTGCTACTCAAACGCGACAAGTCACAGTGCTGGCACTGCCACAGCCGCAGTGTTTTGCTGACCACCAGAGGTAACACAAAGGTCAGCTTTGGAATTAACCAAATAACTGCCTGCAATGGGACTGGATAAAGAGACCCTGCCAAAGTCACATCTGCCCTTCAGTTCTCAATGTAACGACTGATGCTGGCTGTCACAGTCCCCTAAAGAGGGAAGTGCCACGTCATAGCTGCAGTCCTCCCTGTGCCCCAGGCCGCTGCCATCATCCTGAGCTGTGATGCAGAGCAGGATCAGTGCCAGCACGAGGCTGTCCAAACCCACAGTATTTGCTTCTGCCCGTTTTACACCCTTTCACAGACACAAAAGCCTAAAGAAAACCCGTTTCTACCATTCCTCACCTCCCCAACCCACAAGACCTGACAGGTAACCCCCAAGCCTGTTAAAATAAACTTTATTATTATTTTTTTAATCAAAAGATTCAAAGCATGGTTGTGAATTTGAGCACATTTGTGTTGTCTTTCACTTATTAGCAAAGGGAAAGCAAACAATCAAAAGCAAACAAATAATCAGAAGCCACGGATTAGATTTCTCCAATCAACTCGCTCTTGTTTTTCTCATCCTGAAATAGGAGCCAGAGGCATTTTCATGCGCGTTTTGGAAGGCTGCCTGCTTCCATCGCTGCTTCGGAAAGTGAACCTCTGTCTTTTCCTGCAATACTATTTTTGAACTGAATGTTCTCTGGTGAACCACAACAAATGCCTCCTTGCCTCTTGCAACAGCAGCCTATGAGCTTCCAGGAAAAAAATAGTCTTAGAGCACACAGCATCAGCACTGTCCATAATAATGAATCCTGCTCCTCCCGTGAGCACAGCACAGCAGGCAGAAGGTAAGCAAACCCTACCTGCAGGAACTCTGTGCCAGGTTCAGGCTAAAAGCCCTTAAAACAACTCGAGAGCAAACAGCTCAGCCTTATCTCAACAGTCTCCTGCAGAATCTGCGTACTAACCTCATACAGCAGGTATGCTTTGTACCACGTGGCCTAGACTTGCATACCTAGCAAATAAGGTATCTGACGGGGAGCAAAACCCAACCAACCACATGCACAGCCCAACTAGCAAAGGCATCAGAATTCAGCACTAAAATCATTTATTTCTTTCACAAACAACACAATCAGATCTCTATTTGTTCCTAGGCAACGCCACCAAAGCATCCTCGAAACGAAGACCTGAAGAGGTTGGCACAAGGACCAGCACCTGCAGAGATGGAGGGGAGGTCCCTGCCCGTGGGCACGTGCCAGAATCCGGGGCCACCTGCAAAGCCCCACGTGCTGTGCCCACCCCAGCTATCACCTCAAATCCTTGCTACCTTTCTCTTAAAGCCCTGCAACACTGCAGCACGACCTGCCCAGGAGCAATGACTTCATCTGAGAGCTTATGACAAGCATAGCAAAGAGCCTGTGACAAAAGACAGCACGCAGGTCCCTGGAGCCTCCACATTTCTCAGCAATTAATACCATTCCAATGAAAAAACTCCCTGGGAAGGCGGTGGCCAGAGGGCTATGATGCTTCTGGACGCTGCACAATGACAAGTGACTTAGAAAGAAAAGCACTTAATGCAGATTTCTCCTCAGATCCGTGAACTGCCTTTAAATCACCTCAAATTGAGTAGTACCAGGGAGGGGAAAACCTTTTGTAACACCCACCACCCATGAGTCACAGGGCAGCCAGGCCTTAGGGCCCTTCAGCACACGGATCACAAGATGAAAGTTCGCTCTAATAGACCAAGGAAGTAAGAAGCACTTTGTTTCCGTGCTTTTGGCAGTCCCAGCCCAGGCACTCCTCTGGTGACAACTCTCCTTGTGGCACCAACGTCACAGCCACCAACAGCCTTGATTCTCTTCTCTCTTTTTTCTTTACCCCCCCCTTTTCCCACAGTTGAGGATTATCTCATGCCTACAGCCCCCACGTGCTCACAGAAAGCAGGGCTTTACCCCAAAAGGAGAGGAGGACATGGAGTGACATATTCCTCTCAATAAATACCTTCACCTCTCAAAAACGTGCAGAACAACTTTGCACAGAGAGGTGAGCATCTGGGATCTGTTCTGCAGCTTGACCACAGCCCAGCCAGGCTGAGGTGTGTGAGGACAGAGGAGCTCTTCCAAGGCAGACCCAAGATTAATAATTTAAAGAACAAACCAAAACAGTCAACCACACCATTTAACCCACACCTCTCACAGTTAGCTGGCACTACCAACCAGCGTGTCTGTGCACTGTCTGATGCATCAAGTTTAAATACAAACAAATAAATATAACAGCTTCCTATATTTCTTACTACTACAGATGCTAATACATTTCTAAGCAAAAATTGACCTTGGCAAGGCCACCTACCATCCATGAGGTCCTGGAATTTTTTTAATGCAAAATGAAATTGCCTTAAATATCCGAGGAGTATTTCCACTCCATTTCACTCAGTTAACCACAGAATCACAGAATCGCCACGGTTGGGGAAGGGACCTCAAGGATCACGAAGCTCCAATCCCTTGCCACAAGCAGGGCCACCAACCTCCACATTTCACAGCAGCCCAGGCTGCCCAGGGCCCCATCCAACCTGCCAGTGAACACCTCCAGGGATGGACGGGGCATCCACAGCCTCTCTGGACAGCTGTTCCAGCTCCTCACCGCTCTCTCTGTGAAGAACTTCCCCCTGACATCCAACCTAAATCTTCCCTCCCTCCACTTCAAACCATTTCCCCTTGTCCTGCTGTTATCTACCCTTTCAAAGAGTTGACTCCCCTCCTGTCTGTAGGCTCCCTTTAAGTACTGCAGGCTGCAATGAGCTCACCCCGCAGCCTTCTCTTCACCATGCTGAACAAGCCCAGCTCCCTCAGCCTGTCCTCATAGGGGAGGTGCTCCAGCACCCTCTTCATCTTCATGGCTCTCCTCTGGACCCTCTCCAACAGCTCCCTGTCTTTCTTGTACTGGGGACTCCAGGCCTGGACACAGTACTGCAGCTGGGGCCTCACAAGGCACAGTAGAGAGGGACAATCACCTCCCTGTCCCTGCTGGCCCACTTCCTTGGGCACAAAACAAAAAAATCCCTCTCTGCACTCCTCACTGAGTCAAGCGAGTTTTGAGTTTCAGAAGAAGAGCAGCCCTGAGTCACCAAGCAGGGGTGGAGAACAATGAGCTGCGTGGGTGAGGAGAGCCATCCTCGTCAGCAGGAGATCTTAACGGGAAGTCACTCAGCTGCAAGTCCAGCTCCAGGAGCTGTACCTCATGTCAGTGTGCTCATCCCTCACATCACGTCTGCTGCAATTGGGGTCAAACTCATCAAACTGGCAGGGCCTGCTGGGATGGGGCACGGCAGCACAGAGCCCTGCTGAGCACAGGGGGAGATGGGCAGAACCTGCAGTGTGGAAAACTGGGCACAGACAGACCCGGCATCGGCAGCAGCAAACAGCATCTCTGCCAGAGCAGCAAACCAAGCAGCAGCTGTGAGAGGGAAGCAAGGTGACAGCACACTCCGTTCACCCAGCGTCATTAAGGGCGGGCGTTAATTGGCACCGCCTGAAGCCCCCATCCGCCGGTCACGTACCTGCCAGCACTGCAGGCCGTGCCAGCTCTCAGCACTGCGAACCCTAGGGCTGAAAAGAACGGAACGGAGGAACACGAGCTGCGTCTGCGGCCGGCAGGGAAAGCGACCAGCGGCACCAGGAGGGACGAGACCGCCGAGACGCCGCGAGGCGGCGATTCCCGTCGGGGACCAACGCCGCCCTCCACCCCGTCGCCCGCCCCAGCCCCGCGCACAGCCGCCGGGCGGCCCGCGGCCCCCAGCCCCGCTCCCCCCGCCCGAGCCCCGCAGCCCGACCCTCTCCGCGCCCGTCCTCCCACCCGCCTCGTGCCGCCCCGCGGCCTCCTGCAGACGGACAGACAGACGGACGGCGCCGGCCGCGCGCCGTTACCTCAGGAGCCCGGGGTGTGGGGGGGGGGTAGCGGCTCGCATAGGGCGGTGGCCGCGCAAGCAGAGCCAGGCCGGGCCGCCGACAGACAGGCAGGCGCATCCACCAATGAGAGGCGGAGGGGCCGTGCAGCCGACCAATAGAATGCGCTGCAGGGCGGGAGCTGCCCCGTTGTCACTTCGCAGCCAATAGGTGGAAGAAGCCGGGGCCGTAGCCCCTCAGTGCCCATTGCCCATCGCTTGTCGCCCATCGCTCAATGTCCATTACCCAGCGGACCGGCTGCTGACCGCCACGGCCCCCCTTGTCCCCGGTACCCGCCGCGGCCGCTGCTCACCGGAGCGCATCCCCTGTCACTGCCGCAGCATCGCCCACCGCCGGCGGAACTGCTTCATCCGGGCACCACGGTGGGCGGGGCGATGTCGTGACGTCACGTGGGGCGGGTCTGAGGGCGGGGTGAAGCGTGGCCGCGCCCCCCGTGCCGCTTCTATGCGTGGTGTCGGAGCCGGGATGCGCGGTGCTCCCACCGGCGCGGATCTGCTGCGTTTCCTGGTTTTCCTATTGCTAGACTCGGAAGTGGCCGCGGGTGGGGCAGGGACGTGCCGACCTCTTCCGGTCTCTGAGGCCGAGGAACCGGGGCCGCCCACCTGTGCTGGGCTTGGAGCAGCGGCACATCCCGAGATGCCCACGCGGTCCCGTAGGGTTCGGCCCTGGGCTCTGTCGCGGTGTTCCCGTCCTTCACGGACGCCGAGTGTGGCCCACGTGTCCCAGCGGGCCGCCCGCCTCCCTTCCTGCCATTGTCCCCGTCAGACAAGGAAGTGGGCCAGCAGGGACAGGGAGGTGATTGTCCCCCTCCACTGTGCCTTGTGAGGCCCCAGCTGCAGTACTGTGTCCAGGCCTGGAGTCCCCAGTACAAGAAAGACAGGGAGCTGTTGGAGAGGGTCCAGAGGAGAGCCATGAAGATGAAGAGGGTGCTGGAGCACCTCCCCTATGAGGACAGGCTGAGGGAGCTGGGCTTGTTCAGCATGGAGAAGAGAAGGCTGCGGGGTGAGCTCATTGCAGCCTGCAGTACTTAAAGGGAGCCTACAGACAGGAAGGGAGTCAACTCTTTGAAAGGATAGATAACAGCAGGACAAGGGGAAATGGTTTGAAGTGGAGGGAGGGAAGATTTAGGTTGGATGTCAGGGGGAAGTTCTTCACAGAGCGGTGAGGAGCTGGAACAGCTGCCCAGAGAGGCTGTGGATGCCTTGTCCATCCCTGGAGGTGTTCACTGGCAGGTTGGATGGGGCCCTGGGCAGCCTGGGCTGCTGTGAAATGTGGAGGTTGGTGGCCCTGCTTGTGGCAAGGGGTTGGAGCTTCACAATCCTTGAGGTCCCTTCCAACCTTGGTCATTCTGTGATTCTGTGATTCTGTCCTGCTTCCTGTCCCACTGCCTCAGGCTCTGTCAGCTGTCTGCTGGGACTCAGGCACAGCCCTCACCAGGTACCCCCAGGCCTCCATAGGGTCAGACTGACCTGCCCCACTACCAATTTGCGCTGCCTCACATCAACCCCAGCTTCAGCTCCATCTGCATTCTCTGCCCTCTGCAATTAGCTGGGCAATCTGTCATTGGTGATGTGGTGTTGGAGGCCCTCGTGCCTCCCTTACTGGAGGCCATTGCTGCCGGCAGTGTGGCAGCACTTGGAGACGTCTGGGTCCTTTTGTGGGACATGTCCTGCATAAGCATGTGGTCACCGAGTCCACCTCACTGTGACACAACCATCCCTATGGTCCCTCTGCTGCTGTGTCCCATCAGGTGCTTGGCAAGCAGAGATTCATAGACCCACTGCATGCTTGGGTTGGAAGGGACCTCACAACCTCCTGGCCCACTCAGCTCAGGCTGCCCAGATCCAACCCGTGGCCTTGGGTACATCAGGGATGGGCACAGCTCTGGCCAGCAGTACCAGGATCTCACCGCCACTGAGTAAGGAACTTCCAAATCACATCTGACCTAAATCTTCCCCTTTAAAGCCATTCCCTCTTGTCACTATCTGCCCATGTAAAAAGTCATTCTCTCTCTTCTTTATCAGCTCTTTTAAGTACTGGAAGGCCACAATGAGGTCTCCCCAGACTTCTCCATATTGAACATCCTTAGCTCCCTCAGCCTGTCTGTGTAGGAGGAGCTCCAGCCCTCCTGGAGGCTGAGCCCAGTCCCCATTTGTGCTTGTGCAAATTTCCTATACCAACCTGCACCTGGGTGATGCACGTGCTGCCTGTGGTGCCTCCCATCCAACTCCTGCCTTTGCTTGGATGCTGGATCCTCTTGGCTCTCTGAAACCCCTTTTGAAGGCAGAGGGAGATGGAAGCATATAACTGCCAGCCCTGTTCTGCCACAAGCAGGGAGCAGCCAGAGGCTTTGGGCAGATCGAGTGCCCATCACAGAGCCCTTGAGCCAGGTGTGTGCCCACCATTGTGTCCTGCAGCAAGTTGGGTGCCCACCGTTCAGGTCTGGATCTGCTTGCATACCTATCACTCTCTGCAGCAGATTGGGTGTCCACCATGGTGCTCTTGCACAGGTTGTGTGCTCACCACTCAACTCTGGAGCAGGTTGCATGCCCACTGTGATTCTGTAGTGCAGATTGGGTGCCCACCATTGAGCTCTGGTGCAGGTTGCATGCCCATCTTTGTTCTTTCAGTCAGGCTGCATGGCTGTGATGCTTTGGAGCGGAATGGGTGCTTACTCCTCAGCTTTGGAGCAGGTTGGGTACCTAACCTTATGTTCTGGAGGAGGTTTCTTGCCCATCATTCTGCTCTGGAGCAGAGTGCCCATGTAGAGAAGATTGGGTGTCTACCAGCACACTGAGCGGGTTGGGAGCCCTCCTTGTGGAGGAGGTTGGCTGCCCATCATGGTGCTCTGGAGCAAACCGGTGCCCATCTTTTCTCCCTGTGCTGATAGAGCCGTGTAGAAATACCACACTGTCTGATCACGGTCCTTCACGCTCTCCGTGCAGCTCTCTCAATGCATCAAACCCCCTTTACAATACTGGTCCCGGTGGGGCTGTGCTTCCACCAACAAAGCAGCAGCGGCAGGGCTGTGTTTCCCAAGACGTCTGACGTGCCTGCCTGGTTAACACCAATTTTTAAGTCAATGTTTGCTTTGAGGTGGTTCCCGGCTGCACCCCATTGTACGCTGGAGCCGTTCCCAGGCGCTCGCCCAGGGGCCGGGCATTGCGGCCGCACAAAGGAGCAGTCATTTAGCATTAGCGGCCGCACAAAGCAGCCGTGGCCGCCGCCAGATTTGTGTTTCGCCAGCAAAAAGCCCCTCAGCTGAAAGGCTGCGGAGAGAAAAGAGAGACGTGATGTGCTGCAGCAAAGGGGGGCTCTCACGGGGGGGAGGAGGCAGCCGGGGCTGTCCCACGGTCCGGGGATGTCCTGTGGGAGGTCATTGTGGCATGGGATGAGTGGGGTGGGATGGGAGCTCATGGGGGCTGTGTCACTGCTCAGGGGGACCCAGAGGTGGGTGCAGTCCCCAGTGGTGCAGTGCAAGGGGGGAGGGAGGGGTGAGAACCCCCTGGGAGTTGTTTGTGGGCTGGGAAGGGTTTGATGCAGGCTGGGTTCCCATCATTTATCCTAAGAGCAGGCTGGGTGCTCATCCTTGTGCTCCGGGCTTGGTTGGGTGCCACCCATTCTCCAGGGGTAGCTGGGCACAGCGCATCTTTTGCCATGCATTTCCTTCCTTCCTTCTCTGAGAGGGGAGAAGTACCCCTGGGACACAGCAGGGATTCTCCCCTTTGTCTTTGCCCTGGAGGAGAGCCTAGGACCAAGCAACTCTCCCCTTCTCTGCTTTTTCCAAACAGCAGCACCCAGGCAGAGGAGATGAAGGGGCAGATCTGAGGGCAGCTCAGCCATAGCAGGGACACATCCCCAGTGGGGCACGTGGGGTTGTCAGCATCCCCCCTGTTTCTTCTTGGTACCACAAACATTGATCTTGTTCTCCTTTTCCTTAAGCAGCCAAAGCAGCCTGGGGTGGCTGGGTTCTGCAGATCCTTAAGGTAATGGAGGCTTTGGAAAAGGGAAAGCCAGGATGAGGTGCCTGCCCTGCTCTGTGCACCAGAGAGACCTGCTTGTGGCTGTGGAGCTGAGAATATTTACCCATGACCTGAGAACCATCAGTTCATTGCGCCCAGACTGTGCTCCCCCCCCTCATTCCAAATGCTGCCCTAACAACAGCAGTGTTTCATTCTTGCAACTCAGTGAGGTGAATTGTGGTTGTTTGAAGCCATCACCAAATGGATTTGGGCACCAGGCTGGCAAGGGGTGGCTCCCATGGGGATGGAGTGGAGCATCAGATCTGGGGCTGTGGGCTGGCACTGGTGGAAATGCATGGACTGGGAGGGATGGTTTTAGGAAGGAAATGGGTCTGGGTCTGGGAAGGGAATGAGGGGATATACTGGGAAGGATGGGGCTGGGAGAGGTACAGGGAGAGATAGGGTTGGGAGGGATGTAGGGTGGGATGGGGTGGGACTGGGAACGATGTATGGAAGAGTGGAGCTGGGAGGCTGCAAGACTGTGGGTGTGTGAAGGACATCATGAAGGTGGTATTGAAGGTGTGTGGAGATGCTGAGGTCTAGGAGGGCTTTAGAAGATGGGGTCCCCAGGTGATAGAAGTGGGAGAACCACAGCCCTGGGTGGATTTGAGGCCAGGAGGACAGAAGCTAACAGGGATTTTCTTGCAGCACAAAGGCAATGAAGCCTCTGTTGTGCTCAGTGACTGAACCACGTAATCAATCCTCCCTTTATCCAACACCTCCCTGCCTCAAGCTGGTTGTATGCATCCACACAGAGTCTTCTTTTCAATAAAAGTTGCTATTTTTACTGATTTCAGTGCTGCCTTCAGTGCCTAGGCAATATTTACCAAATTGTTGTGTTTGACAGACTGCCAGCAATTCCTGAAAGAAGGTGCACCTCTGTTTGCCTTCTGAAAGCACAGCCTGAACGAACACCATCGTATGTTAGAATTCAGTTTTCCTTTTATTGAGTCTTTTCTTCCTGTCCTGCTCCAAGATGTGCACTGCAGATTCACCTGGAGGCTGTTCTGATTCCTGTTGAGCTGCCCCTCAGCTGGGGCTTGGAGGAAAATCTCAACCTGCCACACAACCAGGCAGCCAAAACCTCACGCAGTAACTCCTTTTGGTGCAGGACCACAAGCCCTGGCAGCTTTTCCTGCTCACGTTGCAGTGTCCCCAGCACCTTGTCCCCTCTCTGAGCCCTCCAAGGACACCCGCTACTCCCTCTGCTGGCAGCCAGCATGCACGGGATGAGGGTACCAACCCCGTCCGCATCCTAAACTCCTCCAGTGGTCCCATTTAATCCCAGACCACAGCAGCGAGGGGAAAATTCACCTTTTCTGGCCGCTATGATTTGATAGGCTCAACATGTTTCTCCCGACCCCAGCCCCATTCTAAGGAAGGATCTGCTCATCCTTGCACTTGCAGAACCCCAAACCCTTGTGCCCTGGAGGCAGCTGCCAGCCTGCCTCAATAGAGGCCTTCTTCTCCCCCAGCATCTGCCTGCTCACTCCAAAGCCTCATTGTTTCTCCATTGCTCACATGATGTAGATTAGCACCATGGCAGCACCCCCTCCCCGGAACCATCTCAGGATGGGATGTGTGTCTGTGTACAGTACCAGTGATGAAACTCATCCTATTTGCTGCTGGATTTGAGGCATAGCTTGTATCCGTGGAAGCTGGCACAGCCTTGCCCTGCAACCACAGGATTGGGGCTGTTTTTTGGATAGGGACTGAAGGCAGGGTCTGTGCTGCCGTGGCATTGCTCGCTGTCTTCAGCAGTCGGTATGAACTTAATATCTTCATCGGTGAAGGGATAGAATGTACCCTCAACAAGTTTGCTGATGGCATGAAGCTGGAAGGAGCTGCCTGAATGCTGTCCTGTGTAATGTGCTCTAGAGAATCTGCTTTAGGGATGGTTGGACTGGTGGATCCCCAGGGGTCCCTTCCAGCCCCTATGGTTCTATGATTCCCTGACTGCATTGGGTTGCCCCAGCCCTGCTTGTGGCACTACTCCTGTGGTGGAGGGAATCTCTGGGCAAATAAGCCTTGAAGGAGCCCTTGGATACCACCCAGGTAAAAACCATAGGGCTGTGCAGCTCCATAGGAGTTGGGTGTTGAGCTCTTTCTTTACTATAAGAGTGGTGAGGTGCTGGAACAGCTGCCCAGAGAGGCTGTGGATGCCCCGTCCCTACAGGTGCTCAAGGCCAGGTTGGATGGGGCCCAGGGCAGCCTGATCTGGTATCAAATGTGGAGGTTGGTGACCCTGCATGTGGCAGGGGTTGGAGATTCATGGTCCTTGAGGTCCCTTCCAACCCAGGCCATTCAGTGATTCTGTGATTCTGGGTGGAACAGAAGCCCAATATTTGGTGTCCGAATAAGGTCCTGAGAGACAGCACCAGGTTCAGAGGCATTTCTGAGCAGCAGACAGGCAGCCTGGAGCTGTGTGCCCAAGTACTGCAGGTCCCTGAGCAAAGCAGGCAGGATCTGCTCAGCACATCCTCACCGTGGTGGAAAAACAGCAACCAGTGAGGGTCTGGGAGATATTCCAGCCTCCATCCCTTGGAGCTCTCATATAAAAATACCAGACCCTCGGCACCTGCAGGAGGATGGCTCACATCCCTTCTATCTTCCCCCATGGGCAGCCTCCCTGTGGGGACAGCACCTTCCAGACCATGGCAGCTCTGAGAATGAAGGCTCTGAGGTCGTTCAGTGCACCCTGGGCACTTTGTTTCTTTTGGGCACCCAAAGCCCATCCGAGAGCACCACCTCCTGGGCAAGGCAAAAAACACGGAGCAGACGGACGGTACGGAGTTACCCAGAAGGAAAATAACACCGATTTCCCGTTCTGAAGTCATACAAAATAAACATGGGAGGAGACGGGAAAACCTGGGGCCGCCCAGGCTCCCTCGGGGATTGCATGCCCTCCAGCTTGTGCATCTTTTCCAGACATGGGATTTTATTTAAACAAAAAAACATGGAGCATCCCTGGGAAAGTCACTGAGCTCCGCTGAACATCTTCTCAGGGATGAGGTTAAACAGATTTATTTTTCCCCTCTTACCTTTACCTCCTTCTCACCAATGCCAGCTACTCAAGGTTTCCAAACTGGAAAGAGGTGGAAAGGGAACGGGATGAGCAGAAGTGCCTGTAAACCCTTGGATCTGCAGGTGAGGAGCTGAATATGAGCCACAAACCCCCTCGCAGTAAAAAGTTGAGTAAAACCTCCAACATTGGCTGCCAAGCATAGATAAGGGCACCATGATCCCTTCTTCTGCCTTTGAGAGCTTCTCCAACTGAAGGGTTCTCCTGGCTGATGGCTGAACTCCCTGTATAGGGAGGGGACCCAGGGCTGTGCTCTCCCCCAGGGCTGTGATGCTCCTCTCTGCTGGAGCCACTGACCCTGAGCAGAGCAGGTCTCAGCTGTAGGCATGGGAGAGCAGCTCCCATTTCTACCTCCTCTACCTCCTCACTTGGAGAAGGACCTGGCTCTGCCCCTGAACCTGGTCTCACCTTTCTGGTACTGTCAGACTCGACTGCCACCCAGGAGAGAGGCAGCCACGTATGGAATTGGGGCAAAGGCACCAGGAAAAGTCATGCATGGGAAAGAGCAAAACTGATGACACCAGAACCCCTTTGATTTTAGCATGGGCAGAGCAGAGCTGCAGAGGGAAGCAGACTTGTTTTCTCAGTGCCTATGTATAGAACAGTGAGCTCATAGTTTCCGACAATGGAGAGCATCCAAACTATGGGAAACAGGAATTTCCACCCCGCCCGGTGCCAGCTGAGAGCTGAAGGTGGGGAGATGCCCAGTGCCCCAGACCTGCCTGTGCTGGCCCAGGTCACTTCTCCAGCACTGAGGACCTGGGGAAGCGATCAGTCACAAATGGGAATGTGCACCCAAAGGTGATGGTAAGACCTCAGCCCTGGGTCAGCCCAGAGAGTTCTCAACTTCAATTTATGCTCGCACCATGAAAAACAGGATAGTGAGAGGAGTGGATGTGGAGCAGAGGAGCAGCTCCGGATCTCCTTACGGTGGGATTTCATGGCATAAGAGGTGTGAAGGGTACCAACCCCACATGAGGTGCTCTCTGTATTTTGGCAGCTGCCCCACAGCATGGGATGGCCTGGTAAGTTTGCACCCACCCTTTTTCATTCAGAAACCAACCCTGTGATGTAACTGCTGCACCCACGGGTGGCGATACCACTGCCCACGCCTGCCAGGGCTCGAAACCACCACTGCTGCCCGTGCAGTGACTGTGGGGACCCATCTGTTGAATGCTGGGTGCCAGAGGTGCCTTAACACTCTTGCTGTCTCTTCTTACCCCATAGATCCTGGAGATCCCTGGGAATCTTCTTGAGGCTGGAGGAGCACAGGACCAGGAGTGGTTCTACAGAGCATCTCTGCACCCATGTGAGATCCCCACTTAATTCCAAGTTTCTCCTAAACTATGATGGAGATGCAGGCCTCCCAGGACACAGGAGTTCCTTGGAGCCCTTTTGATTACCTTGAGGACACCATCTGGGCTGAGGATGCTGAAAGGATCCAATGTGGTGACAGGAACCATCCACTTGCAAACAGCTTTTGAAAGGCTCTGGAAGTTAAGAGAAGAATGGCAGCACCCTGAGACAAGGGGTAATGCCACAGAGAGCCTCCTCTGTGCAGGATTCCAACCCACAAGTGGACAAGTGGAGGGGTTCCATCTGCCCACAAGCTGCAGCAGATGGTGCTGGAAGCCTGCAGGCAGGCAGGAGGCGACAGTGACCAGAGCTGTGCTGTCTGGGTTTGTCCACAGCCATGCTGCTCTTTGGACTGACCATCCAGCAGTGTGGGGCTGGGTGACACAGAGGGGAGCGAGCACAGAGATGAGACCAGTGTGGGGATAGGGAACAGAGATGTGTGGTTGTGCACAGAGCTGAGCCTGTCCCTGCCATGGGGCCCAGCTGTGTTTGGGGACCAGCAGCCTGTTGTTTGATCCTGGGAGCTCATTACAGGGAGGCCAGCAGGCAGCACTGTGCCACATCTCCCTGCCCTCTGACGCCTTATGCCGGCTCCACACCCACTCCCTGGCAGGGTTCAGGCTTTAAAACTTGAACGGGTTCCTCCACATTCACAGCCCGGGTGCTGCCCTGTCCCCGCTCCTGCCTTTACGCAACGCGCTTGCATGAAACGCGCAGCCACCACCTTGCTGTTATATAGGCACCCCATTCCTGGCCCGGACGGTGCTGAGCACTGGGGACAGCGGTGGATTGGATGGAGAGGACCCTGCCCTGGGGTCCTGCAGAAGGTAGGGGTCTCTGGGGTGTGGAATGAGGGGCTCCTCTGGTTCTGTAGGGAGCAGCAGATCACTAAACCAGAGCGGGAGTTGGGTCCCTCTTCTTGTAAGTGATGGCTCCTCGTGTTGGTGCGGCCATCGCAATGCAGGGGATGGCTCCTGGGCTGCCATGCCCACGTGTCCAGCAGCAAAACCTCTAGAAACAGCTGTGAGGATATCCAGGGTGACTGATGGCACGCAAAAAGGGGTGCAGATTGGATTTGAAAACACAGCATTGTCTGGAGAAACTGCCTTCTTCGTAGAACTCCAGCTGCTGATCTTCTCTTGGAACTGAGCGTCCCTCCTCCTTTCTCCTTCTCCTTCTCCTTCTCCTTCTCCTTCTCCTTCTCCTTCTC
>NW_024962289.1:3636621-3709017 GCF_019238085.1 Lagopus leucura
CTCCTTCTCCTTCTCCTTCTCCTTCTCCTTCTCCTTCTCCTTCTCCTTCTCTTTCTCCTTCTCCTTCTTCTCCTTCTCCTTCTTCTCCTCTTCCACCTCCCTCTCCTCTCTTTCTCCCTTCTCTCTTCCCTGAATGCTCCCTACCCTAAGAAGTGCTTCAGACCAAGCTGATTCAAGACTCTGAGTCCATGGTGTCCCCATTGTCCCTGCACCCCACTATGCCCCAGGGTGGCACAGGGGACACGCCAGGCAGCGGGGCAGTGCTGTGACTAACAGGCACACACTGCACTCCAGCAGTGACCCGGCCATTGGGCTGGGACATCCCGCACTAACCATTGCAACTGGGACTCCTATAACACCCCGTATCCCTGCTCACAGCTGGGAAGCACCCGTGGTCTGCAGAGCAGGGATGGCTGAGACCTCACCCAGCAAGGAAGGGGCCCCGGCCGAGTGCCCCGTCTGCTACGAGAAGTTCCACCCCCTGGAGCACACACATCGCCAGCTCAGCTGCGGGCACGCCTTCTGCCACGACTGCCTGGTGAAGTGCCTGCTCTCCTCCAAGCTGGACGGCCACATCCAGAGCAGCATCATCTGCCCCGTCTGCCGCTACGTCACCTTCCTCAGCAAGAAGAAGGCGCTGTGGCCGTCCAGCCCGCGGACTCTGGAAGTGCCCCTGTCACCATCCTCCTTATCGCAGCTGACCAAACTGGAGAGCAGCAACGCCCTGGTGGTGCCCAGCCACTTTGTGATGCCGGTGCAGAGCTTGGAGCGGTGCAGCCCCACGGGCGCACAGGGAGAGCTGGCACGTGGAGCCCATATCTTTGTCATCAGCAGGTATGGGATGCCACTGGTGGACACGGACTGCTCCTCCCTGCAGAGAGAAAGCCAGGCGGAGACACGGAGCACCATGTCCTCCAGCTCGGCCCTGGGGCTGCAGTGCTGCCAGTCGCCCATCGCTCTGGCCGTGCTGCTCATCCTTACTGTGGCCCTCCTGGCGGCTGTGCTCCCTTGGCTGCTGCTGGTCAAGAGGGACTCACCGTGAGGAAGGCAGCCACTGTGATGATGGAGGATTGGCACTGATGCTGGGGCTGGCACCTTCCTGGAGAAAGCCCAGATGCAGCTCCAGGGGAAGTTTTCCCATCTGGCCAGGTTCCTGAAGATCTCTGGGTGCTCACATGCTAGAGGTGTTGCCTCATTTGTTTGAAATGTGGCTGCCTGAGTCCTTTTAGAGGGTTCCTTCTGTGTTTTAGTGGTATGGTGGGGCTGGAAGGACCCAACTCACAGCTCCCCCTCCCTCAGCCCTGCTCTCAGGTCCCCCAGAGATGTCCATGCTCCTGTTTTCACCATGTCTCTCCTGCCCTGAGTACCAGGGACAGGCAGCGGGCAGGGAGTGAAGGCATCAGGGCTGCATCAGGGGTGGCTTTGGGAATTCCATCCTGTCCCCACACCAGGGGGAGGTGTGGGCATCTGAGGGGTGTACATGAGATTTGGGTCCCCCCCTGTGCCCATTCCAAAAGAAGTCACAGTAGCAGTGACTGTGGTGCTTAGGAGTGCACCTTGAGGACCTCAGTGCTTTCACAGATCCCTGACGCACGGAGCGGGAGCAGGATGTCCCTTGCTGTCACTGGCAGGAGGGTGGCACAAAGCTCCTAAAGTGAGAATCCCACTTGCTGAGCATCAGGGGGCTGCAGTGCTCTGGGATCACCCAGAACATTTCAAGAGGACAAATAAAAACTGCCCAGTGTTAGAAATGCTGCTCAGCAGGAAGATCCCATTTCAGCCCTATGGCCATCTGTGAGCAAATGCAGGGCATCACTCATCCACCTGTTTCCATACCTGTGTACCGGGTGCAATGACACTGACCCCTGCACTGGGAGACTGCTGGGGAAAAGTGCCTGAGACACTGCACTGGAATGGAAATCCTATTTCATAAGAAATAATTACCTGACAATAACGCGTCCCTGCCTCCTCATTTAATAATTGCCCGTGTTATTACTCTGGATATTGAGGAGGTACTGGAGTGTGCCAGGGAGCCAACCCCTGGCATATAGGGCTGCTGAGGGGCAGGCAGGGCTGGAGCCCACTTTTGGCTGCTGCTGCTGGAGGCCAGGAGCCACTTGGCAAAGGACTTCAGCATCTCCAGGTCGAGAGGGACATCTTGGGGGGTGGAAGAGGGGACCAAGTCTGGGGGTGCCATCAGCAGGGAGAGGCAATGCCACGGACATTGGGTGGGGCCTGGGGGCATCGCTGTGGGTTTGCCACAGGGTGGCACTGCTTGGCCGGAGCTGGCTGCCAGGGCTGGCACGGGGACAAAACCGGGCTTGGGGGGTGGCAACCTGGGTCCCCAAGAGGGAGAGGTACAGAGACCCCCCGGGAAAGCTGGCTGTAAGCAGCTGCCAACAAGGCAGGGTCTGCACCTCAAGCTGCACCCACGCTCTCCTGCTGCTCAGGGCCAGCTGATGTCCCTGTCCCCACATCCTCTCCAGAGCCACCAACCTCTGTTAGAGTCTGTGTGCATCTGGGATGGATATTCCCAGCCCTTCTTGTGCTGATGGACAAGCTGCCAGCATCTTATTTTCTTGCTGTTAATGTCATTAAGAAGCCAGTCCTTCCTGCGCCTTCCCCTGTTGCTAATCCCTACGGAGGAGGTTTGCAGCTCCAGGAAAGCCAAGCCCCCAGGTGCAGCACAGCTTCCCCCAGCAGGACCAGGACCAGGAGCATTACAGGGTGCTGAGGCCACTTGCAGCTCAGTGCTGAGTACTTCAGTGCTTTGATTCATCGTGGTGACCACAACACTGAGCCTATAGCTCACAGACATGCATTGGGTCATTGCCTTCTCTGCTGATATCCCACATCACCTGTGGTGGGGACACACATGCAGCCCTGTTTGGTCCTTCTGATGTCACCATCTGTCTGTGGATACAGTCAGTCACTTATGGCCACAATCTCTGGACAACATCTCACAGAGTTACTGTAGGCTGCAGGCTCCTGCTTGCAATCCATGCTGGAAGCTGCTGCGACTTCTGGAGATGCCCTGGGTGCCCTGGCTCCATCCCAAACCCTTCTCCTTTTCTTTTTCTATTGCATGGGAAGGTCAGGATGTCCCATCCCTTATCCCCTGGTGACACTGGAGATCTGCTCCCCTGCCACAGGGTTGACCCCAGAGCATGGGCTTTTTTTCACAAGCAACCACAGGTTGCCCAAGGCAGGAGCCCATTAGGGCAATTACTTTCTGAGTGTGTTGAGGACGGGGCTAATGACTTTCCTGCAGGTAAGGATGGCCAGCCTGCATGCATACAAAATTAAAGGTCAGCTAATGGCCTTGGGGTAGCAAAAAGATCAGAGACATCTTCCAGGCAACTCTGGAGGTGGAGACATACCCCTGGTGGGCAGGGGCTCTGCAGAAATGTGAGAGGAGAATGAAGAACTTAAACAATAGGGCAAGATGCTGGGAGCACTGTTGCTGGGATGGGAATGCTCTGCAAACATATGGCAAGAAAAAAAGTCCCACTTGGGCTGGGAGAGGGTAAAGAGTGGCCCTGACAGTGTTTTCCTTTGCAAGGATGTTCATGTGCTCTGAAGTCCAGCAGGCAGCTGCCTGGGTGCAAGGCGAACCTGGCTGTGTTTGACCTATTGGTGCGTGGCTTTCTGTACATGCTTTCATGCCCACGTATTTTATTTCCAGCAGCTACCAATACATGTGTGTGCCTGAGCTAAAAGCTTCCAAAGAGACGTCTGAACTAAAATCAAGTGGCTCACCAGACTTGGGGCTGGGGCATCAGTCATTCCCAGCGAGCTGGAGTACTGTGCATGCACCAGGGACTGCCTGTGGGGTGCTTCTAAAGCAAATGAAAGACCCCACAGCAATTGGGTCCAGCAGGCTGCATGATCCTGATGCAGCACCCAGCCCTCGTGCTGCAGGCACTTCCAGGCACTGGCACTGACCAGGCAGGCACTCAGGGGCTTGTGCTGAGTGCCAGCTGCCAAGATGAAAGCAGGGATGTCTCTGCCAGCTCAGTGACTTTACAAAGGCCTGGAGAAAATTCAACCACCTGGCCTGGGAGCCTGCTGAGGGAGGACTCAGGTACAGGGGACATCTGCCCATGCAGGTGCTTCTGAAGATGCTTCTGAGGGTGCTCCTTCCCTCTGAAGAAAGTGGGGGTACAGATCCTATCCAACAGTGTGCCTTCTGCCTTCCTGTAAGAAAACCTTTCTGCACTTCTCCAACTGCTATAGGACCACCAGCACAGGCACTAGGAGGTTTAGTATTGTCTTTGTAGGAGGAGCCAAAACCACCCCAGTTTTGATCCTTTTCTCCCAAATAGGTATGAGTATTCAATGGGCAAATAATAGTTGGGTGGCGATGGGGATGGATGGGCACTAAATGGATGGATGGAGCTTCAGCATGAGAACAGGGCACTAGATGGAGGCGTGAGGATAAAAGGCTGTGGGAGATGGATGAGCACGTGGACAGGTGTTTGCATTTCTCCCTGTTGGATGGACAATAGAGAAACTGGGCATGGGAATGATACACAGGACCCTATAAGATCACCTCTAAGCCTTGCCATAACACTGTGGTCTTCATGAACTCCCTCTGCAGTTAGATGGCACCTTGAGCTGTGCACACACTAGAGCTTTCCTGTCCTACCCAGCTGTGTGGGATGTCCACATGGAAAAGAGTGGCTGAAAATCCCAGGAGGCCGTGTCCGGAGCTGTAAAGGGACAACCAGAATAGCCAGCAGGCTGGCAGGCACTCCTGATGCATTTAAGATGTTCTGCTGCACAGTGTCCAACCACTGACTTTGTCACTCCTGACTCATCTCTCACTGATGACTCCATCCATCACCCATGGCACGATGACTTTGCAGGTGGAGATGTGCAGGCAATCAGCACAGCATGATGCTGGCTGGTCTACAGGGGTGCTGTTGGTCCCAGTGCCCCTCCATGTCAAATTCTTCCCTTTCTCTGTTTAGAATTGCTGGCTTAGTAACCCCCATCAGTGTGTGATGGAGAACACAGCTGCCCTTCCTACATTAGCATTACCTTTGCCTGGTGGCAGCAGGTCTATGAACTCTGGGTAATGGCTGCATAATGCATCATTAGCAGGAGAAGGTGGCACTTTTATGGCTCGGAGATGGGAGAGGTGGGAATTGTGCAGGGCCCAGGAGTGCTTACTGGCCAGGCATGCCAGCAGGCTCCATTAGGATTCAGCCTCTGAGAGCCCCAGTTCCATCAGCTGAAATCTCCGCATCAATAATTAAGAGGAAAGCTCCTCTGAGCTTCCTTCTCTCCCTGCACCCAATCCACAAAGGATGGGGTGGAACTGGCCTGGGCTGTCCAATTGGTGTGGGATGTAGGCATGGTGACAGTGACCCAGCTGGATGTCCCCATGCCTGGATCTCTTCAGATAAGATCTTTCTGCCTCCATCTCTGGCACAGGGCAGCCACTTTTTCACACTGTCCACCTGTGGTGGCACACAGGGCACAGCCCTAGGCAGAACTCCCTTCTGGAGCCTTGCATAAGAGTGGGGTTTTCCAGAGTTGGAATGGGTCTGGGGGTTAGAAGTGCACGAAGAGCTCAGCTGGTGTCCTGCTGGCACCTGAATGCCCATGGTGGGACCAGATGCTCCTTCCCTGGTCCGATTGCTTCTCCCATGAAGATCACAGACAGCTATTTTTTTCGTTTTAAAAAAAAAAACTGCTACAAAAAGAACCAAAAACCTTGAATAGCTTCAGAAACTCTGCACTGATGGACCTGCATGAGAATTTTTTAAGAAAACCTTTTCAGCAGGCTTTGTGTTCAACGATGTGCCACTCTGCAACAGTATATAGAGCTGGGAAACCCCCTTTCTTTGTCCTGGGAGTGACTTCTCTGCTGCTTTGTGCTGCCCATGGTCACCGTGCATGGGCAGATCTTGGCACACGTGTGCAGGAGCCCTTGCAGGTCCTCTGGGCAGGTGGGTTGATACCCACCCCGGGGTGTCAGAATGTATGCATGAGGGGTTTGTTCAGAAAGCCACAAGCCCCAGGGAGCACAGGGTTGTCAGCATCACTCAAGGGATGCTGTCACCTGGAGATGCTCTTTGTCTTCTTGTCCAACCACTGGGCAAGACTTGCCGGTTGCTGATCACAGCCACTTCTCACCCCTATTGCTAATGATTGCGAGGCTTTCCAGTGAGCACAATTAGCTGCTGGCTAGCACTCCTGGATCCATTTGAAACCCAGCCAGGGCTCAGGCAGACATTAATGGAGCTCTGGTCATTAGTGGAGGCTGGGAAGTGAAGTGGCGCTGCAGGGGTGGCAAGAGGATGATGTCTTCCACCACCAGAACACTGCAAAACCACTGGAGTGAGGCTGCCACAGTCTTAGGATCTGGGGAAGTGCTTTCATACCCATGGATGGGGTGGTGCAGAAGCCTGTATTTCTGTGGCTTTCAAAAGTGCTAAACTTCAATCATCTTGACCTGTGGTGATTGGAGGTGCTTCCTGGGATCCCTGCAGACACTGCATGTCAGAGGAGGGCTCAAGATCAGAGCCTGACCTTAACATGGGTCAGAAATGTCAGCCCCATAGTTGGGTGAGGTTGGTGAGGACAATTTCCAGTCAAGTTTGGAAGTTCTCCAAGGATGGAGATTCCCTCAGCTCCCTGCAATTCCTGTTCTGGTCTATGATTGCTCTCACTGTGATTTTCTTTTCTTTTTTTTTTTTTAATTAAAACAAAAAAAACCAAACTTCTGTCCCACTGGATTTTTCCTCAGGCCCATTGCCTCATCTTTTTTTGTTGCACACCTCCAGAAAGAGCAGGTCTCCATCTTCTCTCCATTAGCAAGTCCTGCTGCATCCCCAAAACTAGGTTATTTCTGGCTGCCCTCTGCTTCCCAGAGAAAGCCAGGTCAGACACTAAAGACCTGAGCCGCCCCAGTGGCTCTGCAGCTCAGATCCCCATGTCAGCCCAACCACAGCATGGTATCCCCATGGCCAAGCTCCACAGCAAAGCCTTGATTCATCTCAGCACAGCAGAATATCAGCAGATACCAGCAACCCATGGCAGCAGCAGTGGGTGAAGACAGCAAAACAAGCCTGCAAGTGGCAGTGCAGTGAGCGTGCAATGGGGTGGCGTCAGGGTGGTGTCAGTGCTGCTAGGTGTGCAGAGCTGCTGCTTCCCACCCCATTCATCCATCCATTGCGGGGCAGCTATAGCAGTGACCGTTGGTGAGGCTTAAATCCCAGTTGAAGCCCTGCTCAGAGTGATGCAAGTGCTCAGTGTTACTGTCCTGGGGTTATGGACAGTACTGACAATTGCTGTTTCTGAAATGGCCACTGGTTTCGTGAGGATTTGTAGGAATCACAGAAGTTCTCTTAACCTGAGTTCCTTTGGTTTAATGACCTGTGGAGTGCCCTCTCCCACCACTAAATGTGAGTGCAGAAAGGCCAACAATGGTTGAATTTAGTTTTATTTAAAAAAAAAAAAAAAAAAAGGCTTGCAAAGGAGGAGGTGCTCCCATGTTTCAGAGAAGGGTTAATGCCACTGCTGTTTGCTATTGGTGCCCTGACCCTGTGAATTATCCTACATGTTCTACCATGTTGTCCATCTGTCATTCTCCCATATGTAATAGCCACATGTGGACAGAATTACCACAGCCATAAATCCCCCTTCACCCCTCACCATCAACAGTCAGTAAATAAATGCCTTTGAAAGGGAGAGCAGCAACGTTAACAAAGGAAAAAGAACCAACACAATGAAATAAAACCAGAAAGGTAACACCAAAACAGTTCCTCCAGAACAGAGCAATGCACAACAGCCTTGCAAGGACCCTGCTGCATTTTGCAATCCCAGGGCACAGTTTGATGGGTCTGATGCCATCTCTTGGTACAAGGATTCCTTGTTCCATGTTCTGGGACACTGAGGTAGTTCCAGATACATTTGAAATGTGAGTTATCTTGATGCTTTGAGGCTGTGGTGGTCATGCAGGTGGTCATGCAGGTGCATGCAGGGCCACCAACCTCCATGTTGCTTCCCAGGCAGTGCTGAAGGTGGCATCCCCATCTCTGCCCTCCTTCTGCAGGTCTTGTTCTTAGCATGCTGCCCTTGGACCTGTTAACTTGGCATGAAATGGCGGATGGAGGTGGACAGAGCGCATGCTGTGCCAAAAGACATCACCATCGCAAGGCTAGGGAGGTCGTTTTGTAATGGTGAGGAATCCATCCTGCACTGGGGCAGGGCAGCTGCACACAGCCTGTGTGGCAGGTCACAGCTCAACCAACAGCCAAGTCCTGATGCCAGTGTCATCCTGTCCACCAGCATCCAGAGAGAAGGAGCAATGGCAGCACCCACCTTCATCTCTGAGACAGGAGCTCTGGGATGGGAAACCACAATGGAGTGAAGCTGGATAAAGTTTTAAATGACTGGAAACTGATGCCTGCAATGGAAAGTGTGGAACAACCTATCTGGTAGGTGTTAGATGTGGTTCCACACCACAAATGTCTTTATGGTAAGCTGAACACTGTGTTGGGAATGCGGGAGGAGGAAGGCATGGACCTCTTCATCCCCTCTCACCTAAGATTTGCACTTGGAGTTAGCAGGGAGGCTTGTTTCTGCACTGAGCCTCCAGTTTGGCAGCTGAAACACTGCATCTTTTCCTATCCGTCCTCAGCTTCAGTAGTTCTTTGAACTTAGACCTTCTGAGTCCATCAGTAAGTGCCATTAGAAAATGCCTGAGATCTTGGTGAGATCAGGTAAAATGTACCTAAGACCTCCATCCAGCCACCTTTTGTTAGGAAATCCCCTGTCCTGCCCCGTTTTGTTGTCTCCCTCTCCCATTGAGTGCATTAAAGTACATGTGAGGTCCCAGGCTGCATGTCCTGCTGGTGCCACGTGCTGTGAGCCCTGCTCAGCCTCTTCACACCCTCAGTGGAGCTGGAAGAATTGTTCTGCGCTGCTGCCTGGATCCTACAAGTACTTACCAAGACACTTTGCAGTGGTTCTGCTGCTGCCAGGCAGCTCGTGCTGGGCTCTCTGAGATCATGGCAGTGGTAGGAGGGTGTTCAGAGGGGACACGAAGGCATTGTTCAAAGGGTGCCTGCAGTACTTGTGCCCAGGGCTGCAGTGACGCGCTCAGCAGGTCAATACAGTGCATCTTGCTCTGTGTGCTTGGTGGCAGGTTTGCAATGGAAGGCCTTTTGTTGAAGAGTGGCATGATGGAGTCCTTGTTTGGTGCTGTTCCTCTCCATCTGCTTGCTCCCTACATTCACAGTCTGATCCACTTCAGTCCCTTATAAACAGACAATGGAAAGAGATGTGAATACCTTAACAAATCCTGCTGATGTCTAAGAGACTTGAGATCTCCTCAATACAGACATATAAAATCAAAACTCTGGGACTCAGGGGACCGTTGATCCCCGGATGAGACACAGCAGCACCAGCAGAGGTGACAAAGAGGATGTGCCCAGGCTCACAAGCACAGCCACTCCACTTTGAGCTGGGCACTGTGAGGCTCAGGATCAGTCTAGGCAGAGGAACAAGTAGAGCTGCTAATATTTTGTCACAGGAGGACTTCTTGATGATCTAGGCACACCACCAAAACTGGGGGCTGATGTACCTCCCCAATGCCAGCAAGGTGCAGAGAAGGGCATTGAAGGCTATTATAAGAGGAGCCAAGGCTACTGGGAGCCGTGGAGGATGACACCTGGGATGCACCTCTGCAGCATGTTGGAGTTAAAGCATCAGGCAGAGAGAGATGCAGTGAATTCTTTGCGGCAAGGAGCAGCCCAGACCAGGAGAAGAGACAGGAGGTGACAGGGACCTTGCACCCATTCCCTCTGGGTGTTGTCCTCGAGACGTGCCCAGGCAAGGGACAGACATTGAGTGGTGACAAAGCCCTCGGCCAGGCTTTGTGAGCTGGATTGAACAGGCTGAGCACTAGCAATTAAAAATCCCAGAGCAAATAAAGGAGGGTGTTGTTAGCTGCTGCCCTTCCTTGTGTATTGCTGCAGTATCCAACTAGTGCTTTTTACAGGCTCTTATCTGGAGGCGCATCAAGGAAATTCCTGGAGGAGGCAGTCTGAGGGACAGAGGGGTGGAAAACCCAGAAACCTGATGGTTTGGGGAAAGCTGAAGGACCAAAAGCGAGGCACCCCATCAGGTGCACTGTGACACAGGCTGCATTTTGGCTGTCACCGCCCTCAGGATGAGAAATGCAAAAAAGGTTAGTAGATAAAGGGAATATTTTCCTTGCTAATTGTGAAAGGCTTTATCAAAAAGTCACACAAGGAAGTATGTCCTGAATGGCTGATGGTTGGAGATCCCATCACTGGCAAACCTCCTGTGCTACATGCCTAGGGCTGGTGAGATGGCAGAGCTGAGGAGAGGTGAGCCCACTCCCAGCCCTGGCAGTCTGGCACGTGCCCATAGGGATATCACTCCCATCTCTGCCTCTCCTTATCTCCTGTGTTGTTATAAAACCATTAGGTCCTTGGGGCAAGGGTTGTCTCTGGGGCATCCTGCTGTCATCATCACTGTTTGGTTGCCTGGCACACAGCTCTGAGCTGCCACTAATTAACTGGAGCAAATGGGCTCCAGCTGCCATGCCAGCAAGCTGATGGGGAGGAACACCCCCTTGGGACACAGGAAATCCCAGAACCACAGCATGGTTTGGTTGGAAGGGACCTTACATCTCAATCAGCCCCATACCTGCTCTGGGGTGGTTGCCCTTCACCAGATCAGGCGGCTCAGGGCTAACCCATGGCCTTGGGCACCTCCAAGGCACCACCCAATCTCTATGCCTGCTGGGCTGTGCCAAGCCACCAGGCACAGCCTGGACCAGCCTGAGATTAAGGGAACGTAATCTCAAATCTGGTGTTCCAACGTGGCACTTTGGACTCAGTTTCTGTGTGCTCAGCGTTTGTCACTGGGCTGTGCGTTGTTCCCCGTGACACAGCCTTTATTTGGCTTTTTGCAGTTCCCTGTTAGTTTGCTGGAAATATGCCCCCCACTGGAAAAGCCTTCCCAACCTGGGCAGTCCTGAAACTGTGACACATGCAAAGAGCTGAGCTCAGCTTGGAGTACGTCAGGTTTTGCTCCTCGCATCCCTGCTTGCTGCAGCCACACTGTTCACACCAGAAGTCTTGGAGCTAAGCGACAGCCCAGCTCTGAGTTGTTCCTACTGGCACTTTGTTTATCCAGGCTGCAGTTATCATTACTTGACTCTCTACCACCAGGAGCTGTTGCATGGCAGTCCCCAGTTCTCAGCATCGTCTGATGGGAAGACCAGAGTAGGTGCAAACCCCACTTCCAATTTCCACCTAAACCCCCTCTCCGGCCTCACCCTCCCAGGCTCATCTCATCCAACCCACATCCTCGTCCATCATTAATCTACCCCACAGCATTTGTAAATCTGGTGTTCCTCCTGCAGCACGGCTATCTCTAGCAGGTCCAGTTCCCCCAAACCAGCAAAGCACCCCTGTGTGTGACACCCATGGTACCTTTCCCTGGTGTCCATGTGGGCAGACGATGCTCGGGGAACCTCAGTCTTTGTGGATGCTCTTCACCAATGGAACGATGCTCTGCAGCTTCCCAGCTGGTGAGATAGCTCCTCCAAATGTAAGTTCCCATTTCAGCGCTGAGGGTCAATTAAAACCCAGCTCCCTATAGGGGATCTCGATGTTGAACGTGTACCAGAAGACCCAGAAGAGAAGACTGAAGGCAAGCAGCAGCGCTCCCAAGTAAATAAAGAAGTCCCAGTAGCTGAGAGAAGCGAGCAGCCCCACGAGGAGCAGGACCAGCCCCAGCACGTCGCACAGCAGGGCCAGCAGCAGCACCCCACCACAGCGCCCAGCCAATGCACGCAGGGCCATGCTGCAGCCCCAGCGCCAGCATCCCTCCCCGCCTGTGGCAGGAGGAAGTACAAATGTCACAACACACCTTGCAGAACAATCGGGAGGCAGCACGACACTGCTTTAACCATTTCATGGCCCCGCCGTCGCTGCCTCTGCTTCTTCCACAGCAGGGCACGGGGCTTCCCTTTCTTTATTAGGAAACTGAGACACGGGACTTTTTCTGGAGTGTCAAAATGCACCTCCCTTGCAACCCCTCCCAAAAGCAGGTCTTGCTGGAAAGCCAGAAATCGCACAGCCCGTGCCATCGCCCATCCCTAGAATGGGAACTGTCAGGTCAGTGGTGAATCACTACAGAAGGTGGGACTTCCCAGAGCTTGTCCATGAGCAGCTTGGTGGGATGCCGGGCTGATGCTCTCTGCTCCCCAGTTGCCGTGTGATGCTGGGGACATCCTTCCTCTCCAGTCAGCACATGATGGCAAAAAGAGCAATCTGGGGGTGATGGAAGCCTCTGGGAGCCCCTGGCCAGAGGTGGCCTCTGTAGGCCGACAGCCACCTGCTGTGGTATCTGCATGCTGAGCTGCACCGCCTCAGGGCAAGAGCAAGGCTGGCACTGGGGACAGGGTGATGGCTGATGGCTGGAGTTGGGCACCATGTTTGCTGCATAGGTGCTAAAAGCCACTGGGCTCCTGCCTGCCACACCTACGTGCACCACAGAGCACGTCCCCATCAGCCTCTCCCCCCTTACCCAGGCTGCTGCATGTAGGTACTGTAGGCAGCATTGTGCTAATGGCAGTGTGAGCTGCTCCATCCCAAAATCACAGCTCTGCAGGCAGAAAATTTTTTCCTCCCCACATCTCAGAACAATGAAGGCTTTTGAATATGCAAATGAATAACTGATCTCTTCTTTGTGCATTCTGCTCTTCCAAGGCCTTGGGGAGGAGCTGCTGTTTGTCATCCCAGGACCTGTCAGCAGTGGGCTGGAGCACAGCAGCTTGCAGGACCTGATCACCCCCTAACAGGAATCCTTTTCTGTGGTCTTCTTTCAATGGACTACAGTGACAGTGGAGATGGATGGAGGTGGTTTGTGGCCCTTAACTCCTTTGTTCCACTGCATTTGCATGAACACGCTGGAGGGCTAGTGTTGATGCTGCTGGAGATACTGGTCACAGTTTTACTGATGAGACTGAGCCCTGTTACTTTCTGAAGACTGGGATTTTTGCTTTGTCTTCCTTTCCCACAGAAACATCCAGCTCCCCTTTCATTTGCCTACTTATCTATCTATTCATTTTTCATCCAAGGTCATTTTCTTCTGTTCCCTGGGTTTCAGAGAGCCCTTCCATATTCTATTAAGCAGTTTTCATCATCCCTCTTAATGCACCAAGACTTCTCTGCCCCTTCTAGCCTGACTTTCTCCAGTCTCTGATGCCCACAGACATCAGCCAGGTGGGACACCGTGCATTGCATCCTCCAAAGCAAACAGCTCAGGTGGAGGTGGGACTGATGTAAAGAGCTGGAGTCAGCCCTGGCCTGCCCAGCCCCATGCATTGAAAAGCTGTGCCACCTCGATCCCATCAGGCCAGAAAGAGTTCTTTTGGGCTGCGTTTCATGGAAGTTAGAGCAAGAAACCAAGCTGGCAATGGCAGCTTCCTGTTTTCCCCCAGGTTTGATGTTGCATGGCACTTTGTTGGATGCTAGAAGCCCATCTGGGATTTGCCCTGTGGGAAATGTTCTCATCTGGGTGCAGCTCCGTGGTGCTGAGTTCTACCAGTGCATGAGAGCAGCGATCTGCCTGCGATAGCGCTCACGGAAACGCGACACACGAAATAAAATCACTCCCCCAGGCTGGGAAGGAACCCAGAGGTTTCCAGAAGTTCATTCACCTCCAATTATCAGCTAAGAAAACTGCAGACATCTGCATTTCATTCCCCAAGATATTGAAAAACAAATAAATAAAATCAAGCAGAGACCACTGCCTACCTCTTCTGCCTTTTTCTAGCCCAGTTCTGCTGCACTTGGAAGGATGATGTTAGCAGAGCATGCTCCCGGAGGTGGCCCTGTACAGGTTTGCAGAAGTATGCAGCAAGAGTGAACCAGTTCTCCAAAGGGAACAATGAGTGCACGTCCCTCAGTTACACATGAGCTGGGCGCAGCTGGAACGTGAGCAGATGAATGGAAGCACTCTGACAAAATCTTGGGCTAGCAGGTGTCAGTCAATATTTATTTAACTGCAAAGTCGGGAGGCAAATCCTTAAAACAGGGCACGGAGTGGCTGCTTTCCCCAGGGCAAAGCCTTGTAGTGGGTTCAGCAGGTGAGAGCTGGCTCAGACCTGAACCTGCACTGAGAGCAGCTGCAGGGACGGTTTCCAGACTCAAGTTCTCATGTCTCACCCTGCTTCCTACTTTTACAGCCTTGGGGGGCTGACCGTGGTTTTTCTGTCTGCACCCAGCAGGGACTTTCCGAGCTCTCTTCACCTCTGCAAACATTTGTCCTTCCCATACCTGTGCTCAGCTTTATAGCAAAGGAAATGAAAGCACTTTCTAATAAAACATTTCCTTGCACCCAAAAGGCAGGCAGTGGCTGGGCTGCAGCCAAACCTGGGCGAAACCTCCAAGGACTTTGCCCAGCATCAGTGACACTGGCCAATTCTGCACAGGAGGTGAGAGGAGAGGAACAGAAGAGGGGAAAACCTTCTGGCACAAGCCAAGCTCTTTTCCATGGGCACGGAGAGCACAGACTGCTCCATGGACCACAAAAGCATGCACCCACAGCCCTGGCTCCCGCTGACTGAGTCTCTCCATCCCAGTTTCTTCAGGAAATAGTTTTCTATTGCCACTTCCCACCTGCTTGCAGGGCAGAGCTGCACGGTGCCCCCCACAGACCCTCGGGGCCTTCTGTGGGGCACTGTTACCTATGGGATGGGATGGGGCGAGGATGGAGGAGCTGAATTTCTCCATCAGCCTCTGCGGAGCCCTGCAGTCCAGCACAGCCACAGCACTGCCTGCCCCGGGGGAGCACGAAGCCCCGCCCGCTCACACAACAGACCACGCCCACAACCACAAG
Source organism: Lagopus leucura (assembly GCF_019238085.1). NCBI lineage: Eukaryota > Metazoa > Chordata > Aves > Galliformes > Phasianidae > Lagopus > Lagopus leucura. The sequence goes on from NW_024962289.1 coordinate 3,651,517, forward strand.
CCCCTCCCATTTCTCAGAGCCACGCCCATTCCATTGACCCCGCCCCCTTCAAAGGCCCCTCCTCTCCTGGCTCTGTGCCCCACGTGTCTGACCACAGCTAATGGTGAGCCGTGCCCACGGGGTGTTTGCTGTCGTTCAGGCTGAGTTATGGAAACTCAGATAAAAAGAGGAAAAATCCCAACTGCTGCTGCTGCTGGGGGCACACACGTGATAGGTCTGCATGGCACGGAATCCTCTGCTGCACTGAGCCAATGCCTGGACTGATGGGCTCTGCCATGTGTGGGTGAAATTTGGTTTGTATTCACGCTGCTGTGGACTGAAATAGGAAAGATTTGGGGTTTTTATGGGGGGATTTTCTGGGAGATGACAGCTCAACCCAGTAGGATGCTGCCCTGCAGGGTGCTAAGAGGGGAGCACCTTGGGGAGCGTCCCACCAGCTCCAGGCTCACAGCGCTGGGGTCACCCAGACACACTGGGGAACATTCCCCCTCCAAACTGTTCTGCAGACGTAGTGAATTTCATAACGGGTTTCCTGTTATTTTTATAGAGCATGGAAGCAGATCACATTGGACCTAGCTTTAATGAGAGTTGGTCAGGACTGCTGTTGTTGCCTGATCCAGTATTTTCTTCACAACATGTGTCTGGTTTCTTTATTCTGATCTGAAGCATCCCAGCGGGATTCAAACAGGCTGCAGGGGGAGAAGAGATGAGCACAGAGAGCAGCAAAGCTGTGCTTTGTGCATACGTGGGAACAGCCCGAAGGCACCAGAACTGTGTGTGCAGACCTAGGGTGCCTCAGCTGTGTGCTGCCCCAGCAGTGACAGGAGGAGGTGCCCTGGGGATGGCCGTCTAACACGGTGCTGGATGCCCCCTTCTTTTTATCATCCCTTTAGGAATCTGCTGTCCTAACCCTGCTTTGAACCCAGAGGCAATTCCCATCCCTGCAGCCTCCCAAGGCAGTGTGACACAGAGGTTCTCTGATCCCATGGCGCAGCACAGAGACAAGATTTCTCTCCTCAGAGGCCCTGTGATGTTGGCTGGGCTGTGTCAGGGCTCGCACTTGGTGTCAGCTTCCAGTGAAGCCTTTGTGAACAACATTTCCCACTGCTGGGACTGATTTGCACTGCACACATAAATGCAGATCCCACCCAGCCTCTGGGTATCACTCAGGCATTGATCACTCATACAGTGGAGTGTTCCCACCCTCCTGCTGGGCTTCTGTCTACACCTTCAGCTTCAGCCTGATAATCCAGCTCTGCCTTCAATTACTACTTACCTCTCTGACCCCTACAGCTCAGACAAGCAGACCCAAGCTCTGCTGACCCCTGCCTGGGCTGTTGCCCTAACCTTCATCTGTGCAGTCTTCATCCCCTGCTGACAAGAAGTTGTGCCACCTTCGCATGCAGGGTCCTGGGTGGGTCCCTGGGCAGACCCCAGCACAGAGCCCCAGGCCAACCCATGGCCTCAGCCCTCCTGGTCTGCCTCCTGTCACACCCCAGGGACAGCCAGCTCCCCTCCTGCAGCAGGCACGAAGCACAACAGCAGCAAGGTGAAACCCTTGAGATATTTCTGCTTTAATTAAATCAAATATTCTTGTTACAAATAACCAGCATGGAATCCTGTTACATTTCTGATCTCAGTGACTCCTTATCCCATTGATACTTCACCAGTTGTTTCCTTGGTTATAAGATGTGCAGTACAGGACCCCACTCTGTGTCCCCGTCCCTCATACTGCTCTGTGATTTCTTCCATGCCAGCCCTGCTGCTCACCTGCTTTTCTGGCTGCATTCATCCTTGGGCAGAAGCTTGGGGTGAGCCTGTGCCCACTGCAGCTGAATCAATAGAGAACTAGCGTGGTGCCAAGCCAGCACCGAAAATAACAGCAGAGCACAGCTCAGAGGGATGAATGACTGAGGAGCAGGAGGAGGTTTGCTGGGTCTGCTGCCAGACCACGCACCTCCAACAACCCGTTCACCAGCTGGCACCAGCGGGGGACACGTGTGCACTGCATGGAAACACAACTCGGGGCACAGCCAAGCTGGGTCAGCAGGATGTGTTCCTCGAGCACGTGCATCTCGTGCTAGCTGCAGGCCAGAAGCTGCCTCTGCTGCTCCCCATCATACAGGGGAGCCAACATACCGCCAACCTTACTCCCATCCCAGGGGGAGCATCATGAGGCTTTGAGCTGTGGGCTCTTTGGGCCATATCTGCAGACCAATCTCTGCTTTCAGTGGGTCTTCTGGTGTTATCCGGAGCTCCCAGCATGTCTGTGGTGGCAGTTCCTGAGGGATGTGGCATCCAAATCAACAGGAAGTTGTTCTGTGCTGATGTCCACTGTCCTAATGCAGAGCAGGGTGTTGCAGAGCTGCTACAGCAGCTCTTTACCAGCCTTTACCAGTCTGTCTTCATTCCCAGGAATGTCCCACTGCTTTAAGGGGGTGATCCATGGGAGGGGGTGGAAATGCTGCATGGAGGTGCAGGTGGGGTCTCCTCTCCTGTGCCCCTTTTCTGCCTCTGATCAGCATCAAACCATGTCCTGCCCAGCCCTGGAGCTGGGTTCTCACCTGCATGGGGCTCCAGGCACTCAGCCACAGCTCGCTGGGCTGAGGTCTTCCCAGGTGGGATGCTGTGGGAGGTGAGCTGGATCTGAAAAATCAGAGTCCCACTCAGAATTAGAGGCAGAATATCATGTGCCCAATTATATTAACCCAGGTTTTGTTGTCCAGAAAGAGTGGTTTTTCAGACTGGGAATTTTCATTTCAGGCGAAGCTGTGTGAGTGCTGCACCCTGAGCACAGAGTGAGCTCCGGCCCACAGCCATTCTGCTCAGCTGCCATAGCAGATCTGCGCTGAGGAATTCCCAGCCATGGACCCCACGTCTGATCTTCCCAAGCTTTGGTGACATGTGTTGCCCATCCTGGTGGTCTCTGCTGTGAAGGGATCCGGGACCACACTGTCCTGCTGCCCCTCTCTGTAACTCTGGAGATACCTCCTTGGACATCCCATTTTCCAGACGTGAAGTCCAGTGCTCACAGCAGCTTTACACACACCGTGGTAGGTTGGCTCCTCTCCACTGCTGTGCCCTACAAAAGCTGCTGACGGAGGCTGCCAGAAGCTCTGCTTTCCCCTTCCTGTGTTGGTTTGGCCATTGCATGGCACATGTGGGGTTGGCCATTGCACAGCATGTGTTGGGTTGGCCATTGCATGGTGAGGTGATGCGGGGCACTGGGCTCACCATCAAGTCCTTATCTCTTTTTTTCTGAGGTTTCCTGGGCAAAATACGAAGTTCACTTTCATGCTGGGGATGGTACAGCATGTCCTGTCTTATAGGGAAGGGACTGGGATGAATTCCTCTAGGAGAGTACACGAGAATGCTTCTTTTTATGGCTAACACGAGGAGTGGGGTGGGGGCCTTCCTGGGAGGTGCTCAGCGGTTGAAGAAGAAGGACCTGAGGCTCTGCAGGAAGTGTGACTTCTGCCTCTGCTTCTGCTTCTTGCGGATGATGGGGATCCAGACGAGGCCGCAGACAAGGAGCATCAGTCCCATGGACAGGAACGCGGGGCCACACATTTTGTACACATTCCTGTTCTTGATTTCAAAGCACGACAAGGTGGTAATGACTGTTCCGAAGAGGAAGATGGCAGCTCCGACGGACATGACGATGATGGGCTTGTGGTAGATGTCCCACTTGCTCCTGGAGGTATTGGTCCAGACAGACTCGCTGCGGGAGCTGATGCACAGCGTGCTGGCCGTGTTGCTGGTCAGCAGCTCCTTGGAAGGGGGGGACTTCAGGCTCCCATTAGGGCTCTGGGGGGGATTTTCCATGACAGCGGGATCTGAGGAGGAGACCTAGGGTGGACAGAAGAAAAAGGAGCAGAGGACTGGTGCTGGAGGATGGACTGAGTGCTGTCCATCTAGTCATCAATGAGTGCATGCCCTTGGCCAAGTTAAAGATTGGAGAAAGCTTGGTGCTGTGCTGCAGGGAGAGAAGAGCACCACACCTATATGAGCAGCACATTTAAGGACAGGCGACTGGATCCTGCAGGGAGGAGGGCTGCCTGCCTGTTGTGGGACTCCCACTGCCCTCCCCACCCCTAACCTTAACACCTGCCCTAGGGCAGGTCCCTTCCTTAGAGCTTCTTTACCCAGAGGTGATGAGGTCCTGGCACTGCTGCCCAGAGCTGTGGATGCCCCATCTCTGGAGGTGCCCAAGGCCATGGGTGGCCCCTGGGCAGCCTGAACTGGCTTGGGGGAAGGGGAAACAGCCCACAGCAGGGGTGGGTCTGGGAAGGCTGCAGGAGGAATCTCAGCTCATGCCAAACGCTGTGCTGTGCTTTGCAGTGCTGGGGTCAGCCCTGCGGCTCTCTCAGGAGCCCTGCCCCTGCATTAGATTTTCACCTACTTGAGGAGGAAATGCATTTTCCCAGAAACAGCATGACTTTAGCATGGGGAAATCATTATGATAAATGGGAAATGCAGTGCATTATGTTAACCACCGTTTCATCGGAGCAGGGGAAAGCAGGACGTGGAGCTGGCAGGGAGGCCCGCAGGGTCCAGCGTGCTGCAGGGCTGGGCATGCTGAGCTCAGCTCTAAGCACGGTGCAGGCTGTGAGCCCGATGCTCATCCAGAGCAGTTCATCCAAAACCCTGCCCAGGCCCTCAGGCACAGCAGTCTGAGAGCTCGCTCCCAGGAACACGTGCACCACGAGTGCTATCACACTGGGTTTGCAGGTTTGCACCCTGCTTTGCTATGGTGAGGTGCAGAGGAGATGAGTCCAGAGCCTGGTGCCTCCAGCCTATTTTTTGCTGCTGCTGCTTTATGCTAAGGCTTGCACCACATCGGTGCAGGCACGCACAGCCACAAAACTGCTCCAGAGCTGAGGTCCTAATGATCCCTACCTGGGCCATTACAGCAGGTAATCCCTAGCTGGGCTGTGCTGGGCCCTGTGCCCACCCCAGGGTGCTGACACCTCCCTTCTTCCTTTCACCCATGTTCCTTTCCCAGGTTTGTGGTTTATTCTGATGTAGTTTTTTCTGTTTACTCCCACTACTGAAACACTCAAGCACTGCTGCAGAAATGCAGACCTGGTGGCACTGACATATTTTGTGCCATTTAAGATTTGCAAAAATTGGACCAACAAACAAAAAATAAAAGCAGAGCTCGGTGCTTGTATCCCTCCCATCTGCAGCTCTCCCCTACTCTTTCAAACCAGGAGAGGTGGGGCAGAGCAGGGCACTCATCCTGCCATCCTGATCTGCTATGGCCTCTGGTGACTCCCAAGATTTCCTCCTTCACAGTCATGGCATTTCTTGTCTTTCTCTTATTCTAGCATCCATTGTGGAGAGTTTTTATGTTCAAGCCACTGTATGATTTTAATTCACTCAGCCCTGTTGTGCTGCCCAGGTCCTTGCCTGCAGCCCCAGCACTGTGCCCAGCTCCCAGCTCCTACTCATCGATGCCCTGCTTACCATTGGGATACACTGAGCCCTGCAGAGCACCTTCCTCTCCACTTTGCAGAGATATAATGGTGGGCTCCTGCAGAAACCTTGCTCTTCCCTCCAGGCTTACATTTGCACTAGTCTGGATTTGTTTTTCCCTTTTATTTTCTGGCATAACCATTCCTCTCACCACAATTTTCAGATGCTGATCATTTTTATAGCACTTTGCATGAGGTGCTGTGTAGTTCCCTTCTGTTTGCTCAAGAAAGATTTCACTCTCTACACGTGGCCAGGAGTTTGGTTGCAAGCTCTGCATGTGTCTGCAGCTCTTGGGAGAGCTAATGTGATTTCAGCTCCTGCTCTGCCCATACTCCATCCCTAATTCATCCCAGATGTGCTCACATTGGAAGATGCGTGATGCTCGTACTGAGCAGCCCAGCAGGATAATGCTATCAGGTTTCTCCCACATTTTGAATAATTATTGTTGTAAGGAGAGCATCTGCAGATGACCATTTGCTGCCTTGCAAATGCCTCCAGAGCACATCTCAGATATCATGGCTGGCTACTGCTGCCCCAGCTCCTGCAAGCAATGCTCATACCGGGGTCTTTCTCCATCCCTGACAGAAGGAGGAGTGATGCTTTCTCCCTTTTTGCTCTCCCAGTGCTTTGCACGCTGATGTTTGAGAATCCCATTTGCTGAGGACCCCAATAAATCTGGCTACAAGTGATTTAATTTTCCTGCCCATCTCTGTGTTCACACAGGAGCAGCTCTCTGCTCTGTCTGCTCTGTCTTTTGCCACAGAGGCCAAAAATCCTTGTGACACCTCCAAGTCTGAGAGCAGCAGATGAGCAGCCAGGACCTGGGGTGCCACAGCCAACCTGCAGATATGGACTGAGCCCCTTGGAAGACCCAGGGACATGCTAAGGCTGCATCTAGTCCCACAAGTCCCCAGCCTGTCCATCTCCTTTTCCCATGGGGAAACAGCTCTGATTCTTCAGGAGCTTCTTACACACTGCTCTTATCTCAATACCTAACTGCTGCCCCTGTTCCCTCCGAGAACAGCAGAGCATCCCCAGCCCAGCCAAGGACATTTTTGGGGCATGGCTTTTCCTATGTCCTGGGGTGCCTCAGTCTGACTCTTGGCTGTGCCCTCTCTACAGGACCCCCCAAGGGACAATCGTGGGACCACAGTTGTCCCACTCTTTGCAGGGACAAGGGACCAGATGCTCCGGAGAGTCCATGTGGGATGGTGGGGTGGTTGGGGAAGGAGGCTGCGTGGACAGGTACATGCGAGCTCTTAGCAGAAACTTGTCAAGATGCCATGCCTCAGCCAAATTTAATTCAGCATCTATCAATCAGGTTCAAAAGTAATCAGAGAGCGGTGCATATCTGTGAGCCAGCATCCCCAGGGCCCTCTCAAAATGAGGACGGTGAGCAGTGCGAGACCCCCATGGCCAGGGGGGCTGAGGAGCATCCAGCAGAGGGGCAGGTGGGGGTCACACAGGGGACCTGGGGGGACCGAGCGCCAACTCACCATGCTGAGCTCTGCTTCTGTCTGGCTGCACCGAGCATCCCCCGACGCACAGAAAAAGCAGCAGGGAGCTCAGGGTGCTCCACTTCCCATGGGTCAGCACAGAGAGGGACAGATCCCGTTGGGCTCAGCAGGCTCTTCTCTGGAAGGAGATGGAGGTGTGTCAGCACAAAGCACCCTACAGCCCCATCCTCCCTCCTGCCCTTCCTGTACTTCACCATGGCTGGTGCTGGCCCTGTGGACAGGCTGGCTCTGCTCTGAGAACAGGGCTGGGGGAACGAGGCTTGGTGGCAGGGGATCGTACACCTCCTCCAAGCCCCACCACATCCAGGATGTAAGCCAAGCTGGAGCCAGTGTCCATTTGCTGGTGTGGTGGAGCCGGATTGGGCCCAACCTCCTGCATCCCTTGGGAGCAGCTTCTCAGCATCGCCCGGAGTTTGGCTGGCCCCACTGATGTGCTCAGAGCCTTGATGAGCAAAGAGCACTCCTGAACCCCTTTTTGGGCTCAGCAAAAGGATGACCCCCACCCTTATTACGCTGCATCTGCCACCCCAGAACCAAACCCATGGAAATCCATCCTACTTACATGGGGGGGGGCGGACGATGGCTGCCCACCACCAACGGTGGCACAGATGGAACGGCTGCAGCAGGGCACCCTGCCCTCCTCACCCAGGCTTGCCTTCAGCCCTGCAGCCCTCTGAATGTTGTCTACTGGGCTCTGTTGAGTCTAATGAACGGTGGAGCATATCCCAGCTCTGATGAGCTCACCAGCCCATCAGGATATTGGTTAACTCTTTGTTTCCCCGCCTTGGGCTCTGACTTATAGGCAGCTTGCCTGCAGGGTTTGCTAAGAGGCCGCAGCTTGGAGGCAGTCCAGTGGCAGGAGGAGCAGGGTGGGTCGGTTGCTGGAGCAGGGCTGCTGGGGATGCTGCCCCAGGCTTTGAGCACCAGCAAGTCCCTATAGCTGCTCTGGGTTGTGGTTGCCTTGCTTCCAATCAGGGGATGGTAACCAGTGTCTGCAAAACACTTGGAGGCTCCTTGCTGAGACATTTGATAGATGCAAGACTTAAGCAGTTAGCTATTAATTAACATCCTGAATCCATTACTAGGAGAGGGAGAGAAGATGAATCCACGGATATACTTTAAAACCTTCTTACATCACTGTGAATCCACCTGCTGCAGGGAAAGGATCCAGCCTGACACAGGCATTGCTGGTGGCCAGGAGCCCTGATGAGGCTGTGGCCATCCCTCTGGGCTTTGGTTTGTTGCTGTAGTGATACCCAGTGCTGCACCAGGGACACAGGCAGGGAGCAGGGTGGGGTGTAACAGGTCAAGAAAATGTCACTGGGATTGACAGATCTTGTGTGGGCTGTGGGATGGGTGCAGAGCATCCCAAGGCAGTGCATGGGGCTGGAAGGAGAGGAGGAGGGCTCAGAAGGGCTGTGGGTGGATGCAGCTCAGTGGGGCATAGGGAATTCAGCAAGGAAAATCAGGGAGTGTCTGGAAAAGTGAGGTCCCTCAGCTTGGCTCTGTGCAGACCTTTGGCCAGACGTGTTGGGTTTAGACCTCATCAGCAAGGGACAGTGGGCTCACAGACCAGGGCAAAGGTGAGATGAGCTCAGCATCCTTGTCCGTCAGGACTGTCCACATCTCTTGATGGGAGGTGTGTGCGTGTTAGCTGAGCATGAGGGCCAAGCCCTGGGGGATGAGATGATTCCACTGCCCTTTAATCTGAGAACCAGCATCCAGAGTAGCCTGGTGTTTTGGGAGCAATAGATGTTGAAAACGCTCTTTAGAACTGGGAGGGATTTGGATTTCCTAGTCCAGATTCAAGAGAGTAGATTATTTGTCTTAAAGAAGCAGTTAGGAAAAAAAAAAAAAAAAGAAAGAAAGAAAACAAAAAGAAAAAAGAGATGGGAAAGCTTCATGTTAGCCCCTCTGCTGAGATTAATTCCCCACTCTGCTCCTGCACCAGCTCCAGGCTGACCAGAACTGGTCCTTCCCCCTGGGAGCATCCAGCCTTGTGCTTCAGCCCTCTCCCATCATGTGCCCCATTTCATTTCAGCTCCCCCACATTCACCCCATACTCTGCAGAACCTCTGGTTCCTGCACCGACCCGTGGTGACGGGGCAGGCGGGGGCACAGTGCCAGGCTCCGGGGAAGGGTCACAATCAGAACACGGGGCCCCTTTTTGTCAAAGTAATTTGGCCAGGACGCTGAGGCTGAGAGAGGATGTGCCCCCAGGTATGTCTGTGTGATGGGGAACATCTCAGTGAGTCATCTGGGAATGAAGTGAGACGCTGCTTTGTCCCTCATGAAGATGCTGGGGGAGAAAACCAGCCCGGGGTGGGACCCCAGGAAGGACCCCTCCCATGGGAGCCCATCCAATCCAGATCCCATCTCACAGCCCCGCACTCGGAGCGGGTTGACCTGGCCGTCACTCAATTCTCCATCCGTGGGTTCCTGCTGCCACCTCGTGGGGCTGAGGGACGGAGGGACTCCGTGCGGCCTTCCAGCTGGAAGGGAAAATAATAATAAAGAATAAATGTATATATGTGTGTAGATATATACATATATCTATTCAAAACAAGCAGTGCCCAGCAGACAACACAACGACCAATACCAGCCAGCCCCTGAGCAGCAGCAGCAGCTCCCTCCTCCCCACCCCAACATGTACTGTTCAGCATTACATGACATGCCATTCAATACCCTTTTGGCCTGTTTGGCTCAGCTGTTCTGGCTTTTCCCCCTCCCAGCAACTTGTGCATCCACAGCTCCTGGCTGGCAGGACAGCACAAGGAGCTGTAAAGTCCTTGGCTTAGTGTAAGCACTGCTCAGCAACAGTTCAAGCAGTGGTGTGTTATCAACGTTGTTTTTTACTCCTAAATTTAAAACACAGCATCATACCAGCTAAAATTAACTCTCTGTGGCTCTCTCTGTGTGTAGCCCTGTGGGGTGATGTCATCTCGGGTGCACTGTGTTCCCTGTTTGACTTCTCCTTGGTGAAAGAGGAATGAGGATTTCCTTCAACCGTCAGTGCCTTTGGGTGATGAGATGTGGTCACCAAACCACGCAGTGACAGCAAATAAAAGCATGGGACCCAACTCAACTCCTGGTCAGGACAGGTCCCATTGACCCCCAGCCATTGTATCCCAAATGAACATGTGCTTGGGTCAGGGCTGGCATACTGAGCCTATTGACCTGTTCCTGGCTGGGATGGAGACAATGTGCAGCCACAAGTGGTATGTTCAGACAGACCCAAGCAGTTAGGCAACTTCAGAGGTGCTTGTCCCTGGAGGTGTTCAAGGCCAGGTTGGATGGGGCCTTGGGCAGCCTGCTCTGGTATTAAATGTGGAGGTTGGTGGCCCTACATGTGGCAGGGGGGTTGGAGATTCATGATCCTTGATGTCCTTTCCAACCTTGGCCATTCTGTGATTCTGTGATTGTGGTCACCTGCATTGCTCTGGGTTGATGTGCTCAGCAGCACAATGATGGATGGTAGGATTGGGTAGGATAGGGTAGGATAGGGTAGGATAGAGTAGGATAGAGTAGGATAGGGTAGGATAGGGCAGGATAGGGTAGGATAGGATAGGATAGGATAGGATAGGATAGGATAGGATAGGATAGGATAGGGTAGGGTAGGGTAGGGTAGGGTAGGGTAGGGTAGGGTAGGGTAGGGTGGGATACAAGACTGATGAGTCAGGAGATATGTAGCACTCCAGCAGTTAAGAACACACAGCAGAATCTCCTGTGTCTTGGAGGTGGCTGTGGACATGATGGCACAAAGCCCCTTGTATAACCTGACTGGGCAGATCTGCTTTGCTGCACAGAGGCCGTTCCAGCCCTTTCCATCTCATGGTTCAATTTTCATCCTCTAGCTGGTGTGTGCTGGTGTGTGCTGGTGGCCAGGTCATCCCTTCTGCTCTACTGCTGGTGTTGCTGCTTGATGGAGAGCTCTGCATCAGCTCCTTGTGCCCTGAGAGGCTACATCCATTATAGCCACAGTGTGCCATGAGGATGGAGGGTCTCCCACAGCTCTCCTCTGACCTTTCCCATGTCAGTTTGAACTCTCTGAAAGGCAGGTATGTCCTGGGCTCTTGAGGCCTCCATGGCACTAACTCATGGCCTAGAAAGTGGGCAAGAACATTCATTTCAGCAGAGAACGAGATAGGTCTCATGTCTGCCCCTCTCTCCAGCCAGGTCCCTGCTGGATAGCTTCTGTCTTTTTCCATCTCACTTCAAATAATCTTCATGCACCTTACTTAAACATCAGCAGCAAGGCTCTATGGTCTCTGCTCCAACTGGTGGTTTCCCAGGAGATCCTGTTGTCTGCACCAGAGTGAGGGAGTAGGAAAGTCCCTTTCCACCACTTCCTAAAGGAAGGCTGCATGGTTCTGCCATGCCCATGGAATGAACCTGCTTAGTGCTCTGTGCTTGGGGAGCTCTCTTACATTTCCTCCAATTTCCTGCCCTACATCCATGATCCTTTCTCACTCAAAGTCCACCTGCAGCCAGGGCAAACATGGAGTTGGTGTTTGAGGTCCATGGTGAAAGTCCTTTACAATTTTAGTGGAGTCAAGGGAAGCAAATAGGGAATAAAACAGATCCCTTCATCTTCAATAGCACCAGGGTGAGATGGGGATGACAGGAGTCCAAACCTCCTGTCCTAGCCTCAGGAACGTGAGTAGCATAGGAAGATCCATCCACAACACACCCTTCCCCAAAATCAGTGTCTACCCCTAGGCAATGCTCCTGGGCTCCAGCAAGCCCACCCAGGGGTCTGTAAGACTCACAGAGACAGGTAGAAGGGATTTGTGACCTGGGCTATGCATGATGCAGCTCAATTTCCCAACTTTGCCACAAATAAAGTGAGAAATCTCTTTATTTGGTTTAAATAAATAAAGCCAATGCTCTTTCTCCATGGCAGAGAGCAGAGACCTGCACAGGAGGTGCCTGGACAGGGAAGGGGAAAGGAAAAGGGAAAGGGAAGGGGAAAGGGGAAGGGGAAGGGGGAGGGGAAGGGGAAGGGGAAGGGGAAGGGGAAGGGGAAGGGAAAGGGAAAGGGAAAGGGAAAGGGAAAGGGAAAGGGAAAGGGAAAGGGAAAGGGAAAGGGAAAGGGAAAGGGAAGCTGTTCTGCTTCCTGAATGTCCATTGCCCTCAGTTCCACTGGGGGTGAAACCTCTCTGCCCATACCTCTGCCCTTGATGTGATGTCACTTTCCCATGTGCAGCTCATGGAGGAAGGGCTGCTACAGGGTATGGCCAGGCCAAGAAAACATCACACGTCTAGGGAACAGGAGGAAGCTTTTCTGGACCCTGCAGCAGTAGATGGTGCTGTTACCCTACCAGGATGCTGTGATTGCATCCTTGTGCAGAAGCAACTGAATTCCAAACTGGCATCTCAGGAGTGCTGTGTTCTGTACAGGACTCTGGCAGGAAAATCTGCCCTCCCTGAGAGCCTTTTTCAGACCCTCTTCCCCACTCCCCAGCAGTATAGCTGTCACAGCCTGTGATGCTGCAGACAGGTATCACTTCTACAGGGCTCTGCTTTCCAGGCTGGGACTCATACTATGTAAGCATCCCTATTCCCATGATTTCCAGGACACAGCATCCCTGTCCCCAGTATTTGCCTTGTGACAAATGGAGCTTGCATGGCCCAACAGGGGGTGACAAGTTAGCCCTGAGCATAGCAACATCCAGCTGCACATTGCCTCCCTCCCCTGGGATGCAGCTGAAACCCAACCTCTAGCAGTGGCACATACAGCAGCTGTGAAATGTGTGCTGAGCGAAGGGAGGGCATTGTTTTCCTTGCCACAGAGTCAACTAAAAAATTGGTTTTGTGATAATAAAGGGACATTTTTTCCATAAGCACTTGCCTCATGGGGATCAGGAGAGCCAGCACTGTGGTGCTCTGGGAGATGTTTCAGCTCCTCACCAATGACACAAGCAGAAGGGCTGCGGATGCTCGTGGTGAGCTGTCAGCAGCTTCAGCCTTTCCTCACCACATGTCGATGCTGAGAGTCCCAGAAAGGCACAAGTGCCATGCATGGGGACAAGAAGAGCTGGAAAATGGGTTCTTCATTCAGCATTGTTTGCTATTGAAATCTCCTACAAAAGAGCAATGTGAGCCTGAGTCTACTTCCTTGCTGCTTTCCCTGCTGCCAGCGTCCTGCTGCAGCTCCAACCCATACCACAGCCTCTGCATTAATAAGGATCAGCTTTTCCAGAATGGAAAATACCGGGGTTGAAGGGATTTGGATGCAAACAATGGCCATGCAGCACACTGAGACCTCAGCCTGCTGAAGCCACAACCCTCTGGTGGAGATGCTCAGAGATGCTCAGGTCTTCACCCCTGAACTGGCTGCAGGGACTTGGTCAGGGTGGAGAGGTGTCCATATGTCCATGCCATGGGGATTCTTGGTTTTGCTCAGGGCAGATCTCAGCACCCCTGATCACACCAACTGCCCAGGCTCCTGCCCCAGTCCCAGCCCACCGTGGGCTGTTCCTCCACATGGTGTGAGTGAGCATCACCCCACGCTGCTGTATGGCTGGATGCCACATTTTCCAGGTTCAGCATCTCAGATTTTCATCCCTTGCATCCCTTACCAGCTGACACGGAAATGTTCTTTATGTTTGAATTACTATGGGGGATAGATAACAACTCCATAATTATGTTTGCACCTTTGAAATCTTATATTTCTCTTGCAGCTTGAATATTTATGCAATCACAGAGCTTAGTGTGTCCCAGTTCTCCGTGTTATTTATTTATTTATGCTCAACAAGGCCTGCAGTTGTTAAATCACAATGTTTTCAATAAAAAAGAAAAGAAAAAAAAAGGGAAGAAGAAAAAAAACCATACCCCAAGCCCAGAAATGTTTTTCCTCATCTCCTCCAAGCTCTCAGCTTACCTCGAATCCTTTCTAGCAAGAAGCCCTGGGAGCTGTTACCATCCAATTAATTCCGTGTCTTACACATGTGTATTATTTGTTTCTCTAAAAGAGAAGGCAGCTGGGCCAAAATGGAAGCTGGGAACTTCTTGCTGAGCATCCCACCTCCCATAGGTGACCTCTGCACTAGCAGATTCCAGCAGCACTACTTACAGCCGTGGAGATGGGTCTCAGATGTTGGGCTGCAGAGGAGCTGGATGTGATAATTAGTTAATTAATTGTTTATTTTATTTAATTTTAATTTTAATTTATTGTTTATTTTATTAATTAATTAGTTAATTAACATCACCAGGGTGACAGCATGAACGTGGCAGGATGATGGACTGGTGGGAACACAGACAGAACTCAAACACTTGACAGGAGGATGTGAGTTTTCCTTGATGCTGTGGGATGTGGATCCCACAAGAAGAGGAGCGGGGATGTGCTCTGGGGGCCCTTGCAGGTGTTGGTGGATGCTCAGCGGGAGTGATCAAGGAGAGTCAAAGCTGGAGGATCATCAGCATGTGGGCTATAAGGTGGAGGAGGAGAGGGATGGACTCACTTGGGCTTTCTGCTCCTGCTCCAGCACAAGCAGCTCTATCCAGGGCTAAGGAGGTCTCTCTCTGTGGCGTGGAGTTGGTCACAGCTGCCTTTTGGCAGCAAAGAAACTTCAGCCACGGTGCTGAGGTGTTTCTGCAGCTTCCCAGATAGGCTTGTCCTTTAGGAATCCCACCCATTCAGGCCCTGATGCAGCAGGCTGACGTGGTCTCACTTTCTGGCCAGGACTTCTCTCACTCTGCTCACCTGTCACCACTGTCCATGCAGCAACCAGACAGGAAAACAGGGCATTACTGTTTGGAATGGTTTCTGTATGGAATTACTTGGTATGTGGATTAGGGATTAAAGCAAATTTATGAGACAATTATCCAGTTCAATTAGGCAGGGATGCTAACACATATCTACCCATTTTACCCTAGGCATGCTCCTAGCTGCTAAGTGGGCTGCAGGAGGACGTGGCTCCTTTAAAATGTGTCATGTATTTATCTTTTTAATCACTTTTTTTAAACATACATGGTTTATTGCTTTATTGATTGAACAGAACTTTGAATAATCGATATGGCATTAAGAATTCACTGGGAATGACAGAACTGCAATTAAGTGGAGTGTGCGGAGAGAGCGCTAACCCATCTCATTAATTAATGAGGTCACTTTTCCGAGTGTTTCACAGGAGCCTTTGGGAAGAAGATGGCAATTTATTGTAGTCCCTGGAGATGTTTTTCTTCCTGCAGAGTGAGCTCAGGCTTTGTGCTGATGACCTTCACATGTCCTCCTGCAGCTTCTTTGTGCCATGCAGGACAGGACTGGGCTGGGAGAGACCACAACCTGCCAGGTACCAGGAGCTTTGGGGGCTGTTCCTCACTCACTGCATCCTTTCACAAGGCCTTTGCAGATGGAAACTGAGGCAGAAGCTCATCTGAAGGCATCTTGAGCCACCTGAGCATTAGATTTATAAATGAAAACCTCTCCAGTCTCTGCATGCACAGTACAAGGTGTGCATTTTTCAGGTAGGAAGAAAACTGCTGATAGCTCACAGAAAGGTTTCCAGAATATGAACATCTCAGATATTCGGTGTTTGTCCAGATATCCCTATCTCAGCATCATTATTCATCCTTCCTTTATACACAAAGCTTTAGTCCCCTCCTCCTAACAACGAGCCAAAGCTCTTTTAGGCTTTCTCACTGAATGGCTTGTGATAAAAGAGATCCATTGGGAATAACTCAAAGTTCAGAAGTCTCCATAAGAAATATTGAGCAATACTTACAGCAGACAACTTTGCTGAGGTATTCGTGGCACGGAAATAGGCTGATTACAAGGAGACAAAGCAGCAGCATCTGATGAGTCATGGGGACAAAGCAGTTTCAGCTGGGCCAGGCTGAAATGAAGTGTCTGGGTCAAGTTGGGCACACATCTGCCTCATGGTGGGGCTGTTCTCAAGGGTTGGGGGCAGGAGGACAGGGCTCAAATAGTGCCGAGGTACAGTCCCTACAGAGACTGCATCTTGGGGAAAAATATAAGAAAACTCTTGATAACCTCAAATACAGCGAGGTTTCATTGAATAGCAGTCATTCAATCAGCAGGGCTGGAAAAGATGGCCAAGATCATTTAGCCCAACCGCCCACCTACCACCAGTGTGTTTCATGCAGTCCCAACCCTGCATTCCCCTGCATGCCCTGGGGTGCTCTGAGTGCATCGGGATGGGGACCCAGGAGACCTGAAGTCCTCCTGCACTCAGACATCTGGGAACGCGGTGGGGACACATCATCCACGGTCAACAGCAGCCAAAAGCTGTTTTTGATTGTATAATAGAGGAGCAAGCAGAAAAAGATGCCCCCCATCCTCCAGGAAACCTCACTTCATCACACATGACCTGGATGGGACCATTTTGTGCATGAGGCAGACTTCTGTCTGAACTCAGAGACCTACTTTATGCCAAGCTTTTGCACAGGACAAAAGCATCCCCACGAGTGGTGTGCCCTTCTTAACCTGTCACCTCATTTAGCTTCAGCAAACACGGGGCCTGGCAAATCCTGGTCCATCTGTGCCTGCAGCTGCTGCCCAAATGCCCTGCACGAGGCTTCAGGAGCTTTATTGGAGGAGCCAGACCTGCTGTGCACTGCCCAGTGCTGCCCTGCTCACTGCCAGCTGCAGAAGACCCAGCCCAGGTCCTACCTCAGACATCTCTGCAGGCATTTGGGACTGTACAGTTTGTGGGCTATGGCTTGTAGGACTTGCTGACGTCAGAACAGCTGTAACTGATGTTCCTCTGATGTATTCCTCACCCCGGGTAGTGAGACTGACGTAACCAGGCCAATGTCTACTGTTTTGGCAGACTGACATAATTAAAACAAGGGAGCTGCTGTGGGTTGGCACGTTTTTAAATGGGATGGGCCAGTGAGAACCTAAGCAACAAGAAGGAAAATATGTATGCAAACATTTTACTTCTTAAAATTCTTCCTGAAAGGTTTCCAAATCCCTGCAATTTATTGATGGCCATCAGAGGATTAACTAAACGCAATGGAGATTTTTGCATATATATTGTGCAGACACACACTTCTTCCATTTGAGTGACAGGCTGGGTGATAAATAGCACGTATTAAATCCACAGTGGTAGTGAAGAATCAATCCATCTCCTCTGGGAAATTAGCTGTGTCAAGGAAGCCAGCACTGAAGGAAAGGCAAGCAGCAAGAGTGCTGGGGATGGACAGGGGCTGCTGCTGCATCCATCTGTGGAGAAGCTGGGTCATGGCCAGGAGAGGAGCTGCCAGGAGCAAAGTGAGAGCTGGTTCTGCCACTGTTAGCTGAGGAGCTTTGTAGTGAAAGCTGCAGAGATGCATAAAGATGAGGATGTTCCAAAAGTAACGCCTCCTATTTCATTCTGTTGACCCACAGGGTCAGAGGGGGATGTTGGTGGGATGGCAGTAGAGGTTGAACCTTCCCACCAATATCCTGTTACATTTTGTTGTTGTGTTGACAGATGGCAGCCGAGGGGTGGCAAAATGGCAGCAGTGACAAAATGCTGTGGAAGTGCATAAGAAGCAAAGGGGTGGAATTGTATTCCTCCTTGTGAAAAAAATGGCACCCACTGACATTCATTGATGCTTGCTGAATGCTTATGAAAACAAAACAGTGGATGTGAGCACAGTGAGGCACTGGATGCTGCACTTCAGCAGTGGCAGTGATGACAGGGGGTCACATCCACTGGATCAAATTGTTATGTGCATGACATGCAGCCCTTGTTCACCACTGGCAAAAAACACAAAGCTAGTGGTGGTTATTATGTTGAAAAGTAGCGTTCTGTCGCTAAGAAAACTCACTATCAAGCAGTGTTATTGAGCTCTTTGTTATAGTTTCCGTGGACAGAAATAGGAGGCATTACTTTTGGAGCAACCTACAGACTTGACCACTGCTGGGACTGCTGGTTCCATCCCATCTATCGCAAAGCTGGGCAGCCTAGTGGGATATATCTCACCTCACCTGAGTGGTGGAAGCTATTTGCTGGTTGAGGCATCAAACATGGGAGCCTCCATTTGATTTGTGTGATCGGATGTGGCTCAGTACATTTGTTGGATCCAGGTGAGAAATTCCTTTGACTGTAAATGATTCTGCTCTATTGGGAGCTGCACTGTTCTCCAGGTTCCTTTCGGATCTTTGCTCAGCAAGCAGTGACCTTTCATAAAAAGCACTACGAAATCGCATAAACTGTCTTCCAGGTCTTGGTTCTGCCATGTAAATCACTGTTTCATCACTTCAGATTTCCACCTTCTCCTTGCTTATTCCCCATGTTTCTACCATGCAGCAATGAGAACCACATGGAAACCAAAATTAGGTCAGTAGAACAAATTAATTCTCTCTGTCCTTTGTGCTAAGACTTTATGACAAGTGGCTAATCATCTTTGATTCCTCTGGAACTCCTGGTAATAACATTAGCCACGATCAACTCATTTAGCTCATCTGAGGACTTAATATCTAATTCAACAGCACTTGAGAAAAAGCACCTGTGTTCAGAGAGTGGTAACCCCTTTTTATATGCTTGCACTTAAAAAAACAAAACAAAACAAAACAAAACAAAACAAACCAGCTTGCAATGACCTTTTGGAAATACTTCATCAGTTGTGAGAATCTATTTGACTTTGGTCATCAGGTTTTTGCCCCTGAGTCTCTGCAGATGAGTAATGGCAACCCCTGCTTTCCAGTAACAGGCAAAGAACCTTTCTTGCTACCTTTGACAAGTGTAGCTGGGTTCAGCCAACCTCTTCCTCCTTGCTCATCATATGTGGAGCAGATTGAGGCTGGGTGTCTGCCCATCACTGCCATCTACCCAATCTCTCAAAGGCTTCAAAGCCTTGAGCTTCTCACCTTGCTCCACCACTGACTCCTCCCCCAGGCTGTGTGCTGCAGAGGGATTGCACTGTCACAGTGCTGATTTCCACTGAGTCCAGGAAGGAGCACAAGGGCTGTGACCTGCAGTCTGCGCCAGGCACCCAGTGATGGAGGATAACACTAAGCCTCTTTGAGCTCCAAATGACTCCATTGTATCTGGGTTACATAAAGTGCCATGAATGTGTCCGTGGTCCCTCGCTTGCCTGGGATGCTATTTTCCCTGTTTGCATTTTTAATTGTTGCAGCAGTTGTGGCATTCTGAAATTAAGTGATGAGATCTGTGTGATTGGAATGTGCTGGGAGGACACCTGACATCTCCCAGCACCATGGGGAGTGGCAACGAGAGGATCATGTGGAGGTGCAGAGTCACAGCAGTGATAGGGATTTCCTCGAGAACGGTGTTCATAGCGATATCTTTCATAATTGAGACATCAATTAAGTTCTCGAAAATTAGATAAAAATATCGAATGGCAAATTAACTGGAAAATTTCCAACCAGTGTAATTCCTTGGCCTCGTGATGGGTGGGCTAATTATCCCTCGTTAAGTGGAGCTGAAGTCAATCACAGCATCTTGTCGTTATTTCAGCTTTGCAAAGGGGAGGAAAATTTATTGTTTTCTAAATTTTTCTGTCTTCTGTACTTCAGATGGGAAGGTCAGGCTCCCACACTCTGACCCACATAGAATCAGAGAATCAAGTATCAGAATTGCTCGGGTTGGAAAAGACCTTAAAGACCATCGAGTCCAACCACAACCTAACCATCCTACCCTAACCCTAACAGCACTCCGCTAAATCATGTCCCTGAGCACCACATCCAATAACACCCTCTCTCCCCACCACCCAGCACTGCACTGCCTTAGGAGCTCTGCATCCTTTCCACGTGGGACAGAAAAAGGAACAAGGTCCCATCTTACAGATGGGAAGACCAGGTCTGGAGAAATGGAGTGACTGGCCGAACTCCTAAATGTCCATGAGTTGCACTGAGGTCTGCATCCACATCTCTCCTGTAGCCCCTGGCTTCTGCCCTTTACAGTAGTCCTTGGAGCTCATAGCTTTGTATAGGATAGGCATGGTCTGGATGCTTTCAGTCACCAAATCAATCCTTCTTTGCAGGGAGGACTCCAAGTGAGCCATGGATTGAATATTATCCAAGAAAACTGCAGCACCCCTAGGTTGGATCTGTAGGCTCATCGCACATCTCCACCTGCCAGTGAAACAGGGAACCCATGTTAATCAGCACTCAGCTTTCAGTAATTACATTATTTATTGCAATATGAAAACAGAATAATAATGATAATGACAAAAAGGAATTATCCTGGCCAGAATGTGGCTGTTAATTTTGCTGCATCAGGTTGGACGGGATCACTCTGTGGAGCGTTTTCCTTGGAATGGTTCTGCTTTGTCTAAACTCACTGATTAAAAGCTGGCTATTGCCCCTGCTAAACCGATGTCCCAAGGTCAACAGCAAACAGCCCTCTATGAGGAGTGCAGTAATGCAGGGCCCGAGGTCAACAGATGAATAAACACACCTTTCCCTTATAATAAATCTCTTTTATACGTGTGCTCTGAATGCAGCCACCTTTGCTTGGCTCCAATCTGCAATTTATATGCCAGTGGTGGACACTGGCCACTGCTGGACAATCGATATACCCAGACAAGACTTGAAATCAGCAGGATCCAGAAGTTAACAGAGATGAAGGCTGGAATTTATTTGGAAGGTGAACTGCCAGATGGTTATCTGCAAACCAAAGCCACGTGGAAGAGCTCTGGGGCACAAGCCCCACGTTGTCTTGTCTGGGGCTGCTCCAGCTCCCGTCCCATTCACCTTTTCCATTTTCCTTCTTGTTCTCCAAAATAAATGTGCATAGATCTCAAGCTCTCCCTGATTATCCTGAGGTTGCAGCACCTTTCCTTTGAGTCTGTGTGAGTTACTGAGTTAGGAAAAAAAGGCATTTGTGTCTGGAGGGAGGAAGGCTGGGGATCATAAACATTTCCATGCTCTTTCAGGCAGAGATACAGTGCCCCATAGCTGTGGTTTCCACCTGAGGTATTCTCCAAGCTGTAATGAGATCCTCTCCCTCTGAGCAGAAGACATTCAAAACAAGCAAACAAATCTTAGATAACTTGAAGGTGGCATTTCCAGTGCTGTCACTGCTGGTGATCTTAATTGCATGTTCGAAGATGCTGGGATTTTCTTTCAGTCCTGGGATCATGTGAGCAGGCTATGCTTCATTTTTAAGAAGTGAGGGTGGAAAATGTAATCTGTGAGTGCTCTGAAAGCAGAGCAGCCACCCAGAGTGGGCTTGAAGGACTTTCTCCATGTACATTATTTTGGAGACTGTGGAATCCTCATAGTTTTCTGTGTATTGTTTCCAGATGTCCATGTGCTTAGGTTAAAGTTTTCAGACACATATTTCAGATTTTGATTATTATTATTCCAGCATTCCATTTTTTATCCCAGCTAAATGATTGGAGGAAAACAGGGGCTGGAAAGAATCATGGCACGTCATGGTCTAGCTTTTTTTTTTTGTGAAAAGCACAGCATACAGCTGCTGGTTTTTCATCGCAGGCTGAATTGGTTCATTTGAGAGATTAAATCTCATTTTTATCATGGTGGGTTTTTTTTTGTTCTGCTTTGTTTTGTTTTGTTTTGCAGCTGGGGACAGGGTTTGCTTCCCTATACACACATCAGGGATGACCAGGATGTCTGGGCTCCTGCCATGACCCACAGGAGAGGAGTGCTATCCCCATGGCTTTGTTGTTTCAGCTTGGCATGCTTGGATCTCTTCTGAACTTCTCCTCAACATCATGGATTGCCATGGCTCTCCATTTACACAAAACCTTCTGTTGTACAATCCAACAACAGCTAACCTTGATGCTGGGGAGCCTGTCAGCTACCAAAGGCTATATAGCTATCACATGCTAAAAACCTTCCAAGTTCACTTCTCTTTTATCCTCCTTTGCTCTCCCACTTCATGACATGCGATGAAATCATTATTTAATTGTGAGGATCTGCATAACTTGCTATGAACCTTCAAACCACGAAACTTTAACTTCTGCATCAAAAGAAATCACATCATATATGAACAGTAGAGG
Organism: Lagopus leucura; assembly: GCF_019238085.1. Taxonomy (NCBI): domain Eukaryota; kingdom Metazoa; phylum Chordata; class Aves; order Galliformes; family Phasianidae; genus Lagopus; species Lagopus leucura. The sequence continues at coordinate 3,673,449 of NW_024962289.1, forward strand.
CCCCTTGCTTGCAGAGAGTGAACTGCAGGCAGCCCTCATTGAGAAATTGAGTCTTGCCCTTACTTTAGAATCATAGAATCATAGGATTGGATAATGATTTGGGTTGGAAGGGACCTTAGAGATCACCCAGTTCCCATCCCCTGCTGTGGGCTGTCTGCACCCATCAGCTCAGGCCCCACAGGGTTGGTGCAAACTGCTGGCTCATGTCCAGCTTTTCATCCACCAGCACTCCCAAGCCCTTCACTGCAGGGCTGTCTCTCAGGGATTTCTTCTCCCAGTCTGTACACGTACCTAGGATTGCCCTGACACAATAGCATCCTTCACTTGGCCTTGTTGAACTTCATTAGGTTCCCATGTGCCCTTACTTCAAGCTTGTCCAGGTCCCTTAGGAGGGCATTACTTCCCCTTGTTGTATCAGCAGCATCACTCAGCCTAGCATCATCAGCGAACTTGCTGAGAGTAAACTTGATCCCACTGCCTGTGTTATTGATAAAGATGTTGAGGAGCACCAGTCCCAAGACTGACCTCTGGGAGACATCACTTATCACCAAGAGATGATCTGGATGAACCTGTACAGATAGCCATAGTGGGGAGATTTTTGTTCATGCCACAGGGTCTGTGGTGAATGTGGCAGGGCTGGAGCACAGCCTATTTAGTCTTAAACTGCAACATTCTTCTGTGTACCAGGCTCTTAACCAGGCCACAGCCCGTGCTGTGGATGGTTGTTGTAACATGGAGGCCTCATGTGGGACTGGAAATACACTTGGGATTTCCTACTGCAGCACTTCATACTTCATAGGTAATGTTTGCAGGGATATTTTCACACTTGCAAGTGGACAGATCTCTTCTGGGGAGATCAGTAGACCAGAACAGTCCAATTTAGCTCGGATGTCTGCTGTGGACAGGAACCAGCAAGACAGAACTCTGACCATGGGGCAGCAGGTGCAGATATGAAGAAGCAGTGGGGCCAAGCTAACTCTCCTTTCCCAGAGACCAATAGATACCTCGAGCCCTGAGGAGGAATGAGGTCCAGTGCGCTGTGTTTTGCTTTGCTGAACAGTTTAGCAAAGATGGCTTGATTGCTCAAAGCTTGGTATTAGCCCGTGCAGCCATGCAAAACAGAGGAATGGTCATTGTGGGGAGATCTGTAGCAAAGCCCTGCGTTTCTGCGGGGGTTATGAGGCACAACAAGCTCTTCTTGCCTTCCCAGCTATGCATGCAGAGAGCAGAGCTCCTTCAGTTAAACAAAACCAAATTCATTTTAGCCCAACTGCCATTTGGGGGCAGTTAATGAATCATTCTTCAAACCAAATGAATTTTACGTTCCCACATGGTAAACAGGAGCACACATTATCCTTGCAGTGATGAGTCCTAGACAGACCACAACAAAATTGATTTTTCTTGAATTGAGCTTTGCTTGCAGTAAGAAAAGTTATGGTACATAGATCTTGTGAGTGGCAAAGTGGGAGCTGACATTAGGCTCCTCTATTTGCAATACCTCACTGGTATCACAAAGCCAAGTGAGAAGCAGGTTGGAGGAATTTGGCAGAGATTTGACAAGACAGATGGACCTCTGGGAGAGCACAGCAGGGTCACTGGATAAGGACCAATGTTATGGATGTTACCGGCTCTCTAAGAAAACAATTTTCCTTCCTCTTCCAGATCTGACAATCTGTGGCTCAGGATGCATCCTTACCCCAGCACCCTCAGCCTTTACCTCTAATCCAGATAACTATCCCCATGCAATGAGAAGAGGTAAAAGGGTACTGCTAAAATCTGGGCCAGGACTTCAGTTCCAGCCATACCAGCAACTTCACAATTTTTCTGTAACAGCATTAATCACAGAAGGGGTAATATGTAGTCCAAAGCAAAGCACTGACCTGGGTTTTGAAATGTGTGCTCTGAAAACATGAGCCATGTGACCTCCCTACATCCTGATAGTCCTGGCCCAACAAAAGGCATCAAAATCTATTTTATTCCATAGCCGAAGCAAAGAAATTTTGAATTGACATCCTTTGAAAATGCAGGAATGGTAATAAAACTATAATCAACACGTAAGAAATGAAAGGAAAATATTTTCCTAAACTTAAAGTATGCAAAGATGCACTGCTAACTTTGAAAAACTAGCAGGTGTGATGCATTTTAGTTATTGTCAATTCAACTGGATTTTCATTGGTCAAGCTATTACGTCTTGGAGAAAATTTGCACCTGGATTTCACACATGTTTCTGAGAAGCTGTGCATCTCCCAGGCAAAGTTGTTCAGGTTCTTAAAATCCTTTTCAGGAAGAATATTGCAGCACGTGCAGCTTGCTCTGGTCAGTCTAGTTGTAACTCCCCAGTGGGGACACGGGCATTTTATGCCCTGTACTGATGTGAAAGGTCATCTCTGAAATGCAGGCATTACCCACCATCAACGTTTTGGTTTCTCATGCCTACCAGCCTGAGCTCAGTGTGGAGGTTGTTGATGACAGGGTTAATACAGGGTTAATACATCCTGATGGCTGCAGCCCAATTATTTCTAAAATGCAGATCTGCTGCCCCAGATTGATCCGTGCTGCCTGCACAGTGAGTGCCTGCTATTTGAACACGGTGGGATAGAAGCAGTGGGAAAACTGCTGGGCTATTACTGGATTTCTCTCTCCATCCTGAGCGGCAGGCAGGGCAGGGAAGGGGACAGGTCATTTTAAAGAGGTGGGGAATCCCTTGTTCTGGAAAGTAAATCTGAGAAGGGAAATCAAACAGCAGTTCTCCTCTTGGGAGAATAAAAAGGGCCTGCAAACAGCCTGCAGAGAAGGGACAGCAGCAGAGCCATCCTTTGGACAGGCAAAGCTCCACTAAGAGATATCTCAGCCCTGACAGGATGACGATCGCCGCTGGTCTGGACCTGCATCACCCAGATCCAAGCTGGGAGCCATGCTGGGTGCTGCTAGGCCTGACTGGAGGCTCTCTGAAGGCCCCTCTGCAGGCACGCCGCTCAGGGAGCTCAGCCCCAGCCACCTTACCTCCTTACCAGCCTACGGCATTCTGTGCTGCTGTGACTCTGTGAAATGTTTCTGTGGCCATTTCTGAGAAACGTTTCCTGGTTTTTAGTTTCCTACCATGCTGTCAGCACGGTGTAATTGCTTGCAAAGTTGGCTCCTCATCCACAAGCCTTTCTTGGCTAGGAACAAGTTGCTCGTAGGGCTGAGCAGCTGAGAGCTCTCGTGCACTCCTGTGAACTCAGCAGGACATGCTAAGAAACAGCCCAGAGCCTTGAGAATAGAAAGGGGTGATGGTTTTAATAAAACGCAGGTCACCTGTTTCAGATGGAACAGAAAGGCCCCCTAGGGATTAATTGTATGCAAACCACAAAAGAATGGCCATTAATTCTCTCCCAGCTCGTAACATACAATTTTCCACTAATATAAAAGCTTTAATAGGACTACCCATAACCTTTATGCGTTCAGTATTAGTCCTGGAAATTACAATTATCTTGTGCTCGCCACAGAATATGTAATCCCATCAATAGGAAAAATGTCATCTTATGAAAAGGTCCACAGCCAAAAGCAATCATTACTTTTCCGTGCAGCCTGCTCGGCTGTGGTTAATACAGAGCTATGATCACCTTGGGTGCAGGTTAGGGCTCGGAGAGTGGACTTTTATTGCCGTCCCAGTGCATTATTGCTGCACAGAGGCTGGACACAGCCTTGTGCATTGCTCCGTGCTGTGTGGGCTGTGGCTCTCGCCCCCAGGCTGCGATTCAGAACAGGCATTTGGACAGCATTGATGCTGCATCTTCTGCATCACTGAAAGCTGATCTCGAAACTGATAGAAACTGCAGGTTTTTATCACCTCCTGCCCAGCTTTGCCAGGAAGCCCTCAGAGCAGCATGCTGCCCTCTCACCATCTCACTAGGTGGAGATCTTTGCTCGCCCACTGCATCCCGCTCCTGTTTTTCAGTTTGCTGCTGAGATCCATCGAGAAATTCAGCTGATGAATTTTCAGATGCTCTTTCAGATCTTTAATTTTCCTCTGGGATACACAGCTCCCTTTGCCGGGGACATACAGGCTGACAGGAAATAGTCCTTTTGTGCTTCCACTTTTAGAACATTCTGTATCGGATTGTTATCTTTTACTGGCTGCAGAGAATGAAAACACTTGAAAGAAGGTTTGCCTAACACTCTAATGAAAAGGAAACAAGAGCAAAAACGATGAGCACGAACAGCTCTCTGTTACCAGCGCTCTGCAGCACGGAGAACTCGGCCCCAGCATCTCTGCCATACAAGTGCTTCAGATAATGCTCATCTATGGAGGGCAAAACCTCAGTATGGGCCATCTTAATATCAGCTGTTCCAGAGTTTTATCACATAATCTTGAATGGAAATTTTGCTACTAAAGAAATAGCTTGCTTAAGCTAGCCCTGAGCAAGTGGTAGAGAAGGATGGGAAGCTCATATTGGCAGGGCCAGCAGGATTAAGTATTGCTCTGTTCCAAATTTCTAGCTAGTGATAGCAAAGAAAAACGAGATCCCATGGGTGGAAGGTCAGTGTTTCTGAACAATAACTCTCCACTGCAGCCAATAACTAATTAGGAGGCTTGCTGAACCGAAAGTGTTGTCAAAAGATGAATATTAAATAGCCAAAATGTGGATGCATACAGATGGATGCCTTAAGTTTGATAATAAAACTTATAGTAGAACAAAATGATAAGTGATAGAAAGATAAAAAGGATCAGGCAGACACACAGGGCTGATTTCTAGACTCTTGTTTAGGGATTACTCAAAAAAAAAAAAAAAAAAAAAAAAAAGGATGAAAAATGAGGATTCAATGAAAAAGAACATTTTCATTTTTTGCCACAAGGGAGCATTGGGAAGTGTCTAGATCTTAACTGGAAAACAAAGATATTCTGCTGGAAAGTGGTACCTTGTCAGAAATGTTTTAGAAACATTTAAGTGCAGGGGCAAATCTGTTCAACTCAGATTTCAGAGTGCTGAAAACTCTGCAAGCTGTTCTTTCAAAGGAAGACCAAACAACGTCCTGAAGAAGGATATTTTTCTCATGAGTGTTAGCAAAATGCTTTAGAATGGATCATTACAGCCTGCTTTCACTGAGCAATGCGCGTGATGAGTTTCTGTTTTGTCCCTTCATCCTTGCCTGAAGTATCTGTACAAAGGCTGAGTCTGTTTTTCACTGAGTAAAGCTGAAATATCAGTAGATAAGAAAGGAAAATAATAGCAGAGCTGTGAGTGGGGGCTGCAGGAAACTTGGCAGGTTCCTTTTAGGGCTGTAGGGAGCTGAGATGTTTGGTCTTCCCCTGGGGGGGGGGGGGGGGGGGTGCAGAAACACTGCAAGGCAGGAATGTGGAGGTGAGGAGAAGGGAAGGATGGTGTTAGAGCAGAGGAAATAATGTGCAGGGGCTGGAGGAGCATGGTGAGGCTGCTTGTTGGATCTCAGGATGGCAAACCTTGCTTGGAGCATATCTCAGCATTGCAGAGTGGGTACATTTCAAAGAACATTTGAGAAGATCTTTGTTCGAGAATCACTGCAAGCTCCAAAAAGTTTGTCTTTTCCCTTTTATTCCCCCCCCCCCCCTTTTTTTTTTTTTTAACCTTTTTGCCTTCACTTTTCTTTCTCTCTTTCACACTTTTCCTTCCTCCCTTCCTTCCTTTCTCTCCTGGAATCAGCTGTGATGCTTGCATTGAAATACTCGGATGAGGCAGACGTATCTGTGCTCTTTGCAATCACTTCTGTCAGAAAGACAGATGGATGTGTGCAAATGAGGACAGAGAAATTACTTTGACTCTTTGCCACAGATTTGCTAAGGAACTGAGACCCGAAGGCTCCTCCTTCTGGAAATACAGGGTGGGCTACGAGTGAAAGGGTGATTTTCAGAGCACAGAGGAAAAGAGAGAAATGTAGCGACTCATTATGGGGATCAAACCAGCCTGCTCAGTTTCCTTGTGCTGGGTTTGCTGCATGTAGCTAAAGGTGGGGAAGAGATCAGGCTCTCCAGAAATAACACCTCCACCTACGCTGAGTGCCTGGGGTGCTGTGTGGCCTCTGGGGTGAGACTGTGCTCCTTCTGGGGCTCATTCCTCCCAAGTGCCTTAATCAAAGGAAACCTCTATGTGGCCAGATTTGCTCCCTGCAGGTGCACATCTTTTTCCAGGGACTGCAGGGGGAGCCTTGACATCAAGATTAGGCTGGACGACTAAGGTTCAGAGAACCAAAATGGATAAAAGAAATGACCGCTTTTGCTGTGAATCTCGAATCAAGCTCGAGATGGGGGACTTTTAAATGCTGTCCAGGAGTACAGTGCAGTCACTAACCTGAGCTGGTACATGGACACTTGTAGGAGAGCTTCTACTGAGACAAGCTGGTGAAGGCTTTTCGTTTGCTCTGAAAACAAACTCATAGCTGCCTCAGAATACCTCTGATTAAGTTCAACACAAATCGTCAAAGCCAAGGAACAAATCTGAGCAATAGGCCACCTCATACTCAGCTTCAAACAGCCGACAGCCAGAGAGCTCATGTAGGAGGAATATCTGATGAGAGAAAAAAAGAGAGAGCAGTGACCCATTTCTGGGGTTACTAATTTCTAAGCACAGCCTGTCGTCTTGGTATCAGACGTCTTGTGCTGATCCTTGATGGCAGTGTTTGTTTTGTGCTCCAGCACTCTGTCTCTCTGTTTCTGGCTGGACCAATGAAGACCATATCCTAACTGATAAGAACCTGGACAGAAACTCCAAGTAGGAGCGAGACCCAGATTGAGTTTAAGATCCCAGCTTGTTTCCACAGGAGAAATGATTAGGGGAACATAGATGTGGTGTACAGAGATAGGCTGTGAGAACAGAACCTGTTCTGTCTTGGGAAAAGAAGGGTAAAGGGAGAGAGAGATTTTATTGCTGTCTTCAGCTGCAGTGGGGAGAGGTGGAGAAGACAGACTCGAGCACTTGGAGGTAGATGGAGATTGGCTAAGAGGCAAGAGAAAACAGCTGCAAAGACAGCGAACATTGATTGAATATTCAGAATAATGTTACAGTTGTGTGAGTGATCAAACACTGGGACAGGACCCGGTAAGCTGTGGGATTTTCATTCCTAAAGATATGCAAAACTCAACCATGCAAAGCCATGAGCAACCTGCTCTAATTGAGAAATCTGCTCAATCTATATAAACTTCTGTTTTGGCAATTCTCATCTTGCAATCACTTAGCAGAAAGTAAACATGAGAAGGAACAAGAGAAGGGATGTATGTGTGGATGCAGAGCTGTTTGTCAGTCAGGCTGGGGCATCCCGTCCTCCAGACACTCCACAAGGATGCCATTCAAAGCAGCTACATGTAGTGAAATGTGCAGAAAAGAAGATGCACCTGAAACACCAAGGTGAGTCTTTGAATGACTTGTTGTCACAGACTTGTCGATGCAAGGCAGGGTGAGCAGTGCCTCTTCGGGGCAATCTATTTTAACTGAGAATGTTTTGGGCTGAAAAACAGCAGTTAATTGTTATGTATGAGTTAGACTCAATAAGCAATTGCACTTTTCTGCACCATCAGAAATTCCAGGTGAAAACACACACCGCTCTCTGAGCTCCTGAAAATGCAGCAAACCCCAGGATCCAATGAAGGTCTTTTCCATGCTCTCAGTTGACTTCAACATGGGCTATAGTGAAGTGGAAGAGGTTTCACTGCTGCTCCCACAGCAGGACAGAATGGCTGCTGCCCAGTATCCTACAGACTATCCCTTACGGAGCCAATCTGTTACAGACTTTTCTCCTCAAAACCAGTAGGCTGCATTCATGTAGTGGAACAGGTCCTAAAGTCCTACTCCAGTGCCTCTAGCAAAGCTCTGCAGAAACTCCCAGTGGAAAGCTTTGCTCTGCCTTCACCCTTAAAATATTTCCTCTTCTTATGTCCCCTGTCTGCTGGGGCCAGGCTCTTGGACAGAGATCTCTCCATTGCGCTGCATGCAGACAGCTCTCGGAGTGCTGTCTGTCTGCACACAGGCTCCTGCTCCCTTAAAAAATGGGATTTGTGTTATGCACTCGGCTGAGAAGCAGCTGGAGTCTTGCAGTAGGACTTGCAGGGGTGGCTCCAAGCAGAGTGAATGTTCAGATATAGACTGATGCCTGGCAAGACAGAAGGGGTGCAGCGAGGAGGCACATCCTTTGCCTGTAAGGGGACACTGCAGATCCCTCAGGATTTGTTATCTTGTATTTGCTCAGTGACAGCAGTGTTACCATGACACATTCGCAGCACAAAATGCCTGTGCAAATAATCCACTGTCATCCTTTCACCACAGCTGAGCACCGAATGCTCCAGTCATGCATCTGGTGCATCTACACAGGACATTTTCCCAGTTTACTTCCTGGCCTTCCCCAAAGCGCAATTCTCTGCAGCTGAGTTGGAAATGCTTCTCCAGTGTGCTTTGCATGTGCACTTCTCAGCAGAACAGATCCTCAACTCCCTGCTTCCAGTGATGGGATCCCCTGGTTTGCGCAGCCCAGGTGCCAGAACAGGAGAGACCCGACGTCTGAGGAACCAGCATGACTCAGACCTGAAGAATGGACATGTACAGTTCCAAAGATGTTGGAGCTTATGTCTGTGAGCTGACAGGCTTGAGGTCTCAGCCCCCTTTTATGTTATTTGCTTGTGCTTTGTTTGTGTTGTGGCTGCATTAATAATTATTCTGCCACAAGTTCCCAGTCTCACCACAAAGACGTTGCTCATCCCCCTCCAGCTGTGTTCAGCTGATGCTGGAGGGAGCGGGATGTTCCCACCTTCCATCATCAGCTTGTGGCTCTGTTGGGTGCTGTGATGCCAGCTTGGCGTGAGGAGATGTGATCCCCTTCCCTGTGTCACCTGGGGCCCACATCTCCATAGTTCCTATGCCCTTGCAGTCATCTCTTTACTGAAGCACAGGAACAGCACTAGAGTGGTGGCTGAAATGCACTTTCCTGTCCTTGAACACCATGATGGAGTGACAAAGATCCTGTCTGAATGAGAGCATCAGCTTCCCCCAAGGGCAAAGAGTGCAGGGAGGCAGCGATCCTCATTCAGAAGGTAGAAATGCAGCCCTGGGGTGGAGCACTGTTTGTCCAGACAGCCCCATCAGCAGGACCTGTCCCAGTCAAGAACCCACGGTTTCAGCAAGCAGCCAAGTGCAGTGACTTGCCACAACCCTGCAGAACCTGCATGAGCAGTGGGCAGGGGGTTGCCTAATAGTGAGGCCCACTGCTTTAAATTGCTTGCTGCTGCCAACAATCCCTGTCATTGAGGAGTAACCTGATGTCTTCAGATGCTGAGTTTCCTGCCAGGATTAATTTTCTAGTTGGCAAAGAAGGCCAATGACAGAAGATTTTGCCAGGAACAACAAAGAGCAATACCTGGGGTGGTCCATCTATTATTCAAGTGAGTACTAATGTCACAGGTGGTGAAGAAAGCAATTAGGCTTTAAACACTCAAGAATGGAGAGTGACATCTTACCAACAAGACTGGGAACAGGCAGAGAGGTCTTGCATGGCCACAATGACTTCATCTTTCTTCCCAGCCATGCAGCAAAACAGAATAGTTAGTGCAAGCTCTCTTGTGTGATTGGGATTTGGAAACTTCTGTGGATGTAGAAATTTCCAGTTATGCACAAGATGGGGTTTAAAAGGACTTTTATTCCATGCAGAATCCCTCTGCTTCCTAATGCTTCATAAGAAAGCTGCTGCTGCTGTCACAATTCCATGCAGCTGAAGGTCTCTGAACACACATAGCTCCACTGAGGTTCTTCCCTGCTGGAGAGGAGTGGATCAGGGCTGGATATTGTGCAGGAGTGGAGAGATCAAACCTCAGAGAGCAGCAGTGGGATGCAGACATTGCAGGCAGTGGTCCTTCACAAGAGCACATGTGGTTCTTTCCTTCTACTGTAAGCATATGCAGACCAGCTCTGTGCCGTGTACCTGAGCACATCCTTGGGATAGATGCAGGGGATGCTGCAGTGGGTTGCATCTCTACTCCCAGACATCAGCCCTGTAGGGACTAGCTCAATGCCTAACAGAGGAGAGACTTTCCTTCCTGATGTGGAAAGAGTGGGGCCTGACTTCAGGGCCCCACTGGAGCTCATCTTTGCTGGGAGCTATGTAGAAATGCTCAGGGTATAAAGCAACATCCAACCAGGTAATGATTAGCTCTGTGTTCCTCATGCAAAGCTTGGTGTAAATCCAAATCCAGGACTTGGTGAAGCCTATGACTCAGATACTGAGTTCACTGGGATCATTTTGCCTTTCTTTTTATTGTCCAGGTAAATATCAGCTCCTGGCCAAGGACAAAACATGAAGCTTCTTTGGATAACATCAGAGCATTAACTTGAGGTGGAAAACAATGTAAATATGAGTTAGCAGTATGTCTTGCACCTCTACGGCCAGTTGTCTACAGGGCTGTGTTAGCAAGAGGGTAGCAAGCAGATTGAGGGACTTGATAATTCACTTGTAAGACTACATCTGAAGTGCTTTGTCCAGTTTGGGGGCTGGAGCTCATGATGGCTTTATTGAGACACAAGGACAGGCTGAGAGAGCTGAATTTGATTGGTGTCAGGAAGAAAAGGCTGAGGGAGACGTTACTGCTGTTGCCAGTCCTGTAGTGGAAGCTATAGAGAAGATGGAGCTTGGCTCTTGATAGATGTCCATTGTAAAAATACAAGAGGAAACACCAACAGCGAAGAGGAGTCATTAAATATAAGGAAAAGCAATTTTTTCAAAATTTCCAGGACATGCAGCCCTGGAGCAAGGTATGGTGAGGGTGTTATGTCCATCCTTCTGTACTTGAAACTTGACGTGATGAAGCCTTGAGCAACCTGTTCTGATTCTGGAGGTATCCCTTGCCTCTGCAGGGCTTGGACTGAATGCCTCTAGCAGTCTATCATGATATGAATTATTCTATTAATTTGTGATTTTCAGGCTGTCCGGGAGAAACTGATCCCAGCAGGGGTGAATTTGCTCAGCCACTAATCGGAGAGAAACTGCTTTCTTGGTGTACTATTCTAGCTTTACACACTTAATCTGCATCTTTGCTGCAGGAGATGGGAAAATAACTGATTCATTCATAGAGGAAATTCAATTAGGCAGCAGACCCAGCCTCATGAATATTTAAAGGGCTGGAGATGTGCTGTGAAGGGCATTGGTTGGCCAGCTGTGCAGAAAATCCCTGGTAAGTCTTTACTACAACTTTACAAGGCAAGGAGCAACTCAGCACAGGAATTAGACTTGATTTCCCCCAGGAAAGGAGGCAGAGCCTGTGACCTACTGTGGGCTGGAGTGGGAAGAGGAAGGGATCCCAGGCTGGGCCATAACCTCAGCATCACCATGGGTGTTAAAGCAGGACTTCCAGCAGGAAAACCTCTCTGATGTGGCCCTTGTGCTGTGTAGGTTTAGCAGTCAGGTGGGAGCCCACATTTGAAGACAGAGTGGAGGCTGAGCTCCCAAGAGGTTCCCATGAGCAGTTTTATTCAGTTACTTCATCAAATATTACCACACTGCTGGGCTGACTTACAGGTCAGAACGGTCTGTTGAATAACAGAAAGCAGCCAGTGAAGCATCACTTTGTGCCTCTAGGGCCTAGGCACTTGAGATACAGATAAAGAAGAGGGCTGTACCACAGTATTCAAATGATCTTTACAGTGGCTTTTTCTTTTCCCCTTCCGCACGCCCTGTCCATAGCAATTTTTAGACCTTTCTCACTCAGAACTTCTGAGGAGGCCTGCTCAACAATCACTGTTGGTAACGCTTGTATGAGTTCTTGTTGCTGATGATATTGAGTTGGTTTTGGTTGTGATTGTCCTGAGGGAATTACCTGTCCTCATAGCTATGCCCACGCTGCTCCATATCCATATGAGATGATGATATCATCTGCATGCTTTCTCTGAAAGGCTCCTGCAGATCAGAGGACAGGGCCAGTATACAGTGATTCTTTCACAGAGCATCTTCCCAACCTCCTGAATCAGAGTTCAAGGTTCATTCAACTGTCTGGACTTGTCCCAGGAGAGCTGCATCTCTTGCACAGACGAGCTTTGCTCTCTGTTAGGAAGTGAGGAAGCTCTTATCATTTTGGAAGAGCATAATCCTCACCCCAGCATTCAGTATGAGATTTGGAGCTTCGCATGATGAAGTTCAAATTAGCTGTCATGTTCCTACCCAGAACTGCCATGGTGCATGAAGTCCTGCCTGCATTTCTCATACAGATTCGCTCATAGAGCTATCAGACAAGGTCTAGCATTTGAGATGAATCCCTTGGGATGGAAGATGTGGAATAATACCATCATTACTGCGTATCTGATTTTGAAGTTAAAATCAAGCGCTCCAGTGCATTGGAGAATATCACTATACTGGCCTTCAAAGAACCATCTGCAGGGTTAATCCTTCTCCAGCTGAAATCTAGGATGAACAGACAAACATTGCCCTTAGCTGGAGCAGGGAATGTCCAGGAAACGGACCTTGAAGAAATGAAATAAGTAAATGCAGCAGTTTTTCCTGGTGTGCAGCTGCTGTGGCAGTGAAAGACAGAGAAATATGAAGGACAGGCTTCTGTAACATATGAGCTCTGTCAACAAAAGGAATGTCATGTCAGCCTTGGATGAACATACTCAAATCAACAATGGACATTGGATTGACTCAGCTGGTGTCAGGATGTCCTATTAGGAGATGGATTACTTCACTGGGAGAATTTCTCAATCCATTTGTATGAAGGATTCACTTCTAAATTCAGGAGGAAATTCAGAGCAGAATTGCTTTAAAATTTATAACCAAGCATCTGTATCTCTTTTGTTTCTCTGGTGAAGCAAGAGGCAGGAAGGTGAAATATTCCCAGAGCACAGCAGGACCTCACACCATTGCTCAGACCCTCCACACTCTGCAACCTTCCTACATCTGGGAACCATAATTCTCATCTCTTTCTATCCCTGGCACTTGCTCTGGTTGAGTCAATATAATGCAGGGCTTGATCATCATTCTGTTATGAGCTTGGCCTCCTGACAACTATGCCAAAATCATAGGCTTTGTAAACTGTAGGTACCTTTTCTCTAGGATAGCTTTCCTGTCCTGAAACATACCCTTGGAGCAGAAAAAGGTAATTTCTATGATCAGGCTGGGGGAGGAATATTGGGAATTTCCACCTACCTGAGATCCTCTGGGATTTCATATGTGCTCTTTCTTCTTCTCCAAGCCTGCAGGTCACCAAATTTGCTTTTCCAATCTTCCATCAGTATAAATCATCACTGATACACTAAAGGCAACTGACTGAGCTCATATGGCATTTAGTCACCTAAAGGAATGGCACCAGTGGCCTTTGAGAGCTGGACTTGGAGTAGCCCTGAAGATACCTGCAGCCACATTGCTGTATGTATGCACAGTGAGCAAAGCCCTGGCAACATGTAGAGCTGCTGAAGCCTCATTCCTGCCTTACCTCTCCTACTACCTGCAACAGGATTCTCTGCCTGCGGTACTTTGATAACCTTAGAGCCTAGAGAATACCCAATAGCCACAAAATGGAGTGATGGCAGTCAGTAAGGTTTTCATCTGAAAAGAGCGAGACCTTGATTCATGTCCTTGTCAGAGTCTAGCTCTAGTCTCCTGTCATCCCTTTTCATGAGGATAATTAGTGGTTATTGGGTCAGAGGGAAGGTCCTCAATGTGCTGACTACAGCTTGAGAGTAATTGGGGAGGAGAGGCAGGGCACACCTGTGCTTTTGACCTTGCCCAGTGAATGCAGCATGTTTGAGTGGAACTACTCCAGGAGACCAGCCAACACTCTTGTTCCACTGAGCTTCTCTTCCAGCAGTAAATCCTATCCCATTCATTCACAGTCCCTTATTTATCAGCTCTTAAGTCAGCATAGCCTGGTGTGAGTTCAGCAGGCCCTTGCCTTCTGGACATATCCTGTTTTCCTGACATTTCACATGGCAAATGCCAGGCTGGACCGCCATTTCTACCTCTTTGATTTGATGTGTTAGTCTAAATTCTGATTTGTTTGACCTCACAAGCCAAGTTTCCAGCTGCCTTCAAGATGATCTTTTCATTCAGCTCAGCCTTGCCTTGTAGGCTGCTCCATGGAGGCAGCAGGGGGGTGGCAGGGCTGTGCTAACCCACACATACAGGGGATGAGGTCCCTGCACATCCCTGCAGCTCCCATCGTGTTGCCTTTGCTTTGTGACTCCTGTCCTGCACCAGATACGTTCTGGGGTTCTGTTCCCATCTGACAGAAAGAAACTAGAGTTGACCTGTGGCAGATCAGAGCACAGAGTTTCATTGCTGTGAAGTTGTTATTTACCTGTCGTGGTGGAGAGACATCCGGGGTGTGCCAGAAGACATGCAAAAGGTATGGCATGGAGGTTGTATTGGCCATGGGCCCCTCTGCCTGGATTCTCTCGCTTATACCTTTCTTATCCAAAGGGGCTGTTGGTAGAGTGCAGAAAGCAAGTGCAGACAGCAGATACATAAGTAAGAAAATATAGTAACAACAAAGCCAGGAGCACTGATGAAAATTAATGTATGTTAGAAGATATGAACTGAAGATAACTGTCAAGCTGATGCACCTGGGAAAATCGGTGGCTGGCACAACAAAGGAATAACAAAGCACACATTTTGAAGTGTATCGTGAAATAAACCTGTTCTGAATTTGGGAAGAAGTGGGGTGAATAGTACATGAGGATGATGAACTATTTTCCAGTACCTTGACAATAAAAGATGATGTTAAACAGTATTTGTCATTGGTGAAATCAGCTCAGAAAACAGTGCTTGGGAGTCTTGAAAGAGGTGACTCCCTTGTCCAAGGGTATGAACTACCAACAGGCCTGGAAATGATAGGGACACCAGTAACGGTCAGAAGAACGCTAATGCCAAAACTGCAGCAGAGTAAATGCCTGTAGGCTTGAGAGATTGACCCCCATAGAAACACTATAAAAGCTGAGATGAGGTTCTGCCAAGAAAGAAAAGGAATGTATTTAATAGCAGTCAACAACCTTGACGAAAGTAGGTCTCATCTAACTAACCTGATTTCTTCTTCTATTTTTTTTATATGATACACGAGTTTCATTGGTAATGATATCTACAGAGATGTGGTATAGATGTTTCATGCCACTGAGATGGAAAATCAGCTGCTCCCAGAATGAGAAGATCTGAAGCCAAGAGGGTGAGGTAGCCAGCATCCTCTGAGGGATGATGCTGAGGAAGGAGTCTCTCCACAAGGAAATATTTTTCATGGGGGTTCCAAAGTAGACTGGATTTTTGTTGAAGGATTTTTTTTCAAGCTTTTTTAGTGAAGATATAGATGTAAGAGTTAACAGGATACACAAGGATGCAGAGCTCTGGTTCTCATTCCAGCTTGGCCACGTGATTTGTTAAAACACTGAACAAATAATTTCAATTTGTCGTGCTTAAGTTTTGCTGGCTGTACACCAGGAATATGCCTGAATAAGAAAGGGCAAGATTCATGTCCCTATATTCCTGGCCTGGGATATGGTACGTAGGCTCATCCACTTTCATTCCTGGTGGCTGACAGTGCATCCCAGTCCAACCCACAAGCAGCAGGGATGTTCAACCCCCTTTTCCATGAACTAGGACTGCTGGGAAGTAGTGGCACACGTGGCTGCTCTACCAGGAATTGTTTAGTTTGTCCTGGAAAATCAGGACCCTGCCCTTGTCCTGAGAAACAACAGACAGCAGTGGCAGCCCTGTGATTTCCCAAGACTCCCTTAAAACAGAATTCAGATCATCCTTGGTCACCTTCCTTAGCTGCTGGTCTTCAGAAAAGACTCTCACACTAAGATCTTGGATTTACATGAAGTGTATCCCATGTACCACTTTCTTTTCCTGTTCCTTTTGCTGAAGATGTCACTTACAGTAGTGCCCTGCTTTAGGATCTGGGCTAGGACTCCATTACATGGGAATGTGAGCTGACTTGTCAAGAAGCAAGTGGCTTTTCTGCGTGTCTTTTGACACTGTCACTCTCAGAAGGCTGTAGAAGTGACCTTTTATCATAGACTATTTTCTTCCCTAATTGTTCATGGCACACCATACCTCTGTATTTGCCATCATTGTTTATGTGATCTGACAGATTCATTACAAACATATGATATTTTAGTAGGTTATCAGACCCAGTTCCAAGAATGCTGTCCCATAATCCAGTTATCACACATATGCCAAACTGGACTCTACAAACCTCTCAAAGGTCTTCTTTCTAACCCAGATGTTAGACCATATTACCCTGGGCTTGATGCACAAGGCTTCAGTCCAACCTTTGTCAGAACATGTATTGTCACAACAACCCAGGGCTGTCTGCTGCCTGTCACTGCCAAGCACAGTATCAGCTGTCCCACAGCTATTACATGTACAGAGTGATACACTTAGCAGTCGTATTCCCTACTAACACTGCTTCTCATGATTTGGAACAGCAATACAGAACCATTCTGTCACTCATCTTGGTATAACCAACAACTTGATCTAACCACAAGAACTGAAGACTTTTGGAGCCTGTTTACCTGCTTAATATCACAATTTACAGTTACTTACGCCATCCTTTTCTAGCTTGTTTGTAAGCAATATCAAAACCTGTTTTGCATTTCCTTTGTAGTATTTGTCTCCTTCCCAAGATTTCAACTTCTCCTTTATCATGATAATATTTTCCTTCAGCTCTGCTTTCTCTTCATCTCCCTGTTTTCCTTCTTATTTTGAGAGGTTGCGTCCCTAGCAGTGTAATTTCTGTCTCAGAGACCTAGGGCAACATTCATCCAACAGATTTAGATGTCTTCAATGCAAATATTTACTTCTGAGCTAGTCCAGATTCCCTTTATAGTTGACAGAAGCTCCAGATATTTTAATGTACCTTCATCTCATCCTCCGGCAGGTGTCTGTGAGAGGGCAGATGAATCATGCTCCAGAAGTGTCTCTTCTCTCCTGGGGCTGTCAGGGGAGGTGAGGAAGACGAGCTAAGATGTTTTCTACAGCGAGGTGGCACGAGTCCTACTCTGTGCTCAAGACACACTTGCAGCCCTGAAACAAGTATTCTGCTTCCCAAAACAACTACAAAATTATCATCATTTACCTCCCAGTCAGCTCATAGACTCACACAATGATTTTCTTGTTGTCTTGTTGGATTTTAGAACTCTTAGCCCAGCT
This sequence comes from Lagopus leucura, assembly GCF_019238085.1. NCBI lineage: Eukaryota > Metazoa > Chordata > Aves > Galliformes > Phasianidae > Lagopus > Lagopus leucura. The sequence continues at coordinate 3,690,576 of NW_024962289.1, forward strand.
GGGCTTCCACATTGCTGGTTTTTGCACTTTCAGTTGCAGCAGAAAGCCTTACATCATTGGCAAAAGTTGAAATAAAACATAAAGGTTTAAATCTGTTCAACGCGATGATCTGATCACTGGATTGATGAAAGGTTCATGCATATAATTTTGTACTTTTATCCTTTGTACTTGTTCTGCTTTAGTTTTTTTCATTCCTCCAGCCTTTTGTAGAACAATTGCTTTATTTTTTTTGCAGGTCCAAAAGCTGGCACAGTGTGTACTGCTTCTCTTGTTCTTTTTTTCCTAATTCTACAATACATACAGTCCTGCCTTCAGCTTCTCACAGGTTCCTCTAATTGTTTGTTAATATCCCGTCCTTGGGATACGCTCTTTCAGTTTTCCTCTGCACACTCCTCGTGTTTTGCAAACTCAAAACTGCAGCTTCATCGCCTTTCCCTTCCAAATTCCGCAGCACAATCTGACACTGTCTTTCAACCAGCAAACTCCATTTTGTTAAACTGCAGTGAGAATCTGCAGTGAGAAACTTGTCTGGAGTTCAATCCCATACCGATCCCCAGCTGTCCCAAAATCAGAACACCAGCAAACAGGGACTCACTGTAGAGTTTCCTCTTTACAATCTTTCTACTTACTCATACAACACTTTTAGTTTTTTAGATTTATTTTTCCACTATCGTTCAATCTCCATGAAAAGACAAACTCTTATCTGATTACCTTCCAGTTACCCAACAAGCTCCAGGAGAGCATTAGCTGTACTTAGGCCCTCAGCTTCTCCACCATGCTCTTCTCTCACCATCCTTCCCTCTACTGCACTTCAGGATGAGCTTTTCTACTTTCATCTCCTTCCCAGACTACATTGAGGTCTGAGGTGCCAAGAAAACTGAGTAAAACTAGAGCATGAGGAATTTGTAAGGGAAGGAGAAACTCCTTGTGAATTGAGGATGCTCTGCCAGGACAAATCTTCATTGACATCAGGAGGTGGTGGAGTCACCAACCCTGGAATATTCAGATGTTGTGTTGAGGGACACAGTTTAGTAAGAACTGTTGCTGATAGGCAGACAGTTGGACTGGATGATCTTGAAGGCCTTTTCCAACCTTGGTGACCCTGTGATTCTATGGTAGCACGCTTTGATATGGAACAGAGTGCCTACATATCATAGAGGGGCAGCAGCCTCTACACAGAAAAGAAAATCATTTAGCAATGAGAATTGCGGGTTGTTGTCTTCAAGAATTAAATCAGCAACACAGAACCTTTTATTTCCCCCTTAAATTCTGCTCAGTAATGGCTAGAACGTGTTAATAAAATTCCCATTTTGCACAGTCTTATGTTTCTTACTGCTACCAAGAATGAAACATTTTCTTTATATATGTTTATTTAAGCAGCAATGCAGCTTAATGTCCATTTATCAGGATGCTTAATTTGTAGATTTTATCCACATTAAATAATGCATCTCTAATTAATCTTCTGCGTTAAGCTCACTTGAATAGAAATTGAAATTCAGTTCACCTCTTTCAAGTTAGTACTGTAGGATTGTCCTTGAATTAAGGGGATGCGTGCAAAATCCCGACTGAACTCAGTCTGTGTTTATAATGGATTTGCCAAACAATTGCTGTAATGTTTGTGGTGATGTGGTGAAACAGTTTAGCCTTACCGTGTTCTCCAGAACTTGAGAACTAGAAGTCATCCTCAGACTCCTACCTTATTTCGGAGAGAAACTACATTTCTTTCTTGGTAACCTCGTTATAAGCTTTGCCTGCTCTGAGCAACGTTTTGAAGACTCATAATTCAGCCTTCCCTGGGACATACTCCTTTCTGCTCTCACTGTGGAGTTGCTCCTGCTGACTCCTCAGGTCCCTGGCTGTAAGGACTTTTAAATCTGGTGGGTTTTTTTTCGTTTTTTTTTTTTTGTTTTTTTTCCATGTAATTTTTCATCCAACATGCAAAGAGAGCGGGGCTCATCCACCCAAATCCAGCACATGAAAAGGTAGAGAAAACATGTAAAACTGTCCAGGCATTCCCTGTAGTCACGGGGGCGGGCAGACTCCTCTAGGGGTGGTACGTCCCATCTTCCAGCAGGTATTTGGGGCAAGAAAGAGGACAAAGGTCTCCCAGAGCAGGTGAATGTGTCCTGCTGCTGCTCTGGGGCCGCAGGAACTTGGCACAAAGGACGTGCTGAAATGGAAAGGACTCAGCTCCACGTGACAGACCCTGCAAGAGTTCTGCTGTAGAAAGTGTCTCTGCTTGCAGGAGACAGGAGGAAATGAAGTACCTGGCTCAGAATTATTGAGCTCTGTAAGCAGACTTTCATTTGTGCGAAAATCCCAATGCTTTCGTCTAAACCCACTCAAAAAGGTCTGTAGATTTTGCCTTAAGAGGATTTATTGCCTGGTAGCACCTTGCACCCTTCACTTTTTGCATTCGCTGAGATTTCAAAGGACAGAAATGTTTTGAAGGAGATACCACGTAATTCTGTTGGATAATTTTGGTGCTAATTAGATGTTAATGTCTTTCCCTCAGTGTGACAACCTATGTTATTTATGAAATGAGAAACCTCTTCAAAGAGGTTAATTTGGGAATATTTTGCAATGAAGATGAATGTTTGTATAATAAAATCAGTGTAGCTGTGTCCTGAGAGATACTTAATATATTGAGTTTACCAAGGTCACTTAATGCTGCGATTGCTTTCTAAAATAAAGAGCAACATAAGTGTAAGCATTAGTTATATTAATTGGGGAATTACTTAGTTATCTGACAGCACTTAAGCAATTTTCTTACCAAACTCAGAAAGACCAGAGCAACCTCTGCAACAATAATTAAGATGAGACAATGCCTCCTCTAACAATAATTTACAACTTAGACTTTCTGTAAGAATTAATTATGCTCACAGTCCTGCTGCACTGCTCAGTAGGTGGCTAGAGCAAGGACGGGGCACACAGACGGGGCCTGAGGCACTGCTTGGAGGTGGCAGCTGTGAGTGTGCAAGGAGGGGATGGGCTAGCTAAGGAGGCAGGGCAATCTCCATCCCTGACCATTTTCCAGATCCTTCTACAGGTATCCACAGCTGACCTAAGGCTCAGCTACCTAAGGCTCAGGATCTAATGTGTCCTTCTTGATGGCTGTGCTGCTTGAAAGGGGATGCTGGACTGGAGAACCTCCAGCAGTCCCTGCACATCAACACTTCCATGTTTCTATAATCCTTACATGAGCATTGAAATCAACTATTTAACATTGGAACCTCCTTTCCATGCTTGAAAGCCTCACCGCAATCCTCAACACTTCTTGTAAACCAGTGGCAGTGTAGCCTGAAAATACAGGGCAAATCTTCACACTTTGAGAGATGGAGGAAAAGATTTCTTCTTTTCAACACCCAGCTGCACCAAGGCACAGGAGGATGAAGCTTGCACGTCCCCACAGTGATGGAGGCAGGGGCAGAAACCAGGATTCCTGCCTTCCTTTGGAGATGAGACCCAGCCAGCAGAAGAAGCAGGATCCAGGAGGCCTTTTTTTCCAGCAGTGCCCTTTAACTTGTCTTTTGTTCACCAGATTTCACATCACAGTGAATTTATTGCTGTTCAACTGCTGTCCTATGAAATCACTACAAATACGTCCCATTTCAGACCTCTGCTTGAAACTTGGTGGCTGTGAACTTTGGCTCTGCACCTTCCATCTTTATGTGTTTGTAAAGCCCCGCAGAGCTCCTAAGAAGGCAGGGAGCAGCCTTTATCCAAGGCAAGGCGAGTCCTTGCTGCGGGACAGCAGTGTCCCCTCCCAGGAGATGCTGGGTGAAGAGCATAATGGGGTAGGCACTCTAATGAGAATGTTCTCTAATAAGGAGGCAGTTTGTGGTGTCTGATAAGAACTCCTTTACAACGGAGCATAATCTACTGTAACACTTTATTATGCCTAATGCAATGGGAGTGTAAACAGGGCTGGCGAGAATTAAAATCAATTGCATTCTCTTCTCAATAGCAATATCAGTTTGTCGGTAATTACTAGTTTGTTGTCTTCATTGTGAATCCAAACAATTCCAAGGTTGTTAATGCTCCGAGAGAGAAAATGAAATTACATATTCAATTTATTCTATGCAGAAACAAATTACCAAGAAGAAAAGAGGGGATTTATTTGCATTCTTACGGTGGAGTTGGTGACATCCTCTGAGATGGAGCTGCCTCCCTGCTGTGTCCCCAAGGAATCCGTGGTCCCTGCACTGGGCTCCTTTTTGGATGAGGGCACCAGGAGCTGTGCTGCTGCCAGACCTTTGGCAGCTGCTGTGCTGGACCCACAGCCCTTTCCCCTACTCTACAGGGAAGAGAGGACATCTGGAGGTCCCTCAATGTCTGTGCGAGCAAATTGGACTTTGCTGAAGTCATGGCATAACGTCCAGAGATGGGACAGAGATGGGACTTTGACCCAGCTGTGCTTTGTGATGCCCTGAGCAACCCAAACCCTTTTGCTACTCCATTGGTGCCATGCCTTCAGAAGAGCTGCCTGATTTTCCATGGGCATAAATTTGTGGGGACACAAGAACAAGGCACAGCATTTCTGCAAAAAAGTCTGTGAATTAGTTCGAGCTCTTTACTGCAGGAAATAGTATCTTTACTCAGTTAATTTTTACAATGCTTAAATTTATCTTCCTGCAAATCTGACTTAAATATTAATGATGTTTTGCATTTCTAGTGCCTTTCATCTGGTGATCTTAAATTTTCTGGAAGAGAAAGTGGTGGAGGGGGGAAATTTTTTACCATCTTACAGATGCTAAAATGAACAAATCATTAAAAGGATCTGCTTTCACTCAAAGACACGGAGGCTGCATTTCACCCTCTTGGTAGCAAGGTCCAGCCTCAGTGAGCTTGTCCTACGGTCTGATGAGCAATGCAGAACAGGACATCTCAGCTGAGGAGGGAACAGCTCTTTAATGGCACCTCCTATAATTAAATATGGATGTTATTTGAGCTGGGATGTAATTGAGTAAGACACCCAGAGAAAAAGTGTCTCTTCCAGAGAGAAGGTCATTTGTTTGGTGGGCAGGAGAAGAAAGTTGGTCTGTAACAAGGCTCAGAACAGCCTTGAACCTGCCAGCATACAGAGCAATGATGGAGAGGGATATGGGACATATCTTCCTCTGGGAAGGGGACAAGGTATTAATATGCCATACAGCTGGTGGAAGGAGCTGAACATTAGCATTCGTGGGGCAGAGGGACAGGGAGAATTGCTCTTAGAGGCAGTGCCAGGGAAGGAACCCATCCACCACCTACAAAGGGGATGGGAAGAAGGCGAGCCCAAGCTTTTGGGACATCTGGGTGGTCGTGGTTGCTTTCTGGCTTCTCTCAGGGTGCAATGACTTGATGTGGCTGATGCTCCTTGGACAAGAATGGAGCCTTGCCAGGTGCTCGCATTGATTCAGACAAGGGACCAGAGAGACTCCAGCAAGCAGCGCAGCCCTGAAATTCAAGTGGCTGCTAAAGCAGAGCAGCTGCAATGCATTGAGTTTGTTCCAGGCCCGGGGAAAATGACAAAAAGAGAACATTTGCCAGAAAAGAATGCAGAACTAAGTGGGGAAAATGCATTTTAATGAAATGCAAATATGTTTCCCAGCATCTATGAGGGAATTAAAAGCATAAATAAATAAATGAAAACTGGGAGCAAGCATTTGGCACCAGGCTTGAAAGTCTACTTAAAGGAACCCTCCCAGCCCGTGCTGCCTGGCACATCCCTGCTTCTCCTCCTGCCCTGCACCCCGCAGGGCATCAGGGAAAGGAGCGACCGCTGCTGCTGCCTCTGCAGGCTGGCAATCTGCTGCCAGCACTGCACCTCTGGGGACTCTTTCTCTTCCAGCTGTGCTTAGACAACTCCACTGTTTAACTTCACAGTCTCTGGACAGGAGGCCTGCTGTCCCCTTTGCTGCTGTCCTCAGCAGTGCTGTCCCCATTGCTGTCCCCACCTTCTGCTCCCTGCTCCACTTGCCCACGGCCAGGCTGCTTGGGGTGGGAGCATGGTGGGGACCAGTGGAAGGAATAATCCTGCCGTGCAGCCCAGCATAGCTCCTGTGCAGATGTTTTGCCTTTTCCTCCCTGATTCAGCACTGCTGCAAACCCTGCAAAGTGCCTACCTGGAACTCTGGGCCCAAGTAACTTTGCAAGTGTTATTTTCCGGAGCAATATTATTCTCATTTAAGGCTACCTTGTGTGCATAGAAATCTCTCATAATGATTTCCCCATCAGCTGTTTCTTTTCAAGACCTTTTTCTCCTTCCTAGAAGTGCATGACACGCTAAGGAAATTATGTAAAGCTCCTGCTCTCCGTGGCTATGAATAGTGGTTTCTATTCTGTGGTGGTTTATATTTGGGTTTTATAATCACACTCATATTTTAAGTTTAACCAAGGCAAAATTTCTCTAACAAGGGCAGCAAACAAAGAAAAGGAGTTTAAGCTGAGCAAACGAGCACAGAAGTGTATCCTTCACTTTCGTAATGCTTTCCTGCTACAAATTATTCCCCACGCGTTCCATTTAGGCAACGTATACAAATGATTTGTAGGAGTTATTCACCCTCGAAGCATAATAACACAGCAGGGCTGTGTCGCTCGTAGCTCCGTTCCTGCTCCTTTCAGAGCAGCCACGCGCTTTTGTGCGGAACTCTTTCCCATTTGTTCTTTATTAAAAAGAAAATTAGCATGAAACCCAGCTCTCCGCTTAATGGTCTCCAAAGCTGCTTAGCAAATACTTTTGTTAAACCAATACAAATCTCTGCTGTAATTCCGCTCTCCTAAACAGAAGAGGTACACAGAGTAAATTTAAATGTTGACCGTGACTGGGGAGAAAACCAGGTAGCTGTGCTTGGAGCCCGTGTGTGATTAGTGTGACACGAGGCACGGCTCTGCAAGCTGATGGCAGCGGGTGGGAAGCAAGGGCTGAGACTGGAAACCAGCATCTTCCAGAGCATGGCCTTTCATTTGGCTTATGGGCATTTTCTCTGCAGGCAGCGGACCTTTTGCAGCGCTTGGGAAGGAATTTGGCAGGTCTGTTGCAGAAATGATCATCCTCCAGCAAATCAGCTGGTGTACGGCTTAAGATCATTCGCAGATGCTGATAAGTCTGCACTTCGAGTCAGTGGATTGTGTGCCACCAGAAAACAGTTCTACCTCAAGCCCGTGTTTCTTACCATCCAAAGCTTGTAAAGCTGGAAGGAAGTGTCTACTTCAAAATCTTTGGATGGCTTTTTTAACTGGGAATTTCATTTCTATAAGGAACAGGTCAGTGCAAGAACAAATTAATGGAAAACTAGGTGTTTCCCTCCTCCCCTCCTCCCCTTCTGTGATCAGAAAACATAAACTAAGAACTTTGTCTTTTTCTTGGCTAAAATTTGAAGCCAAACGTGATTTAGGTGTGCTTTTTTTCTGATGGTTTTGGTCAGAAAGAGACAACAGCTTGTCTCTTGTCTTCATGACAAGCAAAATTTTCACCTGGACTTTGGGATAACAGCCATTCTAACAGTACTTTCACAAGGATACATCTCTCAGGCCTTAATTCTGCATGCTGACGGCAGACAAAGCCCTTCAGAGCAGCAAACCTGTCTCCCACGTGTTCACTTGGCTTTCCTGCTGTTGCATGGTCAGATAAATCGCTTTATAAGTCAGCGCCCAGTCATGTTGTCTGTCTCCCTGTTGCTTTGACACAAAATACAGAGTGGATCTTAGAAAACCAATCTTGGAAGATAAGATGTAGCTATTCCTCATTCCTCCTCCCTGATGTAAGCACAACCCCTGCCCTGAGATGAGACCTTGGAGGTCAAGTGCTGTCCCAGACTGGTCTGCCCCTGCCATCCCTCAGACTCGAGATGCTGACCTTGCTTCTGCTGAGTGTCAAGGTGTGAAGTGTTAATAGATACAGGGATTAAACCCAAATGGATGTAGAGTGGGAACGTGGGAGCCCATGGGGGAACACCAAGGGCCAAGGTGAGAGCCAAGGGCTGATACAAGAGAAGATACTCAGGAACAACCTTTTCCTTGGTGATGCACAGAACTCATGTCTATAGGCAAACAGAAAACGAGAAAAAGCAACCAGTGGAGCCGGTCCAGAGCCATGGTGTGAATGAGAGACATGTCCCTTGAGGGACACACGAACCAATGTGTGCCCGGTGCATTGCCACCCACAAAATCACTGCTCTGCTCTATGAGAAAAGTGGTCTTCCTGATCCACAGCTCATCCCAGCTTCTTTTTTTTGACAGAAACCAGCCCTAGGGGTAGATTTTGACATGCAAGAAAGTTGGAATGAGCTTCCACATGAATATACAGCGGTGAGAGGCAGGGTGATCTTAGAGGTCTTTTCCAACCTTGGTGATTCTATGATTCTGTGAGGGAGACAAATGAAGAGTCAGAATCAGGTTATGTCCTGCCAGTACAAGAGGAAATGAGCAACCTCACCTGCTGCTAGCAGCCCTGCAGCTGTCCCTGTGCCCTGGGACCAGATGTGTTGGGGTCCAACATGTGGAAAAACAGTGGAGCAAGGGATCCCTGTTGTTCAAGAACCACAGAGCACATTTTGTCAGAAGGTATGTCATAACTCAGCAGAGAAAACAAACCAGCAGTTGCTGTAATGATGTCTTAATTACATGAGTGTCACCAATGCCCATCAAAGGTACCTAATCAGAGGAGAATGCTGAATACATGTTTTTAGATGCCTCATTATGTGGCTTGCATAGAGTTCAATGCACTTTAATGAACGGGTTTATTAGAAGAAGGCAGCACATGCTGCAGTCCCAAGTCTGCCTATGGCACTGAGCAAGAGATGGGGACAGCTGGACGCTGGGTAGCCCCAAACTGTGCAACATCTGTTATCCAGATCCTCATGTGGTGACCTCAGCTCAGCTAATGCAGATGTGACAGGAGCATGGAAGGAGACAGATGTGGGGACAGCAGACGGTAGATTGCTTCCTTTCCCTTTTGAACAGAAACTCTTCCAGGTGGTTCTTTCTGTATGAATACACATGGCACCTCAGGGGTGAAACCACCATGTCCCTCCGACAGCAGACAGGGGAGTTCCTAGCAATGGCTGCTATCAGAGAGTGAACAATATCAACACTGAACACATTTCTGCTCGTTATTTCCATGCTTTTTGTATTGCAGCAGATGGGTCTTCATTAAGGTAAATAGGTTTAGGACTGATTTGCTTTTTGTTAAAATCACTCTTCCAGCCACCCTGGATGGTTTATTGAGGTTTACAGGAAAATGACCAAGAAATGCAAAGGCCAAAACAAGATGTCTTCAACCAGACAGCAGGAATGTATTTTCTGCGCTTGAGAGGCCATGCAAGGAGAAAGCATATCCCAAGCAGCTCTGAGTTAGGTTATCTTGGCAATGAAGGTAAATCACAGCTGGATGGGTTACTCTTACGAGCCCATGAACCTCCCCAGAAATCCCATTCTCTAGGCTCATTCTCAGAATGAGTGAGTGACCACAGGACTCCAGGGTTTAGTTGGAGGCTGTGTGCTGAGGGTGCACAGCCAATGGCCAGGGGGTACAAAACTTTCTGGGAATTTCATCACAACCCAGAAAATATTCATGGAAAGTCCCAGCTAAGAGGGGCTGAGCAGAAGGAGGAGCTTCTGTCTGCCATGTGCAATATTCCTTAATTCTCCCGGACACTTGGAGATGGTTTGATGTCTCCTGACAGGAGGTGGCTATGCCAGGAGCAGCTGGAGACATAGCTGCAGAGACACCTGGAGGAACAAGAGCAGCTCAGGATGAGGATGACACCCAAGTTCGGACATAAGTCTGTTTGGATCCTTCTGGTCCAGGCCAGATGGTTTAAAAATCCTTCCCTGGCACCTGACAGGAAATAATTCCAATACCAGGAAATCTCCTCATGAGTGGACAAGGAGTAGGGGAATGCCAGTGTGCCTCAGAGTGACAGTGAAGTGACGGCCACAGTACTGCTAAGTCAACTTCTCCTGGAAACATGCTCAGCATTACCATTTAAAGGAGTAGAGGGTGAGCTGATGCACTGCACCGCGTAGCCAGAGCAAAGAAAGCTGAGATGGCAAGACAGCAAATATCCTCCTTGCATCCTGGAGAAAAAGATCAACCCATAAAGGCAACAAATGCTCCAGGCGTTCTCTCTCCAAAAGCCACCCAGCCCCGCTCCCTGGACTGCAGAGCAGGGCAGCTCTTGTCGTTCAGCAAGAGATGGGGTTGGCTGCTCCCTGGAGGAGCGCGGTTATGCAGCTGCTGTCACGCTAATTGCAGATCAGCCCAGCCGTGTGGCCTCCTGGTGGGTTTTCAGTCTCCTTACTGAGTTGCTGAAGGTTTTGTTTCCCTTCAGAATCGTCTGGCAGCCCTGTTATTTTGTGCTCTGTGTGTATCACTCCTTGTAAGCTGATATTGCTTCATGTTGAGTTAGAGGCTGATAAATTATCACATGTGGATGGCTGATTTGGAGCCTCTCTGTTTCCCTCTGTCCCCTCTCCCCCTTGTTTTTTCCCCTTCTCTTATTTTAATGCCCCATCTTGCACCGTTCCAGCTTTCCTTCCCAAAGCCCAGTTTTGTCTCTGGAAATACGATGATTTACAGGTGACATACCACTCTGACGACAGAGAAAATGACAGAGCAGATGCTTCTCTATAATAAACCTTGTCCTGGAGTTGGGAAGTCCTCACGCTGAAGGACTTCTCAGGTCCCACTTGCAACACAAACATGTTCAAGCCCATTTCTTCTTTGCTCAGAAGCGAAGGCAGAAACCTTCTGCCCTGTCTGCCACGGTAGATGCAGATCTGCTTCTGCTCAGACGTGCAGTCAAGGGGAGCCAAACCCAAACAGAAATGCAGTCGGGCAGTGAGTGGAAAATAAAGGAAATCGAAGACAGCAGAGGCTTCCTGTTTGCAGTTCTTGCTGTTTTCATCTCTATTCTCTACACAGGACCAGAAGAGATAGGCTGTATCCCCTATGCATTCCATCTGCTTTCTCTTTATGTGAGCTTATGTGTGCACCTCTTACTTTGTGCCACACTTCTGTCAGGGCATGATGGTAAAACCTCACAGACCATGAAAAACAATCATTTGAGATCACCTTATTAGACACTTACTGTCCATTCAGATCAGAGCTGTCTGCCATGTACCTGTGTGACATGGGATAGGGAAGCTTAGTGGGGAGCTCTTGGCCATCAACGAGCCTCATCTAAGGAGAATTCTTCCAGGTATCTTCTCATGGATTTAATAGATATTTTCATATTACCTGAGAAAGCTTTTCCACCAAATGGATGGTGGAAGCAAGAAATTGTTATTCCTCTGGCTGCATTGCAAAGTCGAGATCTTATCAAGCTCAGCATCTGTTTGTACCTGTGGGGAATCTCCCTATTTTCTATCCCTGCTTCAGATTCAGCTTTTCGTCAACTCCAGTATTTAAATCTCCTAATCCTTTCCATACCGATGGGTCTTGAGTCATGTGTAAACTCAGACACTGCCCCCATGATTTAGCTGCTTCTTTACATTCTGTTTTTGTTCTTATTAACTGTCTCCATGTTTTATTGGCTCATTCAACCCCAACTCAGTAAGAAATAAAAGCCTTAGAACAGGGTGCTGCCTGAATCCTTCTGGATCTCATACTTTTGCCTGCTTTGTTTTGATCCCACTGCATGAATGGATCAAAAGGGAACAAGTTTAATCATGGAAGATGACAGCAACAACACTGAAAGCGCTGGGAATGTTACCTCAGAGTCTCAACCTCGTTCAGGAAGCTGTAAACATCCCTTTCAACTCCTAAAATAATGCAGGTGCCTGCCACCTCGCTGTCCTCTTTGATCTTCACCAGCAGCCGCAGCCCTGAGGGGTGGTGATGGCTGTGCCTCGGTGGAGCAGCACAGGAGAGCACGAGGAAGATGGGAGCTGGTGTGAACTGCAGGCTGCCCTGACCCCTGCACTGCCCTGAGCCACAGCTGCATGGCTGAGCATCGTCCCTGCACCCTCTGGGGACCTGGCAGGGTTAGTGGTGACTTCTGCTTGTCCCCCTCCAAATACAGTACATGGGGATAGAGGAGGCCCAGACCCCAGCTGCTTGCAGGCAGCAGTGCAAATATATGAGCTTGGAGCAGTCCACAGAAAGCCTTCAACAAGCCTCAAGCCTTTGCTCCCTGAAGCAAAACAGGCAGTGAATGAATTTTTACAAGCTCATAAACTACCACAGCAGCAGTGGAAGGTGCTGCCTGTAGTGAGAATGGATATTAACCATCGGCTGTTCAGCTACAGGTGGAAATCTCTTTCAGCTGTACCCTGACAATGAAAGCCATCATCGATCAAAGGGGAAACTACCTCTGGGCATATGAAAGCTTGGGGGCCTCAGCCCTGCTACCCACCCTTGCAGATCCCAGCTGCAGTGTGTGAAGAGTGAGCAGGCAGCACTGCACACTTCTCTGGAGACAAACCTCTATTTTTTGCTAAAAGGGAACAATTCTCATCCCCGCCAAGCAGGATTCATCCGTGTCTGCCTCCAGGTGAGACATTTGTGAGCTCATTAGCAAAGCCCTGATGTCTAGCTAATAAGTGCTGCTTGCTGTTCCAGCATGGGAAATCAGGCTGCCTCGCTAGGCAGATACTTTTATTAAATCAAGCTGTGACCTTCGGGACTCTTCAACAGACACCGGCTTCCACTCTCAGCTCGCAGCAGAAGTGGGCGTCTGCTAATTGCTGTCCCCTTGGGTCCTCACACCAAGGGTTATCATTTTTTCCTCCACTTAGGAGAAGTTAGAGGGGGGCTGAGCTGCAAAATCCATGCCCAGCATGCCGAACAAGAAAATGTCTTTGCTCGCAGGTATTTCTGACAAAGCTATCAGCTTGCAGTAGTGTCAGTGATTGGAGTCATGCTCAGCAGGGGGGTCAGGGCATGCTCCAGCTCATGAGAGTCCTTGTCTTGGATGAAACCCTCCATGGCACGTGGGGCATGACTTTTCTTCTGATATGACATCAGTGGCTGAAGAAGAACTCAGCTGGTGCTTGAGTGTTGCACGCAGATGGGTCAAGTGGGTTTGTATGGGCTGGCATACAGAGAACAGGAGAGCACTGAGAGCAGATGCCCAGGGATCAGGGCAGGAAATGGGGTGTTCTGTGAGCCCCAGGGAGCGGAGCACTGAGGAGGGAAACACTGACATGATTAAGAGATGCACCCCTCTGAATCCATCCAGTGTCTGGATTTATTTTCTGGCTGGCTTGATTGAAAACGGTAACCCTTCACATCACAGCCCACTGCCAGCTCTGTCTTTTAGAGAGTTGCTGCTGATGCATCCTGGCTGCCGGGTGAGAGATGGTGTCACTTCCAATTGCTTCAGCCATTCACCAACAAACGACATTAGGCACACGGTTGCTTTCCTCTAGGCATCCTACAATTCAGCAATAAAAGCCTGGCTTAGGCTGCAGAGACCCAGCTTTGCTCCTCCCCTTGCTGCTGAGCTTAGCAGGTCTCTTCGTGGCTCAGTTTCCCCACTACAGGCCATGAAGCCCCAGTGCTGCACATGGGCAGAGGCTTACTGTTCTGCAACTCTGCCAGGGAAAACCAGTGTTTCTCTTTCATGAAGTCTGGGTTCTCACGTTTTTTTTGTGGGAGGACTTCTTTTTCTTCAAGAGAAGGCTTTTACATTTTAAACATCAAAGAAAGCTTCTTTTCCCCCCACATTTTGCCGTTTTTTTCCCCTTATTTTCTAATTTTCTGCAGAATATTGTCAGCATAGGGTGGCTGGCACATCTGGTCAGTTTCAAAGCTCCTTTGTCACTCTGCCACTACACAACAGCGAGGATTTGGAAAAGGAAAATGGGGGAAAAACAGGGAACGACTTCCCGCTGGCAGAGTAAATGGATGAGGAAGATACACATGATACAGATGATACAGAATGAAAAATAAACCTAACAACCCTGTTCATTTTACACAAGTTCCGTATTGAAAAAATACAGCCTCAGGGATGGTGCTCTCCAGCTCATGAAACTTCCTTTGCAGCTGGGTTCATCTGTACCTTTGGAAGAAGCAAAACTATTTATTTGAGAAAGCTTCTTGGCCTGATGCCTTGGTTTACAAATTGTGTCTGTATGTGCAAATGGCATCCTCTATAACAAGAAATAACCCCAACTGCACTGACAGAGCTTTTCATGTTCTTTTTTCTTACATTTCCTCTCTACCTATAACTTCCTGGAACGACTACTTTTGAGGCTGAAACCTTATTTCGAGGAAAAGAGGAAAAGAGTGCATTCATGAAACAAGCACTGGATCCACAGATGTGGATGTAGTGGTCAGTGTGCACCACTGCACACCAAGAAACCTCAGTCACATCAGTGAGACTCTCCTAATGCTGCATTTTTAATGCCTACCTTAAACCGTCACTTTCTCACTCACCAAATCACCATCATAATTTTTAAGGGCATCTGATTTGGTGCATAAGTGACCTTTAGAAAGGAGCCTGCAACATGCGTTCCCCTCCAAGCTGATGAGTTTATTTCCAGTTCATGCCATACCCTAAGAGTCTTCTGGTGGAAAATGTCAACTCTAAAAAAGATATTCATCTGTAGGTTGCAAAATGCATTGAGGAAAACCATGTTCAGCAACCTGCTGAAGACATTGTGCCTCTTTTGGCACTATGCTGACTTGCCAACTGTCTTTCCTTTTGTAATTGCATGCAGTACAGGCTTATTTATCTGCAGCAACAACCCCTCCTGGAAGGCAAAGCTTCTGATGAGCTCAGACCTGCTACAAAACCCCACTGGTGAGCCTCAACAGCCATTCCTTGCAGGAGCAGGCTTGTTTCTGGTCCATCCAGTGGCGCACCAACCCCATCCCAGCTCTTCCCTGCTGGCAGCTGGCTGGCATTGCTGGCGCTTTATGAAAGTCTTTCTAGGAGCTGCTGTCTGTAACAGTGGCTGCACCAGCTGCTTCCCCATTCTCCTCCTGATTTACCAGGAGCTGTGTTTGGCAGCATCTGTCACTGCAGATATCCACTGCTGTAGTTAATGCTAAGTCTCTACAATTAGCTAGCGCTCCGTAAATGCCCTCACAATGTGTTCATGGCCACTGGAAAAGGCTCGCTTCTGTTTTTTTGGCAGATCTTCCTTTCCCATTAAGTAACCAAAGCGCAGGTGGCACCATGTGGCAGGAGAGTGTTTAATAAAGGGCAAGGTCTGCAGTTCTGTGCATCCTGTGACTCATTTCATGTCTATTTACAATCTCACATTCAACTGGGTGCTTTACAGCACCTTCCCCAGGAGCAATCTTCATCACACTGATGCTTTTTTCATTGCTTCTCTTCTAGCATATTCCAGAACACAGAACACAGGCTTTTTTTTCATTCCCTTTTTCATTTTTTTGCATTCCCTTCAAGTCAGCAGCCCATCTTTGCTCTCAATCTCTTTTGTTTTTCCTGTTTTTGGCACCTAGCACATTTTTTATTGCCAGATGCACACTGAAGTTCCCCTCTGTTCAATGCTCAATAGCAGAATGCACAGGACAGGCTGCTGGTGGACTGCTCTGCTCTCTTTATTCCTGCTTCTTAAGCAAATTCTCCCATCCCACAAAGTGTGGAGCTGAGAGATCCACCCAGCACTGCTTTTATGTGGGACAGCCCTTACCAGAGAGCCTGTCTCAGACAGGGACATTCTGCAAGGCAGAATGGTCTTCCTACAGTCAGAAACACAGAATCATAGAATGGCCTGTGTTGGAAGGGACCTCAAAAACCATCTAGTTCCAACCCTTGTGCCATGAGCATGGTTGCCCATCACTAGATCAGACTGCCCAGAAATCCATCAAGCCTGGCCTTGAACGCCTCCACAACATGCATCCACACGCATGCATCCACGGCCTCCACAACATGCATCCACACGCATGCATCCACGGCATCCACAACATGCACTGCTTCTCTGGGCAGCCTGTTCCAGAGCCTCACCATATTCTGAGTAAAGAATTGCTTCCTAAGATCCAACCTAAACCTCCTTTCTTTCAGTTTATATCTATTTCCCTTTGTCCTATCACTATCTACCCATGTATCCCTCCTGAAAGTAAGCTCCTTTCAAGTACTGAAAGGTTGAAATAAGGTTTCCAGGAGTTTTCCCTTCTCCAAGGCAAACAATCTCAACTCCCTCAACCTTTCATCATAGGAGAGATGCTTCAGCCCTCTCAGCATCCCTATGGCCTCTCCTGGTCTCACTCCAACAGGTCAGCATCCTTCTTGTGTTGGGGGCTCCAGGCCTGGAGACAGTACTCCAGATGTGGCCTCACAAGGGCAGAGTAGAAAGGGACAATCACCTCCCTTTTCCTTACTAGCCACCTTTCTTTTGATGCAAGCTGGCATACCACTGGCTTTCTGGGCTGCAAGAGCACACTGCTGGCTCGTGTCCAGCTTTTCATCCATCAGTACCCCAAGTCCTCAACAGGGCTGCTCTTTAAGGGTTAATCTCCCAGTTTGTACACATATCTAGCATTGTCCTGACACAAGTGCAACACTCTATGCTTGGTCTTATTGAACCTCATTAGGTACTTGTGGACCCACTTTTCAAGCATGTCCACATTCAGCTTCATGAAGTGTTCTTGGACTTGCTCTGCTCTTACACTGGGAGGGATTTCGCTCTCCTGATCCCCAACTGGAAGTTCAGGGATATAAGAGACTTGGGAAGCCTGACTGGCAGCAAAGACTAAGGCAAAGAACTCATTAAGTACCACAGCCTTCTCCACATCTGAGGAAGCCAGTTTCCTGTTTCCATTTATCAGAAGAGATGGAGGTCTTCATCCTACCAACACCACACTCCACTGAATGCAACAACTGCTGTGAGTGGGCATTTATTCTCCATGACACTGCTACCCCCAGGGCTTTTACAAGGAGTAAAAGAGAGAGCCTTAGGGATTCATCTGTTGCCACAGTGTCCTTCCAAGGGTGACAGGGTGCATGGATGATCCTCCCTGTGATTTGTCCTCTCATGTTTAGCTCAAGCCAGATGCCACCATCCAGCAAAATAACAAACACAACAACAAACAAACCTGTGATCTTGCTGTCATCTCAGGTTGCTTCTCCAGAGGAGCCCCATTTGCAGTAAAACATCCACCCAGCACCTAACGAATGGGCTGCAAGAAATGAGAGCTGTAACTCGGAAATGAGAGCACCTGCTTGACAGTAGCAGATCATGCTCCTTTTGCAATGGATTCTCTTATATTTTATTTTTAAATTAAAACAATGCTTAACCTTTATAAATTGTGATTTAGGCTTATAAGAAAATAGACTCAGGAATAAGTAGCTTGCTCCAGCGTGAAATTGAATAAATCTGAGTTGAATCACAGAGTGTTACTTACAGAATAACAGTAAATGATGTGTGTGGTTTATTGTTAAACAAGAGCAGAGCTCTGGAAATGAGGTTAAAAGGAAAGCTGTCAAGGGTGTATTTTGCAGCTGTTTCCCAGGCAAAAAAAGAAAACACTGTTAAAGAGGAATTAGGATGGGAGCATTTATCAGTTATTGTATGGAAACAAGTCCTAGCAAGGCAAAACCAGCAATACCAAGAAAGTAAGGGAAGCAAGGGGCACGGTCGAAGAATAAAAATTGAAGAATAAAAATAAACCAGCAGAGCCAGAAAAACTAGAGTAATTCCAGCTTCTTCCAGTATTTGCCAGGTTTATGATAGATGGGATGTGTCCATCTTTCCTGTTGCTGCAGGTCCCCATGGGGAGCATATTTTCTGAAGCACTGAGCACTGGACACAGTCTGACAGGGAAAACAAGAATGCATGGATGCTGAGTGGGGCTGAGAGCATGAACTGCCACTTGGAACTTGACATGGGGACAGCTGGCACAACGTGCCTTTGATTGCAGCCCCTATAGTGCAACTGGGCTGCTGAACCCACCCCTCACCCTGTCAGCTCTGTGCTGGGTGGGCACTGAGAAGAAGGTCCGCTATTCTCTCCAGCAGCCGACCTGCTGGTTCTTGGCAGTGCCTGGCCAATAATTGGCTCTGAGGTTTTTGAGAAGAATAGCATTTAGGTTCTGAGCAGATACAAGGATCTTCTTTTAAAACATTATTTTGTAATATAACATATAATTTTGTAATATAACATAATAATGTAAAACATTATTTTACATTATTTCTCCCACCTGAGTAACAGCTGAATGTCAGCCCTGCCTGACTGGGCTGAAGGAAAACCCTTCTTTCACGGCAGAGTTTGGGATGCAATATAACTGCTGCAAACCAACAGCTAACATCTATGGGAAGCAGAACCCTACAGTTAGTGCCCTCAAGGTACAGGGACAAGCCACACAGAGAGACATGAATGCATCTCCTCATAACAAAGACCATGAACAGTCATAGCTCCCAGCAGGGGAGAGCGGTGTATCCCTGCAAACCGAATAGGCAGGGAGATGAGAAGACACATGAGGGGAATCAGGGGATTGGAGGGGCAGGAAGGGACCTGAGGAAATCCCCCCCGTCCAGACCCCTGC
>NW_024962289.1:3709027-3719337 GCF_019238085.1 Lagopus leucura
CCACTTGGTGCTGCTTGTGAACCAGAAGGCTGGCTCAAAAAGAATCCAAGTATCAGAAAGTGTAAACCTGTGGAACGAAGGGATGCCATTCAGAGGGACCTCAACAGACTTGAAAGGTGAGCCCGGGAGAATCTAATGAGGTTCAACGCAGCAAAGTGCCAGCTTTTGCACTAAGCGTATTTCCAGATGGAAAGGAACAGTCCTTGGGAGCAGCCCTGCAGAGAAAGACCTGGGGGTCTGGTGGAGGAAAAACTTAACGTGAGCCACGTGTTAAGCACATGGTGTCCCAGGCTGCATCAGAAGAGGGGTGGCAGCAGGGACAAGGAGGTGATTGTCCCTCTCTACTGTGCCTTGTGAGGCCTCAGCTGGAGTCCAGACCTGGAGTCCCCAGTACAAGAAAGACAGGGAGCTGTTGGAGAGGGTCCAGAGGAGAGCCACAAAGATGAAGAGGGTGCTGGAGCACCTCCCCTGCGAGGACAAGCTGAGGGAGCTGGGCTTGTTCAGCATGGAGAAGAGAAGGCTGCGGGGTGAGCTCATTGCAGCCTTCAGTACCCAAAGGGAACCTACAGACAGGAGGGGAGTCAGCTCTTTGAAAGGGTAGATAACAGCAGGACAAGGGGAAATGGTTTTAAGTCGAGGGAGGGAAGATTTAGACTGAATGTCAGGGGGAAGTTCTTAACAGAGAGTGGTGAGGAGCTGGAACAGCTGCCCAGAGAGGCTGTGGATGCCCCGTCTTTGGAGGTGCCCAAGGCCAGGCTGGATGGGGAGCTGGGCAGCCTGGTCTGGTGTTAAATGTGGACGTTGGTGGCCCTGCGTGTGGCAGGGGGTTGGAGCTTGATGATCCTTGAGGCCCCTTCCAACCCAAGCCATTCAGTGATTCTGTGATTCCAAACAATTTGCGAAGGAGAGATTCACGTGGAGACGTGCAGTTTTTATTTTCCCAGCTCTATTACCGCCACAAAGGGCAGTCGGTGAACGATGAGGGGTGATAACGATGCAGGCCCAGCCCGGTGCCCAAAGGCACGCAGCCCTGCTCTGTGAGCTCACCGGCCAAGGGGCTGTGACAGCAGCGCAGATGGCTGTGAGCTCACGGAGCCTCCCTGCAGAACCCGGGGCGCGGCAGAGCCCAGCATCACTCGTGCCCGGACTCCGGTCGAGCGCGGCAGCGAGACTCGGAGGCGCGAACGAGAGACTCGGTTTGGGCCGTGCTGCGGGGCTGCCGGCGGCAGTTCCCGGCGCTCAGCCCGCGGCATCGCCAGCGTTCCCCCGGCCCTGCCCGGCTCGGGCGGCCGGGGTCCCGCGGGGTGCGCTCGCGGCAGCGGAGGTGAGCGGTGCGGGGACGCGGCCCCGGGGCGGGCGGCGGGGAGCGGGGCCGGGGCTTCGTGCGGAGGGAGCGGGGCGTCGCCGCCGCCGCCCGGGGACGGCGAGTGACCGCGGCCTCTTCTCTTTCGCAGCCCTGACGGCTCCGGCCCGCCGCGGCGCCGCCGAGGGGAGCGGCTTTCCCGGCTCGGCTCTCCCCGGCCCACCGCACGCCCGGGGCCATGGAGCTGCCCTCGGACCGGACCTGCCCCGTCTGTGGGCGGAACCGGGCCGAGGCGGCCTACGTGACGCCCTGCCGGCACCAGCTCTGCTTGGGCTGTGCGCTGCGCTGGGCGAAGCAGCATCGCACCTGTGCCGTGTGCAAGGAGAACATCGAGGCCGTCCGGTACGCGGTGCAGGCGGAGGAGGATTTCCTCGCGTGCCCCATCCCGCAGCCTGCAGGGCGCTCCGAGGACGAGCACGAGGAGGAGCAGGGCTCTGCAGAGCCGCAGCTCGAGGCTCCCGAGCACAGCTTCCCAGACGAGACCTGGGCGGACTTCTTCCGAGGAGATCCGGGGGACCTCGAACCGCTGCTCCGGTGGATCCAGCAGGAGCTCGAGGACATCATCGGAGATGAGTGGTGGACAGTGGCTGCGGCGCGGGCTGATATCATGCACCTGCTGTGCCTGTTCGGGCTCAGCGAGGACACCCTGAGCCTGAACTTGGAGTCGTACCTGGAACACCACGCAGGTCGTGTGTTCGTGGCGGGGCTCATCGACACCGTTACGGCCCTGTATGGCCCAGAGCTCCGCCGGCAGCAGGACAACCAGGCTGCCCATGAAACAGGAGGGCAGGACGGCCCCGCGGCCACCCCCAGCCCCGCCACCTCCCCGCAGGAGCCTCCTGCCCCCGGCCCGAGCCGCTCCACCAGCCCTGCAAGCCCCGGCGCCGAGCGGCTCCCTGGCGTCCCTCACGGAGGGCCCGAGCCCCGACCCGCCGCCCCCGTGTCCCCGCAGGAGCAGCCGGGGCAGGCGGCGGCAGAGGCCCCCTCCGCCCAGGGCACGGACCACCAGCCTGGGGGGCCCCGACGCCCCCCGAGGAGGAGGGCCAGCAGCTGCCCCCCGGATTTGCCCCCGTCCCCCAAGAGGCGGCGCTAGGCCGGCACCCACTGCGGTGCTGAGCACGGCTCGCGGCTTGGGAGGCCATCAGTGATCTTGGACTGCTTTTATAGACAATAAATTATTTCAGAAAAATGCCAATGTCTCCATGTTATTGATGGTGAAGTTGGGTTTGCTGTCCCTCCCCACGTCGGTTTCTCCCTCTCCTGATGCTGGGGGAGGACACAGAATCTTAACTTCCATGTTCAGAAACCAGGAGAGAGTGCTCCTGTTTGCAGTTCGCACTGAGGTGGGTGAATGGGATTAACGGCAACTTTTTGCTCATTCGCTGATACCAAACCCCAAACACCAACCTGCGTCTCCTACTGAAAAAAAAAACTAAAATGAAAGAATCTCTGCAGTCACAGAAACGTAGGGGCAGGAAGGGACCTGAGGAAATCCCCCCCGTCCAGACCCCTGCTAAGGCCACCTCGTGAAACGCGGTATGCAGGAAAGCACGAGCAAGCAGCCTGCCGTGCAGTGTGCGGTGCTGCAGAAAGGAACCCAGGCGGAGGCACCGCCCCCACTTGGTGCTGCTTGTGAACCAGAAGGCTGGCTCAAAAAGAATCCCAGTATCAGAAAGTGTAAACCTGTGGAACGAAGGGATGCCATTCAGAGGGACCTCAACAGACTTGAAAGGTGAGCCCGGGAGAATCTAATGAGGTTCAATGCAGCAGAGTGCCAGCTTTTGCACTAAGCGTATTTCCAGATGGAAAGGAACAGTCCTTGGGAGCAGCCCTGCAGAGAAAGACCTGAAAGCAGCCTGCCGTGCAAGACGCTGAGTGCATGCTGCAGTCTGGTCTCACAGTGAGGTGGTTGAATAGGATCTGTAGGAGCCTATCAGTAGTCACGGAGCCTTTTTGTTAGAGGCAATTGCGTCCCGCAATCCGCGACCACCATCCCAAGCAGTGAGTGGGAGCTTTGTGCACCCCACTGAGCTCCTTGCCAAGTCTTTTTCAGGTGAACGGTTCCACCAAGCTGCGGATGAAGCTGGGAGTGCGACAGCCAAACCCCCGTGTGCAAAGAAGCCGGTTTCGTGCTGCCTGGTTCCCCTGCGGCGCAGCAGCACGGCGCGGTGCTGCCGTTTGAGCCGTTCGAGCGGCCGTTGCTGAGCCCGGCGCAGCTACTGGCTGATCCCCCGCCCAGCCCCCTGCTGAAGGCAGATCGTGTGAGCCAGCTGCGTGCTGTGCCGTGAGCGTTTGGTTCAGAAAGGAAGCCTGACATAGGCGTTACCACCACTTGGTATTGCCTGTGAATCAGATCAAGTCGAAAAGCGTCAGTCAGAACGTGTAAACCGTTCATGGAAAATGGGTTATTATTGGAGATAGTAAATGTGCAATTTTTATTCTCTCAAATCTGAAATGCAAGAATCTCCCTATCTCAGAATCCCAGAACTGTAGGGCTCAGCCACAAGACTTGGAGGCACAAACCAGACTTTGTTTGGGCCGTGCTGTGGGGCTGCCGGCAGCAGTTCCTGGTGCTCAGCCCACAGCATCGCCAGCATTCCCCCAGCCCTGCCTGGCTCAGATCTCCTGAGAGATCAGTTTGTTTCCACACCCTGAACCCGAGCAGTCATGATAGTGGTGTAAAACAAACATGTGCCCCAGAAGGCAGAAGATCACTCTTGTCTTCTTGTGATAATAATCTGATCGCGAGGAACAGGCTGATTTCCTCTCATAATGTCTGCTCTGGGCCTCCAGAAAGTAAATTCAAGAAAATATGCATCTTTGTTGTTTTTGTTCCTGTTTAAAAAAAAAAATAATAAAATAATGAATGCAGATCTATGGGGATTATAAATGTAGTCTGATTTCTGAATCTTTGTGAAGTTTCTTGAAAGTTTCTTCCTGAAGTCCTTGGTACTTCCTGGCTAGATAATAAGATGACCTGCAGGATGATGGCAGGCAAGGAATGCCATCCCATGACTTAGTTCTGGAACCTTGTGTCTCAGCTTTGATTCCTGGAAAAGTAATTAAGCAGAGTAGCCCCTTGAAAATGCATGGAGGTAATAGTCTGCCGTGATTGTCAATAACAAATCATATCAAAGCCATCTAATTTCCCTCTGTGAGAGGGTAGCTGATCTTGTGGACAGCACAAGAGCAGTAGGTATCTGATGCTGCAGCACTTTCAATTCTCTGGTCATGAAGAATGCTGAAGAAATACATGAATTTACCACATGGTGATACAGAACTGGACAGACAACCAGGCTTAGAGAGCAGCTGCCAACAGCAGTTCTTTCAGCCCGATTCAGCCTGAACGTAAGGCTTGTCTTCACCATTCCCATTCATGAGCTGTAATGTAGGACAGAAGATGCTCATTTTCCTTGTGTTTGAAAATGGCTGAGGTGACAAAGGACTGAAAAGGAGCTTAAGTGATCTTGTGACTGAGAAAACAATGAAACAAACAAACAAACAAAACTACCATGGAAATTAATAAGGATAATGCAAAACAATCCTTTCAGATGGGATCTAATTGGGAATAGAAGCAGGGAGCGCACCTTGTGTGTCACATCGCTGTCACTCTGCTGCAGAGGGTGTGTGCCATCCTGCCTGTGTGCCAGGCTCAGAACACCTGAAGCTGTCTGACATTCCTCCAGTGTCCCTGCCAGGAAAGGATGCGGTGGGGGGATTATGGCAGGGTGGGATGCTGCACAGTGTGACAGCTGCAGAAACCCAAAAGAACCCTGAGATTAACCCCAAGGATCATCATAATCTTAAAAATGTAGGGTGATTTAGTGAATTGGGGTTGCTCAGCTTTGGCACAGATAAGATCATTCTACATATGGACCTCTTGGTGAGTTAGAAGTGTTTGTCTAATGGTACAACCAGCATAGTACCAGATAAATTGCATGGTGAGGGCCTAAGCTTGTGACTGGCGCCTTCAAGAAGTAGCTAGACAATAGCTAGAGCTGATTTATTTTGGGAAAGTATGGCAAAGGTTATTAAGTTCTGTGGGAACCTTTACAACCTTGTGGGTCTATTCCTTAGTATGAAGTATAACGGTGCTGGAGCTGGCACGGCGCCTGTCCCAGCGTGGAGTGAAAAAAGCTGGAGAGCAGGCAGGGCACATCCCAGGCCATTGCTCATCTCCTGCTTAGTCACTGGAACCCTGCAAGTCCCTGGGGTTGTGTCAAGTCCCCCAGCCACACGCATTAAAAACTAACCATACTTCCAGATCAGGCTAAGTTCAGTGCATGTGTTAAGGTCTGTGTTAAGGCATTAAGAAAGACATTGCTCTTCAGCATCTGCTACTGCTTCCAGCTTCCTCCCTTCTTGGTTCTAAGGAGGAAGACACAGGAATAGCCTTTGGCAGTTTTCAGTGTCTTTTGCACTCTGCAAACACCGAGTGCCCTCAAACCCTATTCACTTCTGTGCTATCTCCTCTATAGCAGAGAATGGGGACAAATCCTCAGATCCTGCCAGAGCAGGGCAGCCCCGTAGTGAATGATCTGACCCTGTTGTCCCAAGGTGCCCAGGAGCTGGAGGGTAGATGGGTTAACTCTAACAGCTACTTTTGAAGGGCCGAGTGCCCACGATCCGCTGGGGAGGTTTTACAGAACTCATCCCTTATTCATCCCTTCCCAGCTGCAGCTCTTAGAGGAGAAAGTGATAATGCTCATGGTATTTTTCACTCCTTCCACAACAGTCAAGGCTGGACATCTGCTGTGCAGAGTCATCTCTGAGCTATTTGCAATTATTTCACCATGTTGGGCACTGACCTGTGAAACTTGCCATGCAGTGAAAGCTTGGCCACATGCTGCTTAAAAAAATGTGACTGCAAACACTGCTTTCCCATCCATCCCCACTTGTGCCTCATGTGTCATTGACGCTGTATGTACCTGCTGAGGTGCTACCAGTGGGTCTATTTAAAATTTGTGTGAATCTTGCTTTCTTGTCCTGCAATGAACATGTTCCTTCATATCAGCTTTACTGTTGTAAGTGGCCTCCAGGTAATTGTGCTCTTTTAGCCCTTGGTTATACTTGTTTGCACTTTCCCTGCTCACATCACTGCCTTTAGGTAAAAACTGTGCTGCAGGCAATGATGTAAGCATGGAAATTGCTGGCTTTACAGCTTGGCTACTCTGAAATACAGCTGGTAGCTTTCTGCAGGGAAGATAATCTTATTACCATATCCCCTCATAACTATGAACAAACCTTGTGCTGAATCTTCCCCAAAAATTGCTCTCCTGAGTTTTAGTGAAATGTAACAAAAATATATCCTAGGCAGTGAGAGATCAATTGGAAAATACTCCACAGATACCTTTAGGCCCAGGAGACAAATTTAGGTAGAGCTGCCCGCCTGATCTGTAGAAATGGTGGTGCCCAGAGTGCAGAGCAGGTCATCTCCATGTTTATGCTGTCTTCAAGATTTCATGTCAAAGCTGGATGAGGTCAAGAAGGAAAAAGCTGTTATCTTGCTTATCTTCATTTGAATCAGTTAAGACTGTTTTTCCATGACAGCATCATCTGAAACTTCTCATATTTGAGTGACACCACCTTCAAGCAACTTGAGCTTTGATTCACAGACTATGTCCAGTGGGAAGATTTGTCAGTACTCCAGGTGCCTGTAAGGACTGACATTTCACTAAATCAGCAGGACCAAGGCATCAATGTGGTGGTAACACCTGCTGCAAAAGGCTCCTGGTTGCAATACAGCTTCCATAGCTCCAGTCTGTATTGTTCTCAGCAAAGTAAAGCCTTCAGACCACATGATATTTAGCATTGCTCATGATGCTCTCTTCATTGCTGCTGAGCTAATTCAAGCAGGGGGTTTGTTTGGAGTTAATTGTTTGCTGTTTACAAACTAGTCAATGAGTGTTTAATTAGTTTCCTTTATTTAGACATGATCATGTAAATTAAAGGGATAGTCATTGAAAAGCTGCCTACAGCTAAGGACTCAGTAATTCATTCACCATTACTACTTCCTCTCATGATTTCTTTTTAACTGCATACATCATTTGTCTTTGTTTGGATTTGAGGCTCAGAGAAAGTTCTCCTTCCAACTGATCTCCGCTTCTGTTCATCCACAACATCCATAGCAACAGTGATGAAGTGCCCAAATTTGCTGAAGTCTTGACTCACTACTGCTCTCCAGTGAGGTGCAAGAAGAAGCAAAAAAATTCTCATGGACTGTCTAGCAATTCAAGTAACCTCCACTGAGCAACCAGCCTTTGAGAGCTGCAGCTAGGTATGCTGGATGCCAGTGTGTTCAAGCATTTGGCATCGGCCAAATCTATGGGCTTTCTAACAGTGACAAGTTCAGGTGAAAGGGGTCACTGCTTTCACTGAAAATCTCCACAAAGTTCATACTGATTTTTTCTACTTCCCAAACAAATCCTACTCCTGATCAAGACAGAACGTCCTCAGGGAGATCTATGTGTGCTCAGGGACATTCCTTTTGACGTCATGATAAGATACTGTCACCTTCACCTTTTATGCTTCCAGAAATTGTGCAAGCATGAAACAAGCACTTGGTAATGACTAAAATGCCCTAACACTGTCTGCTCTCACCACGCTCCAGCCCCTACAAGCCAATGACTGTCTCTCCTGACTGATGTAGCCAACTTCAAAGCTATTAGAAGTCCTCTTTACAGAAGCATGATCTAGTACAGGCAGGAGTATAGGTGAAGACAAATGCCAGTGTTTGCTGAAGCTGTTCCTAGAGTATTCTTTTAAGGACTAGAGAGAATTATTACCAAGTGGGGCTGCTTGGGAAGTCAGCACTGTCAGTGCTCAGCTATCAGTCATGGGTGGATGGAGAGTGAGAAGGGTCAGGAGGGCCCTGGGTGTGCACGCATTGCTCAACACCAGCTGAACGTTGGTGCACTGTTAATGCTGTCTGGGATGAAGCCAGGACATGAGGAGGATGTGGTGCAGTACTCAGTCAGGTTATAGCAGATCATTTTATGCATTTTGATGCCTTGGCAAAACAGTCTTGTGAACAGTGAAAAATTTGCAGCCCTTCTTTCTGTTTCATTGCGGGAATTTGAGAATAGGTGTCAAGATTACAAAAAAAAAAATCATCAATTATTTGATAAATTTGCAACTTCATTTTCATTCAGTATAAATGCATAACCTGCGAATTTTCAAATGAAATGTATAGAGTTCCAATCAGATATTCAACTCAAAAATCTGACCACGTCTCTTTTCCAGGCTGTTATAAGCCCCTCTTACCAGAGGAATACCTCTTGCTTCACAGTCACACCTTATTTGTGTTATTTCTTTTTGGCAGCACGTACATTTGTGAACAAATATTTTCAAGAATGAAGCACGGGAAGAGTAAAATTTCATCAAAATCTCAGATGAACAGCTTGAGAGCTGAGTAAGAGCTGCAGCCACTTTCATCAAACTGAACTGATGCATTAGTTTCACAAAGTCAAATATCCCACTAGTTCTATGTTTTTGTTGCTCTTTTTAATGTTCAAATAAAAATGTTTTCTTATTAAAATACGTTTAGGTACTTACATACATAAGCTATATTATACACTTTATATGTGACCCAGGACGATTCCTCTTCACTCAGTGTGGCCCAGGCAAGCCAGGTTGGACCCCTGCCTTAGAGTACTGATGGCTTCCTGACCCTTGTTGAATAGGACATGTCTTTTGGGAATGGAAAGACAGCTTCTGCACTGTGTACGTGAAGAGAATAGGACTGAAAGGGACCTGCATGATCCACATGTCTGACCTCCTGTGCAGCCAAAGCAAAGGACTGTCCTGCTTCAGGGCTGAAGGGGATGTGCCCTGATATTGATGTCACTGTAACATGCTGA
Organism: Lagopus leucura; assembly: GCF_019238085.1. Classification (NCBI taxonomy): domain Eukaryota; kingdom Metazoa; phylum Chordata; class Aves; order Galliformes; family Phasianidae; genus Lagopus; species Lagopus leucura. The sequence goes on from NW_024962289.1 coordinate 3,718,250, forward strand.
AGTCGCATGAAATCTTCACTCAGGTGAACGATAGAAGATGTTTATTGCTGTATTCCCTCTTAGCAAGGGACAGAGGTCATGAGTGGAACAGAGAGCGAATCGAGATTTCAGGGAGTGAAAATGGTGCAGCTGGGCAGCCTCCAGGCTGTGTCTGTGTCAAGGGCAGTGTTTGATTGACTGTGCATCTTGTAACAGCAGCTGGGAGAGAGGCTCAGAAAGCCAAAGCTCAGCAAAACAAGATGTACATTTAGGACTCCAGATGGACCCCGGCCTGTATGAAAATGTATCGGTGACAAACCCCTGCTCAGCTGCAGATCCAACCAAAGAAACATTGGTGTCCAGTGCCCTCCAAGATTCTCCAGGATATCCTGCTGATTCTGCAGCTATCTTTCCAGAAAGTCACCTGAACACGTTGTGTTGCATCTGTCCTGGGTAGATGCCTTGCTCACCCCATGATTCTTGAAACAGGCCTGCACTTCTGTGTTGATGAACACATCACAGGAGAATCAGTCCCAAATTCTGAGTGAAGCAGATGTCTTGCTTGAAATCACCTGCTGATCAAAGTAGTTCTTCTGTATGTATCCACCTCTGTGCCCTCTTACCATCGCTGTTCCTCAGAGCTGCTCAAGGCCCTCCCTTCCTCCCTTTTTCATTACACACTGAGCTTCTTGGAAACTGCTGAGTGCTGTGAGGAGGAAGCTGAAATCAGAGCACTTCCTTTTCAGTGGCTACCATGACCTGATCATTTAACCTCTCTGTGCTTTGGGTCTTTTCAGGGAGGCGGGAGATAAAGAAATGCAAGACTTCCCTATTCTTGAACTGCTGTTCATATTCTTGAACTGCTATGAAATCCTTGCAGAACCTTGCCAGCAGCTGTTGGAAAACTGCTAGTCCATTTGGCTAATGGAGGTATTTACCTTAGCTCTGTGCAAGTCTTTTGTTTGTTGACCTTGTTGGAAATATCCAAGCAATGTTTGTCAGGACGGTATCTCTGATAACAGCAGATTTTATTCGCGATTGCAATGGCGGTGTCCAGCAAGCAGGAGCGCCTATGGACACAACGTGACAGCCTTTAGACCCTGTTTTCT
>NW_024962289.1:3719437-3754873 GCF_019238085.1 Lagopus leucura
CCCCCCCCCTCCCCTGTTTCCCCACTGGCTGGGTACTCCAGGTTCACAATCTTACAGAAGGTTTACATTTGCTATTTACTTGTTAATTTATTTGTTATCTGGTGTCAGTCAGCAGCCGTCCTGTTGTTTCCAAGGTGTCTCGGTGCTCTCCTTGTATTGATATGGTGATTTTCTTTAAAGTCTGCGTTAAACAAAGAGCACTGGGGGGATGATGCCAGCTCTTCCGATGTCTCTTCAGGCGCTTCCTCGGGCAGGCCATCACTGTTCTCCGGTTCGCTCTCGTGCAGGATGTTCTTTCAGTGTGTATGACAAAATATACATCTATACACACACACATATATATAATATATATAGTGTGCGTTCCTGGGAAGGTTCATCTAGATGAAGTGATGTCAACTTATCAGAGATCTTCCCAAGTTAAGCAGAAGGACTCCCAAAAAGAACTATGATAGCGGAGATCATGAAATAAAAATGATATTATCCAATTCTAATGCAGAAACATTTGATTCCCACAGCCTTACTGGTGATAACAGCCAGAAGTGTTTCAGCTGCAGCTCTTGCGTATCTCTCTTCCTTTAATGAGAGCAAACACTTGATCACCTTTGCAGTTCATTCCCACCACAAGTAACTGATGAACCTGCTGGTCAGAGGCTTGTAGGAACATTTGGATGGAAATGACAGCTAAAAACTGTGAACTCATTTGGGAGCTAATTTACTTTCTGCTGATGTTGCAGCAAAACCCCGCCTCTCAATGGCAGAGGCGTCATTTCTCTTCTGTCGGACTGTGAGTGCGCTCTCATGTGTCTGAGAAACGTAAATACGATATAAAACTCTCTCTGGAGCCCACATTTTTTGGGACGCTGGCATTTTATAAATGAACAATGTATGCATGCACAGCTCACAGTAAAACATTACATTCTGCATTGCAGCCTGGCCCAGGGACAGGGTCTTGGTAGTGAAATTCAAACAGATGGGAAACAGAAGAGTCAAGCAGATAGCTTTGCAAAAGTCTGAATAAACAACTTCATGGGTCTTCAGAAATAAGGAAGGCGAATTGTCTGCAAGATGTGCAAGACAGGATTATTTGCATTTCAATGTCTTCCGTGGAACATTACCATTTTAGTAGTTAGTGTTTCTCCAAAGGACAGCTCACAAATTTACCGTTTGAATGAGCCATTGCTGCCATATCCACCTAAGCTACCGCTGTTGCTGCTGAACTATTTACTTGGTCTTATGTCCTAGGGCATTTCCAGGTAAACACCCCTTTGATTTGATGTAGGATTTGATCTACATACATTAATTCAGAAATAGTCATAAATAACCCCAGAAAGGTGATGGGTTTTCTTCCCATGAATGGGCAGTCCACAACTGGATCAATTCAGTCTGGCCTTGCAACCTGGAGGCTCAGGTGACCTGTGTCAGGAGCAGAGCATCGTCCCCATCCAGCTGAGCACAGCTGCACCACTGTGCAGTGTGACTGCATGTGACCCTGTCAAACATGGCACATTCAGCTTAGACCATTACCAAAACAGGATCCTAAACAATAGCTTTCTACTCCAACGATCATAAATATTTAGGGATTCACCCATGTCTGCTAAGTAATATCCCTGTAAACTGACCTTGACGGATCTCATTGAGTCAGTGCAATAGAGCATAAACAAGGTAGTACACCATGTGCTAGTGTAAAGCTTTGTTAAATATGATACAAACATTTAATTAAAGTAAGCCAGAAGGGCAGTCCTGGTGAGGTAATGTAACACATTGCATGTGTTTTTGCTGATGCCTGATCCAGGCTCCCAGTCATGTTTTCGGAACAGATCAGGTCACCCTGTGAAGATGCCCCATGCATGACGCCTAGGTATCAGAAGACACCTACAGGTGGATGTCTTGACACGGATGCCCTGATCTAGAGCTGAATCCTACTGTGCATGCTGATGTCAGATGGCCATAAATAGGTGTATTGAACCCCTCGATGACTGCTGGCTTCAAATTATAACATCCCATCCCATTATTGTATTTGTGGGATTGGTGCTGATATGCATCCCTACCGTACCCCTGGATTTCCAGAAAAAGAGCATCCAGACCAACCATTTGTAGCAAATTGTATTCAGGATGAGTTTAGCCCCTTGCTAGTCATTTGCAATGCTAATCTTGTTGGAATGCATACACTAATAATGAGGAGTTAATGAGCTGTCTAAACTTGCTTAGGTCCCTTTCAAGGATGAAGTTTGCAATAATAACAAAGGCTGAAGTGGTTCACAGGGTTAGAGGCAGTGATCGCTTGCCAAATCATGTCTTTTCTCATTGAGAAATCAGCAATAGTATGGGCAAATGAATCTTCAAAAAACTCCTGGCTCTCACTCCTCAGTTTCTTAGAACCTGATTGGAAGGCAGCAGTGTGCCTTGCTTTGATTTTCTTACCCTTCCTTCCAATTGTCTTGCCTGGAGAATTTGTTGTTTGTTAGTTTGTCAGGAAAAGATGCAGATGAGGCAGTTCTGTTTGCTTCATTGTTTGCACAGCTCAACACTGTGCAACACTTTCGACACAGATGCCACAAGGCTTTCCCTTGATTCGGTTCTCTTGTATTTGAATAATCCTGACTTGGGAAGGTCAGCATCTCGTGGAGCTCTCTAATTCTTATATCGTAAGGATCAATCAGTACATAAAAACCTTATCAGTCCTCTGGTAATCAGACGCTAGAAACCAATTTGTCCACCACTACTGTAGAGAATAAACACAACAAATGGACATAATGAATGCTGGCATGTGAAAGAGTATGCTCACACCACGCTCCTCATCTTCTCCCACTCAAATATGGTCATATCTTGGGAACCCTTTTCAAGGAATCTCTGTGTTGGTCAGTTTACTACCCCACTGATTTGGGAGTGAGTTTCTAAACAGGACAAAATCTGTGTCCTAACAGCAATTAGCAGGCATTGTCTGCTCAAACATATCAAGAGACTCCACTAAAAAAAAAAAACAACAAAACAAACAGAAAAACCCACAGCAATCAAAAATGAATTTATCAGCAGTAAATCATGATGTTGCAGATAGAAAGAAGCTCTGTTTGATGATGAACAAAATCAAGTTAGGTGACAGGAGGGAAGGCAAACCAGAAAGAGCCCGTATGCACTGTATGCACTGTGACCAATGCCAGCTGCCAGATGAGCTGCACATTGCATCCCAGTGGCGTGGCACCTCTGATTGGGTCCTGTGGGTGTCTGAGATGAAGTTGGGGCATCTCCAGGATATGTCAGACTGGGATATTTTGGCTGAGAGATTTCAGGGACTCAGCATGCCCCAGGTGGGATTTGTGGCTGATGCAGTGTGACTTGAGAATCACAGTCATTTAGAGGGAGCTAAAAGAGCAGCCGCTGTCTGTCTGCTTGTCACGATAGCATATTGATTTACTGTGCCAATAACTCAGCAAGTATTATAGGAGACACGTGAGAAAGTATTCCTCTTTTTTGAAAAAAAAGGAAGAGGCAAGAGAGCTTCTGTCTCCCAGTCGTAAACTTTAACTGTTCTTTGCTGTCACATGCCTACTTAAGAAGTTATTAATCCCATTAAATACTGAATAAAGACAGTATCTGCCAAAGGATATGAGCCGCTAATAAACTGTAATAACTAATTACAGTCACCCATTTATTTTCACTTCACTTTAAATTAAGTGTCTGGGCTACTTAATTGTGTACAGCAACTCCCTCCCTGCGCTGAGCAAATGTAGCAGACAGAGCTCAGGTCTGATGCTGGGAGCACAGGGCGCTGGGAGCCTCCAGCACTAATTGCCTGGAGAGGCTTCACCGAATTAATTGCAAATGGTTGTTTAAAGTCCTTGAAATTTCCTTCCTCTCTGTTCTGAGCAGCCATGGAAAACAAGATTTGGAAGTGTGAAGGAGGCTACGGAGCAGCTTTGAGAAACACACGCAGGGGGATTGCTTGGTTTTAAGAAGGCCCTGCTGGTGTCAACAGATGGGCCTGAGGTGCTCCTGGTTTGTCAGGATGATTCAGAGCTCCCAGAAGATGCTGTCAGCCCCTGGGAGTCTTCCTCTCCCTCATGGCTGAAGTTGTACCAAAGCAGCTTTGGGCATCAAAACCCTTTTTTCAGGGTTATTTACAGAAACCAGCCTGTTAATTGCCACCGGACGTGTGAAGGGAAGATTTGCTCTTGCTGCCCTCAGCTGAGACGTTTGCCCTATGGCTCCCTTGACCCAGAAGAGCCACTGTGGCTCAGGCTGAGCTATGCTGTAGGCAGATTTGTACCTCATCTGGTTCCTAAATGATCTCATCTTGCCATTGGGGCTTCATGGAATGATTCTGGAGCTGTTCTTGTCACTCCAAACTTGTCTGTTTGCCACCAGTTCCTCTGACAAATTTGCCTTGGTGCTGGCAAAGTGCTTGGTGCACTTCTTGGTGCTCTTCCTCTGAATCTCCTTCCTTCTGTCTGTAGATGTCTCTGTTCATGGCAGGGAGTTGGACTAGATGGCCTTTAAGGGTCCCTTTCTATTCAGATGGTTCAATGATTCTATGAACCAACCCTTCCATATCCTTACCTTCTGCTAGCACAATCAGATGAAGCTGTTTCCTCAGGAGTGTTATGGTAGCACCTTGGACAAAATCCCAGTTCCTAGGGAAGCAAACATTTTTCTTGTATGGATTTTTCATTTACAGAGATTACATCTCCCAGCTAAACTGCAGTACCACATAAAACAGGACTGTTTCTAAATACATCTGTCTATGCAGTAAGGCAGCTGCTCCCTGGAGACACTGGCAGCACCCACTGCATTGCCACAACGTCCTGAAACTCCCCAAGACCCTGCAGCCTTTGGAGAGTGGGGATACAAGTTGAACGTCCTGTTAGTGATGGAGAGGCTTCCCTGAGCTCATGGGATGGAGAGCTAGGTGGGTGACATTGCTGTTATGACACATATGAAGAATCTGAGGAATGAAGAAGACAGTGTTGACCCTGGCAGAGATTGCATTTCTCCTCAATTGCTCTTTTCCCATGTTGAGCGTGGCACCGTGAGAACAGCACAGCATCAGAGGTGGAGATCACCAGGCCTCAGTGAGCAGAAAGCCTTTCTGCTTCCTTGTCACCTTGCAATCACCCTGAACTCATGGAAAAAAGTTAGGGTGAAGATAAAGTGTATTGAAGAAGTTCAAATATAGGTAACCCAGTTACAGAACGATAGCAGAGCTCTGGGAAGCCTCGTCCTCCATCAGGCAGCATTCAAGCTGTCAGAACATTTAACCAATATCACCCTGGGGGATCTGGCTTTTATGCAAGAACTCTTCATCCTAAAATTTCCTGCAGAAAAAAAAAAATAGAAAAAAGAAAAAAGAAAAAAAAAGATGATAGAGTCTAGGAACTTGTGTAATCTTCATACACAGCTGCTGTTAGTGTTCCTGTTTGAGATAAAGCCTTCTTCCTTCCCTCCCCATGGATTTCTGTGAATGATTCAGCCTGGAGTTCATTCCTCAAGGTGCTCAGAGCTCCTGAGCATGGAACATGGGGGAAATATGAATATCGTGGGGGGTGAGGCATGTCCCCCATGCTGCAGATGTCTGTGGTGTGGGTATGTCTGAGCACATTGCCTTTGACTCCCTTGGATTCACAAGAGTTGTGGACATTTCTAGGGTGTGATTAAATCGAAGGCATCAAAGGCTATTGGTTTGCATGTCCAGCTCTGCACCATGACTAAGTTCTAGCCTTGAGTTCTGTAGATGGTGCTTTGACAAGGGCACTGCTCATTCACATCAGAACACGGACACGAAAGCTGTATTTCTGGGATTGATAGCACATTTGGCATGCATTACCTTTAATGTGGGTTTTGAGGCATACCATGACAACATTACTCATCAAGATCAAGTGTGCTCCTTCCCCACAATATAACTTACGTCACAAAGCATTAGCTTGCTGCAAGTCCTAAATCATGGGCTATTTTTAAATGGAGAAAATAGAAAAGAGCACGAGTTCTGGCAAGATAAATGTAAAATCATAATAAGGCAGGCCAAGAAATATTTCTAAGAACAACTTGCTAACGGTATAAAAACCACTAATAAATCCTTTGAAACACGTCATCAGCAGGAGAACTGCCAGGGAAGCTACAAGGCCAGTGGATGAGTGAGGCATGAAAAGAGCAGCCCAAGGAAGATAAGGTGAGAACAGAAAAGCTAAATGAATTCTTCATATTGATGTTTGCTGTGAGGGAGCTTAGGGAAATTATATCAGTGGAACTTTTCTTTATGGGATGTGAACTGGAGGAACTGTCTCAAATTAATGAATAGAATAGTTACCAATCCCCCTTGGGGTTTGCAAGTGGCAGGCTTCTGGATGAATATGATAAAAAGTAAAGGCATCCGTATAGCTTATATCAGAGGATGTGATGCTTCACAGGCCCACTAGCTCTCTTTAAAGGAGCAAAGGAGCACGCGGAGCAGGGCGACTTGGTTGATATGGTGTACATGGATTATCCAAAAACTTTTAACAAGATCAAGCAGAACTAGGCATTGAGCTAGGAAAATAAGCAGAACAGCAAGAAGGATTTTGAAAAGTAGCCCGTGATCTCCATAAGGGGAAAGATAAAACTGAAAGAAAGTCTTTCACCAGGAAAAGCAATGTCCTGGGAGGTACAGCAACACTGCTCTAGACTGGAAGTGGCATGAGAGTGATGAATAGGGCACAGTCCGTGTGTTTCTCATAACCAAAACCCAAGAAGGAGTCACTGGTAACATGTACCAGCCAGATTAAACTAAGAATAAGGAGATTATGCTTTCATTCAACTTCAACTCCAGAATGTTTTACTGTCAGGTGCTGTGGGCATCAAAATTGTGCTGGAATAAATGAAGCAATTAAAAAAACTAGAAGTTAAACAGCAATTTATATTCTCTCACTCAAAATCTCCCTAGGCTATGGACTGAAAGCAGTGCATAGAGAAAGAATTGTCCTGCATTTAAGGTGCATTCTGATTCTTTCTAGACATGGGATGCAAGGTTAGATGGACCCATCTTCCAACCCAAAGCAGACTTCTCTCGTCTTGCTCCACACCACTGATGGCTGAGTTGATGAATGTCAGCTGATCATGAAGGAACCACAGTCTTGGAAACCAGTCCTTAACGCTGCTTTTTCGAGATAAGTTTGCAGAATGTTTTTCTTAAGAGAGTGAGATTAATTCAGATTGCTGGAAAACTGAAGACTTTTTTTTTCAGTAAGTCAAAACAGCAACAGCTGGTAATTATTATGAAATCCACCCCAGATATCTGCTATGTGATCATCATCTTCATAGGTGGTGTATCTGGAGAGCAATGGAGACCTTCAGAGCTCTGTGTCCCACATGCTGCCTACCATCTTAATTTTGTGTATTAGATACATGATGCCCTGAATTTCTTCTGTAACAATCACTTTGATCTCACAGAAGTTGTTGCTGCTCCAATCTGAGCAGCTGATCCAAATTTTATGTGATGAGAATCATAGAATCATAGAACGGCCTGGGTTGAAAAGGACCACAACGATCATCAGTTCCAACCCCCTGCTGTGTGCAGGTCACCAACCAGCAGCCCAGGCTGCCCAGAGCCACATCCAGCCTGGCCTTGAATGCCTGCAGGGATGGGGCATCCACAGCCTCCTTGGGCAACCTGTTCCAGTGCCTCACCACCCTCGGGGGGAAAAACTTCCTCCTAATATCCAACCTAAACCTCCCTTCTCATAATTTAAAACCATTCTCCCTTGTCCTATCACTGTCCACCCTTCTAAACAGTCGAGATCTGTGTAGAAAGATGTACCTGCAGTATTCTCTGTCTCTGGCACACTATGGTAAGGAAATCCATAAGTGCCTCCTGCTGCTTCCTGCAGCAGATCAGAATTCTCTGGCGAAATCTGAATGCCGTGGGTAGGAGTGAAGTTCAGCATAAGAACTCAGCTAATTACATGTGGACGTAGGGTATGTGCCAAAGGAAACTGGGACTTCTGATTCAGTTCTTGATTCCTATGAGGAGAGAAAATCAGTATTTTGGTCAGGTGCCCCTGTTTTAGTACGACTGAAACAAACCTCAGTTCAAGCCCCTTTTTCACCAGCTTTACAGTACAATCCACAGACAGGTGTCTGTGGAAATAAACAGCAGAATGATGAAAGCTAAAATGCAGCACGACTAGAGCCTCCTGGTGGGTAGATGCTATGATGTGAGTACTTGCATTCACTTTACCTACATTAGTGAAAAGAAATGCTATGCTACAGTGATTGCAGAATCATTCTATACTGCGTTCATTAATTAATTAAGAGGTCAAGATGATTAGCCTTGGTGGCATTCAAGGCCTGTTGGATGGGATCTGGGACAGCCTGATATAGCAACTGGCAACTCTGCCCATGGCAGGGGGTTTAAAAGAAGAAAGGAAGACTGTCTGGAAAAGAAGGCCCTGCTGAAGTGGCAATTCCCACTCTGCCAGGTGGGGTTGAGCACCTTCACCTGGGCTGGTGATCACCAGCGGATCACTGGCTCCTTCAAAGAGAAATTTTAGCAGAAGCTGGTGTGAGGGAGGGAGAGCATTGGGCCCAAGCATAAAAGCTTGCACGTGGCCAGATTTAACTTTTTGTGGATGTTGAATTGCTTGCTGCTTGGGAAGGAGCCAGGTTTTGATTGAGAGATAAAGTAGTTCAAATCTGTCAATAATTTACTGTCACTTGATTAAGGGTTTCTTAACGAATTAACACTTGATAGTACCTAAGGTGCAGGGTTTTTCATGGGAAGAGGCTGATGCAGTGACATTGGCCATTAAGTCTGCCTGCCCAAAGAGGATCCCCTCGTGTCCAGCTCAGCTTTAACGACACTGTGGGAACTATTTCCCAAACCCCATTAAGTTGCTGTTGGCATGAACCCTTTGTGCCTTCCTGAGCCAGGCAATGGGTTTGCTAAGTCAGAGCTGTACATACAGACAACAGGGGTAGCTTTGGTGTCCCTTTGGCTTGTTTCCTTCCATCTCTTTCTAAACCTGCAATGTGGCAATGGTCTTGAGTTACACCAAGGGAGGTTCAGGTGGGATATTAGGAAAAATTTCTTCTCAGAAAGAGTGGTGATGCACTGGCACAGGCTGCGCAGGGAGGTGATGGAGTAACTGTCCCTGGAGGTGTTCAAGGAACAGGGAGATGTGGCACTTAAGGATGTGGTCAGTGGCCATGGTGGGGATGGGTTGATGGCTGGACTTGACATGTCTTTTCCAACCTTAATGATTCTGTGATTCTGTGATCTTTAGTGTTCCCTCCAACCTAAGCCATTCTATGATTTTGTGAGTTGTTTCTTTGTTTTGCTTTTGGCAGCCACCACAGATTTTCCGCAAGGACCCAAGCTTTACTTTCCATTGCACGAAGTACCTACATCTTCAGGATCTTAAGCGTGTCCTGAACTTGTCTCTTACAATCTTCAGCTAATGGCCCCAAGCTTCTTTACTGTAGACAAGGAAATCTGTGCTTGCCTGTTTTCTCTGGGTAGATTGGGGATTTTGAGCCACCTGCTGCAACTGACACTTTTACAGCTACTTGAACATTATAGGCATTGAAGTCATTCTGCACCTTTCATCTCAATTGCTCCTTGAACATCTTCTAGTTCTGGCTTAGCCTTTCTGATTGTTATGTGATTCCATACTTCAGTAAGAGCTCTTTCCTATGCCACAGTGGGCAGCACAGAGCTCACCATTTTACCTGTGAAGTTTGCACTACTTTTCCTCAAGCAGAATCCTCTGCAGCAATTCACACAGAATTTTAGAACTGCAGAATGGTTTGAGTTGGAAGAGACCCTTAAAGGCCATCTGGTTCAACTCCCTGCACTGAACAGGGACACCCACAGCTCCATCAGTGCTCAGAGCCGTGTCCTGCCTGACCTGGAATGTCTCCAGAGATGGGGCTCCCACCAACTTGTTCCAGTGCCACATCATCCTTCATTGACTGGTTTTCAAGTCCTTCTTTAATTCTTTCTGTTCAGTCTTTGTTCATTGCACTAAAAAAAAAAAAAAAAAGGATATTGTCATCAGCAAATATTACTTGTTTTTTTTTTTTGAGTTATATGGAAATATGTTAAAACTTGGATGGATAAGGAACCAAGCCCAGATTTCATGAAACTTATGGGGAAATCAGCACTCTGTGCCTAGAAGCAGGGCTGTCTGGGGAATTTTTTTATCTCCTATATCCATTGCCAGGAAGGCCCTACTAAGTCAAAATGCAGAAGTCTCTGTAGTGGTGCGATAATATACAGATTCAGTGATATGTGGGGTAAATATGATCCTGGTTCAGATGTGAATCTTTTGCAGGAGATAGCAATGTCCTCTGCCTTTTCCAATCCTTCAGACCATATCCTGGCTGCTCTGCCAGCCTTTGTTTGGCTGCGTTTGATAAAAGCCATTTCACATTCAAAAACTTAATTTGATGTATTTCATGTGTGTAAAAGTGGAACACTTCATTAAAATCAATCTCTGGTACAGAGGGTTTGAAACAAACAGTGGGTGGGATGTTACAGGAATCAATTACTCTCCTTTGTCAGTGAGGGCAGAGCAGGGAGCAGAGGGTTTGCTCAGCGACGGTGAGGATTCACAATACAGATTATGAAAGCCCCTCCAGCTGGCTCCTCCATGAAACAAGCTGTCAGCGGAGGTTTAAGTGACATGGGAAGCTCAAAAAGTGGAGCTGATTGAAAACGGGGAGGTTTTCCCAGGGGAAATCTCTAAGTGAGACAAAATTGTCAAATGCTCTGCATTTAAGTTTCCAGGCAACAGCTGGAAACCAAACCAGCGTTTTCATTTTGGAGCAGGGTGTACTTTAACTGTGTTTTCAAACTGAAAAGTTCAGTTTTTGTATTGCCTGCTGCATGTTTCCCATAAAAGCCACAGAAACAACTGGGAAAGCAATTTATAGAAATAAGAACTTTATGAGGTGTTCCCAGTGACTTTTCTCCATTGCTGTGTTCCAGGTGTACTTTCTCTGTGCAAGAAGAGCTTTCTGCACATCGTCACAGTCATAGAAAGTAGAGGCATCCCCTCCCTGTTTCCAGTTAAAAAAAAAAGCAAAATGGAAGATCTGGAGAAAAAGACAAAAATCATGAAATACCCTGCTTGGTTTCTCCCCATCAACATTTTCAAATTAGAATACATAGAATGGAAATTTTCATTAGTCGCAGTGTCTGGAGAAATTGTTTGTAATAAATCCTCCAAACTGGGAAAACAAAACCCATAAACAACCAGAAGCCATTTCACACCAATAAAATCCCATCTGTACAAAGAGCTGGGCCTATGAAAGCAAAGGAATGCCCAGCAGGGCATAGCTTTGAAAATAAATACCAACCTCATCATGAATTGCTGCTACTGTCAAACCCTTGAAGTGTGGACACCCCACTCTGTGTTCTCAGTGCCAAGGAGGAAGTCCAGGCTGCAGCAGCTGTGTTTGTTGGTGAATCGAGTGTCCCAGAGAGACCTGCTGAGCCTGGAGCTGAACAAAGGCAGCAGGAGACCATGGCTGGTCTATTAAAGTGCTGTCGTACCATTTGCCCCAGCCTCGTTTCACCTTCACGCCACCTTCAGTGCCTTGCAGACACATTTTGGCAGCTCTGCTCTCCCTCTTTCAGCTCTTCACATCCTTTTCCCTATTCTGGTCTTCCTGCTGCTTTGGTTTCCCCCACTAAGCCATCCTGTCCAGCATGCTCCCCCCTTTCCCACTGAACGCATCAGCTCCCACAGGTCAGTCTCCTTTCTTCTCCCTTTTCCCGACACATTCCCCTGCAGCTGATGCCTGTATGCTGAATGCCAGCCCTTCCTCCCACCCTTCACCTCCTCCCCATGAGTTGTGCATGTAGCAAACAGCAGATTTTTCTCCCCCTGCAGTGTGTGGGGGCTCACTGGTTCTGTATGCTTTTTGCTGGTGATAGTACCAAGGCATGTGAGCACATCTTCCTCTCACGCCTCACTTGCTGGACACACATTGACCACAGCAGGCTGTCCTGGGTCAGCAGCCACATCCTTGGGACATTTACTCTTTTAAGTGAAGAGGTTTTTGTCTTCCACAGAGGGGGTTCTGATGTTTTCATTCCAGACTAAGTATTCAGCTCTAATAGCTGCAGAAAAATTACTAACTCTGAGCTTGACAGTATCACCCTGGGACTGTAATTATGATGTTCAGAAACAAAGCGGTAGGCAGCACAAACTGCTGTGATACTGTGCTTTGCTTTTCCCTGTCAGGACTGCTGCTGCTGTAGCTCAGCTAGTGCTAACTGGGCCATGCTGGGGAAAATCCACACTATGCTGAGGGCCTGTGGGAACCTCACAAAGCACAGTCAGGGATATTTCCAGTAAAGCAGCATATGTAATCCAGAGACCCTGCTGTCCTTTGCACAAAAGACATGGATGCAGTTGTCTTAGGACCTTTCCTCCATCTGGAGAGGACATAGCTGGATCTGCTTTCTTTGCAACTGCGGAGTTCACCATGGTCCTGGGATCATAAGCTCTACTTGCCCTGTGGGAAGAGTCATTCTTGCAAGAGCTGTGTGGGATTTAGTGGAGATTGTCCTGAAAACCAGATAATGAATTCCTGTAGCAGCTGTAGGCTGGGCTCTCCCCAAGATGAAACCAGTGGGATTTGGGATCCCGGTCACCTTCTGTGGATGTGAAACTTTGTCATTTCTGAATCATTCAGGTTGGAAGGACCTCTTGAGATCATCAAGTAAATCCTCCCCCACTCCTCTGCTACAGCAGATCCAGCTCCAGCAGGACGCCCAGGGCTGTGTCCAGTTGGGTTTTGATTATATCCACAGGCAGAGTCTCCACCATCACTCTGGGAAACCTTTTCTAGTGTTCAACCATCCTGACAGTAAAACAGAATTCATGTTGAATTGACGTGTGCTGTGCCCATTATCTCCTGCTCTGTCAGTGGGCACTGCTGAGAAGAGTCAGGGTACCACTCCTCACTCCATCCAGCATTCACGTACATTGAAAATATGCCCCTAAAAGTTCTCTTCTCCAAGATGAGCAGTCCCAGCTCTCTAGCCTCTCTTTATATGAAAGATGCTCTAGTCCTTTGATCATCTCTGTGACCCTGGGCCATAATCAAAAGAAATCATCTCACCCAAACTGCTGAGCTCTTTTCTGAACTCAAAATAAAGAGGAAAAGAGGGTCAGAACAAAGCCCTGAGTAGAATACTCAGGGAAAAACAGATACCATCTCACATTTCAGTCATCTTTCCTTGGTCAGTTCACTAGGTCACTGGTGCAGGACATTATGCTGTGATTTTCTCTCTAGGCTCTGGCTGAGGATCTACTTGTTCTCAAGCAAGGGGAACATATAACTGCATGCTTGTCAGTCCTTTTCTTTTAATACCTTTCTGTAGCGTGGTTGGAGATTGATATCCTACTGATCTGCAAATAATAGCTCATTGTCATTCCCCAAGCTGTGAAAAAAAGCTTTAGTGAAACTCAAACATTATAAGTTGGGGGAAAAGTCTGCTCATCTACCAAATGTGAAAGCAATCTCCTTACTGCTCAACTTATCCCAGTTCTCTTCTTCAGGTTCTCAGTGTCTGGAGCTGCTTGTCTTTGCAGGTCTCTTTTTCTTGTAGCAATAACTCCCCACCACATGTTCCCCCATTGGTTCTTCTTTCAAGCTGTACTTGCTAACCATAAAGGTACATTTCTGGAGAGGAAATGATGATTCTTCTCTCTATGGATTTGGAACGATTTGTTTACCAAGTGAAAGACAAAGAAATCCAGGGAATGAGGTGGGAACCCAGAGCTCCCTTTCCTTTGTGTCTTAATGTCAGCTCCACATAGCGATCTGAAAATGCCTCTCCTTGCTTTCTCTTTCTGTACTTGAATCCTTTCCTTCAGATCTTCCAGCACGGTTATGCTCATCTGTGCCACCCCACAGCTCAGTGGGTCCAAGGAGGGCACCTGCTTACCTGGTGCTGTGGTACCCAGTGGGTGGTTAGACTGAAGGTGAGTGATGATGGAAACCCTCCTGCCTTTGCTTTGGTTGGAGCAAGACTGCTCCCATCACAAGAGGATCTGTCTGAGGTTGGAAGACCTGAGGCTGCAGCCCAACTATAGCCTTTCTAAAAGCTTAATTCTCTGAGTGGAAAATGCAACAGCCTCCAACGTGGAAAACATTTGGGCCAATCTCTACTCAGAAAGGTTCCTTCCTACAACAGTACATAGCTTTATATGGCCTGGTGCTACTTCATGTCCCTGACATGAGTCCACATTTCTTCTCTCATCTAAGAAGAATTTCACCAACACCTCTCTGCTCAGCCCTCTTGGAGTCATTTGTTGAGTACGAAACCAAAATGTCAGAATCCTGGAAGTCATTAATTTGATTCTAGTTCTGAATTAGTTTGACACTGCAGGTAGCTGGTTCTCTCTCTCCTGAAGCAGAACCTCGTTCTGACTGCCTTTCTGCCTGATATGAGGATAAGCAGCACCTCCTGTCATCCTGGGTCTCTGCCTGGACCATCAGAAGGGGATGTCCAGGCACGAGCAGAGGAGTTTTGTATCAGTGTGGGAAAACAGAAGGAGCAGATAAACAAAGCAAACTGTGTTTGCGTGCTTGCTGCGAGGAGAGCATGTTTCCTTCAAGGCCCTGAGCAGGCTCCCAGCAGGGCCCACAACTGAGATTATCTTCAGTTTTCAGTTTTCAGTTTATCTTCAAGATTATCTTTTTTTTTTTTTTCCCCTCTAAGATTTATTTTGGAAAAGAGCCGTACGCCCCAGTGGTTCCAATGGAGGGACTGGTCACACTGTGAGGTCCCCTCTGGGCCCATGTTCTTTCTTCCTCTTAGTGTATAATGCTCTGCATGGTGTTAATGAGCCCCCATTTAACTGAGCGATTTGTATTTCTTAATTAATCAATGGTGTCACATTTCTCTCCTCTATGGTCATTTGAAGAGTGCTCTTTTTTTGTAATACTGCTTGTCCTGCAGTCAGTGCAAATGGCATAAGATCTCCCAGCATTTGTTCTTCCACCTCAGGTCCCTAAATTTGCTCATGAGATGAAAACAAACATTCAAAATGCCACAAAACAGGTTGTATTCCCAAATCTCTGCTCCCCACACTGCTTCCCAGCTGTTCCACTTCCTTCTCTCACTTCAAGCCGTTCCCAGTCTCTCCTCAGACAACGATGGTGTTGGCCCTGATGGCAGGAGGTAGCTCAGCCCTCATGGATTGAGCTGCCAGACCAAATAAAGATGAACTTTGCCTTCAAACAACAGGCAAAGCCCTTCATCTTCATTTCTGCATAACTCCTTGGTTTAATCACATTTCACTTCCACAGATGGAGTTGATAGCTCTCTCAAACAGTGTAAAACAAACTAAGACTAGCAATAGAAATAACTGGTCTAATCTTGTTCCTGCCGGCAGTGCTGGCAAAGAGATAATTTTGTTGTTGTTCCTTGTGATAGATGCTCTGATCTTACAGTGATGGCTGACTCTGGGATCTGTGCATCTAGAGATGCAAATTGGCTGACAAGAGCACAAGTAGCAACAGCCCTTAACCCCGTCCTGCTCCAGCCACCACGATTCCTATTATCCTCAGGGAGATGGGATGTGGCAAGAGGCAACGCTGCCCTCACCTGCTCCTATCTGAGGGGTTTCTGGGGGCAGAGCTGGGGCTGAGCTTGCAGTGGTTGTATTGTATGGACATGGGCTGCACTCACAGTACACTCACATCATCTTTGATGCCCGCACAGCAGACGTGGAAAGGATTTAAAGCAAAACTCCCTCTGTGCACATTCATCACGGCTTACTCGTAAATTCCATAGAAGCATAAAACCATAGACTCATTAAGGTTGGAAGAGATCTCTAAGATCACCCAGTCCAACCATCCACGTACCACCTCCACTGCCCATGTAACTACATCCTTAGTACATCCACCCTTTCCTTGAACTCTTCTGGGGGTGCTGACTCCCTGTGCAGCCTGTGCCAGTGCCCCACCACTCTTACTGAGATGAAATTCTTCCTAATCACCCTTGGTGTGACTTGATGCCGTCACCTCTAATTTATTACCTGGAAGAAGATGCCAACCCCCACTTCATTACAACCTCCTGTCAAGAGGAGAAATTTGTAGAAAGCAAGATGTTCTTCTCCCTTATGATAAGGCCTCCTCTGTTTCAGACTAAAATTCCAGTTTCCTCACCCATCCCTCATAAGAATTATGTTCCAGATCCTTCCATAGCTTGGAAGTCATGGAGAAACAATCAAAAATGTTAAAATTTGGTGGAAATACATCGGCTTCTGTTTTTACCTGAAGCAAGTAAAGTAGAGAAAGGCAACAGCCACCAGGAGCAGGTGACCCCACAGAGCAGGCTGGTGTGAGAACAAGCTGGGGGGTATTCCTACAGCCAAGCAGCAGGACTGGGTCACACTGGTCCCCAGACCTTCCAGTGGGCATTTTCCATCCTCCCCCCTGATTCCCTGGGAGAACAGATGTTGAAAAGTTGTGTGAACAAATCAATGAGATTTGGAAAAGGAGATATCAAATCCTGTGTAGTGTGGATCATATCAAGCATTGAGGCTTGAGGTATAAAAAAATGGTAAAACATTCCTTTGTCCTGAATAAAGGGGATTTCTGTTTGAAGGTCTGCTCTGTGAGAAAATGTATGAAAAACGATCACTTACAGGTAGAAATGACATCGTTTTTTGGTGAGCAGTGCAAAGAGACACAAACATTTAACCAAGCACTGGGAATCTGTGAAAGAGGGGAATTGAGACCCTAGAAAGGGCTGATACCAAATGCTCACCATCGGAAGAAGATGAACACACCAAACACATAAAAATACGGACATGTGTGTGTTTACAAAATGTAAACAGTTATATAAATATTTATATATTTGTTTTAAATAGCCTCATAACCTCATGGTAAATGCAGACATTTCAAGAGGAAATGTGCTCGTGATAGACAGGGTGAGAGGCAATACCGCTGGTATTTCAACCAGCACACTGTAAAAGACCAAAATATGTGCGCTTTGAAAAAACTTGTTTTCTTCCTTTCCAGTTTCCATTCCCTGTGTGCATTACACCAGAGGTAATTTTTTCCCTGGTGTTTTTCTAATGGCCATCCTCATGGCCTGCCTTTGTCACCCGGCCCAGCAGCATCACCAAAGCAGGCTCCATAGATGCACCCACTGATGGACTTAATTCTGCCATATAAAAAGGTCGCAGCAGGCATGGGAATGCTATCCTTTTCTGTGACAGAGAGAACAATGCCTGTTTCAGAATCATAGCATTGCATAGTGTTCAGAAAAATAAATATAGGGTTTTCTGCCAGGTTCACCTGAGGCTGCTAAGCTCCAGTTGAAGCCAAGCGTCTTCTCGCAGCCATGAATATGCAGCAGTGCTGGAGCCAAAGGTCCTTCCTGTCTGTGAACAAGTTCTCTCCAAAGGCTCAGAGCATTGCTCCACTTCTGCTAAACCTCTGCCCTGCTGGCAGAGAAAGCTCTAGCCAGGAGAAATGGCTGGAATAGCTGATGGGAGAAACTTGTGTGACCTCGCTGAGAAACAACAGGATGACTCTGCTTGCTCCAGCATCCCTTGCCCTGCTCCCTTCCAGCCAGGGTGAGCACTTTCTGCTCCCTACCAGAAACTCTGCTCACTTGTGAGCTTGTGTGCCTAAATTACAGCTTGTTATTGCTGCTGTCTTTTGGAGTGTGACAGCCCATGGAGATGTGTAACAATCAGCCTATGTCTGGAAGCTCACCTGGGCTCAAGGCAAAGTCTGTTTTGTGTAGGGCTGTGCCCCACATGAATGTGTCCCACTGCCACTGCTGGTCAAAGTAGCTTTGCTCCTCCTTGATGAGAGCAAAAGGAACTGTAGAAACTGAGCTTTGATGGGAGAAGTTCAGTTCTTAGACAGCAGCAGTAGGGAGGAGAACTCAGGATGACTTCCAAGAAAATGAACTTGCTCAGAGGTATTTCAAAGAATCTGATCACTATTCAACGTAATATTAAGTAAAACAGCTTTAGGATTGGAACAACTGTGCCTTGACAAGCAACGCTTATTGCAGTGAGTCGAAGTAATGCACTTGAGATAAAATGTGTTTGCCTCATGGCAGCAGGTAGTGAACTTCTGGGGAACGGAGTGATTCATAGCCTTGCATCCACTTGAGGATGATAAAAATCTTCAGTGTAACAAAGCCCTCCTTAGAAGTTAGTCTGTCTTTAATCGTCATCCCTGGCAAAAACGCTCAGTGAGAAATACAGCCACCTTTTTAGCTGAAAATGTTATGGGCCTTTAAATAGGAATGAAGATGAATAAGGCAAGGCTGCTGGCTTTATTGAGCTTATTTGCTGTATTTAGAAACAAAAATCCTGAGCCGTGGAAAATCGGTAAATATCTCACACTCCTCACAGCACAGAGGAATCAGGATGCCAGCTCACTTTGCATCTGAAGAGCTGCAGCTGAGCTTCCCCAGAGCCTGGCAGACCCTTCCCAACCAGCAGGCTCCTCAAGGACAACCTTTGCCCTCCGGCCGTGTGTTATGGCCATCTGGGCAAGCTGTCCTTATCGACAAGAAGGGCAAAAGAGAAAGCAGAAGCTCACAGCTGGGAGCATCTTGGTGATACGCCAGGGAAAATGTCACAGAGCAGGATCTCTCCTGGAGAACTGGGCAGGGCTGGGTGCATCAGACAGGGCTTGAGGCAGGGACTGTGTCAGCACTGCATGGCTTGGAGCATCGCAGTGGGCAGGGGGACCACAAGGCTCCTTTCTTGCAGTGAGGATGGGAAAACTCAAACTGTCAGACTGATGTTAGTGTGCCCAAGTGCCAGGATCAGAGTGCTCATCTAGGGGCAGCAGTGATGAGCTTGTGGGCTGATGTCCCTGGCAAAGCCAGTGGCCCTGGATGGGTGGGAGAAAACAGGCACATACCCAGATTCTTATTTGTCCCTGTTAAAAGCAGCTTCAATCCAGAATCTGAGAAACAGTGTGAGCAGGGAGCTGAGTCCATCTTATCTGATGCTCTCAGTGAGGTTCATTGCCATGGCTCCATACGCCATTCTACACAGCCTTAGGGGCATTGCAAGCCGGGGATGCTGACACCCCAGGTATCTTTGATGCTGATAGCTCTCGAACTTCATCATCTTTACCTCCTTTCCATTTGCATCATTCCCTTTTATCGTCTCCTCCGTGCCTTCAGCCAGGTGTGCATTTATGCAAGACAGCTGCGTGCTGGCAGCAGACTGTGCAGCCCATTCCCATGCACGGAATTGCTGATTTAGGAGACCTGTATGCTCCCTGTGCCAGCACAAAGCAGATCCTCAGGGTCCCACAGCCCTTCTCACATTACCTCACTCCCACAGTGCAGAGGAGCTCAACATCAGTGACCCACAGTGCTGCTAGCACAGGGGAAGGAATAGTTGAATAGTTACATAGAGAAGCTTGAGGACATGTTGTTCCAATACACTGGGACTGAACACACTAATCAAGGGAGTGTTGAGTGCTAATTAAACCAGGAACTATGCAAATGCTTATAATATAAGCTCCAACTTCCTCTTTCTAACTGAGCAGCCTGGAAATTTGCAGAGAGCAAAAAAAAAAGAAAAAAAAAAAAGAGGATCCCAGAATGCTTAAATCACACTCTCAAGTGCATGGTGGTTATGCCATTGGACTCTAAGGGACATTTACAACTTCCATAACTTCAGTACATCAGTTAGATCAGGAAAACCTGTGCCCAGAGTGAGAAATGCTGTTCTTAAGCCTGTGCAATAGGGATGGTCTTAGAAATGTGATGTCCCTCTTTTTTTCTCAGGCTTTGGGATGCTCTGCTCTATTACCTCTAAAGGTCTTCTCAGGCCACACAGCTAGGGAGAGGGAATTTTAGCTATTGTGATACAGAAAGGCAGCCTGACCTTGGGAAAGAGATCCAGGGGTGAAGGAGAGGAGAGCCCACATCTGGTACTCCAACCCCAAAACCCCAGAAGGAAGGAGAGCAGAGTTCTAGAGCTCCAGTGGCCCATGGAACGAATGCCAAATGCACTAGGGTGGCTCATATTCAGACATTTTTCCTGACTGTTTTTAATTTCCAATTTCATGACAAATTCATACGGGTTGTAGCCACTGTTTGTAGCTTGGAAGCAAAGCAAGAACAAGAATTACACAGCACAGGCTGAAGTTTCCCTGCTGCCTGCTGCTGGAGGCACATGTAGCTGCCAGGAATGTCTTTGCTACAGACAGAGCCAGTGGGAGAAATTGCCATTTCCCATAGGCTCAGTTTGTAGAAAAGCCCTCCTTCCCCTTTTCCTTCCCAGCTTCTCCTCAAAAGACAATGTGGACTTTGAAAATGATGAAGACAATGCAATGTGTTGCTCAGTTATCCTGTATCCCATTGATACAACTCTAGCCATGAGTGCAGAGTGCACAGCCTCCCGTGTCCCATAGATTAACACAGTGTGCATCACATTTGCTGGGAAGAAGATTAGGGAATTGAGGGAGATGGAGGAGCCAGCTTTTATTTAATCTAATGGATGTTCTGTCTGATTTCCTGCAGGCTCTTTTGATTTTCAGTAAGCGGGCAATAGAGATGAGCTGTTTTTTTAAAGGCTTGTCGACACAACCCCTGATAAATAAAGATGAGCTGCAACAAGCAAGTATTCTCTGTGAAACAAAGCAGATGATACCCTAGGATCATTTGGCCAGAGGCACAGAGCAGGGAGGGTTTGACAGGGAAGAATTAACATGCAGAGCTGGAATCTAGTATTTCCAACCATAATAAGCAACAGGAAGATTGTGAAGAGCTGTAGAAAAACAACTTGAAATGCAAACCCAGCGAGGATGTGAGCATGCCAGGATACATCTGTTCTACGTCTCTGAGTGATATGGCACTGTTTGGTGGCTTCCTTCTCCCAAGCCAGAAGCTGTAGGGAGCAAAGCAGCAGGACATCAGGAGAAAACACTGAATATAAACTCTCATCTTCCCTAGGAGGGGCCAGTGTTGGGCATTTCCCACTCTCTGAAGTGTCTGTGTCCAGGATACCCTACTCCCAGAACTGGCTTCTGTTCCTTCTGCCCCCCTGCAGTGGTGCAGTGTCCTCATGGATGCTGGCAGGCCATTCATAGAAGGGGGCAGATTACTTTACAAGCTCACTGGCCATGTGGGAGGGGTCTGAACGTTCCATATTGGCCCAATATCCACATGACATCTATTGGAGGAGGAGTTAGAAAAGCTACACCAAGACTTTACCAACCCTTCCAAATCACACACACATCCTGTAGGCAACATCTCAGTCTCATTACTCCTCCTGTGCCAGCCCTTTGCATGACATCCACCATGGATGTGATCGTCCTCTCTGTCTCTAGAAAATCTCTCTTGCTGGGTTCCTGTCTTTCCTATTAATGAGATCAGCATTCACTGACACATTCCATTGCTCTGTGACTTTGCAACTCTCCATCACTAGCTGACTTAGGCCTCTTGCCCCATCCACACATGGGAGACACCTCATTAAAGCACAGTTACTGGTGTGACTTGTACCTGTCTGTGCTGGCAGGGCTCTGACAAGGATTTCATACGACATGACAGGTTTCAGAACAAGGAGCTCTCCCAGTCACTCCTATCTGTCCCATGTCTCCTGCCATTGCTCCTCATTGTTATCCCCATCAATGCCGAAGACCTGTAAAGCTGTACCTGCGTTCTCCTGAGCATCTCCCCCTGCAGCATCAGCTCATGGTGCTCTCACACTGACAGGCAGGCCATGATGCTTCCCAGCAGAAGCTTTCTGTAGTGCTGAATAAACCTGTGGATTCTGGGGAGAGCAAATAAACCACGTGAAAACTGGAAAAGTCTGGGGAAAATAACAACTTCAGGATTCTGTCCTAGGGGCGAGAGGTGGGGACAGGGATGGCTGTAGGAAGCCCCAGGCTCCTCTGGTTCCTGCCAGGTCCATGTGTGCGGTGTGCGAGGGCCCACCCAGCCCACCCAGTCTGGCAAGGGAGCCCAGCAGATTTTGCCACAGCTCTTGAAAATGTTCCTGTCCCTTCAGTGTCCCTGCGGCACGGGGTGGGCTGGACATCACTGCTGCTGACACTTCAGCCTGGCACTCAGTGCAAACTTGCGTCCATCAGCAGCTTCATCAAGTAGGTTGAGGTGAATCGGGGTCACTGCGACATCAATGTTTCTCTCCTTCCTTCCATTCACTATGCTCCAGTCAGCACTGACTTATGGCAGGGCAGAGGGGCAGATACCTGGCCCTGTAACAGCCTTTAATATGCAGCATGGAGGGATATAGGGATATCTACATTTAAGGCACTGTGATAAGGTAGGCAGATAAGGAGCATCTAGAGCCAGACAGGAGGGTAAATGGGCAGGGCAGGAAGAAAACGAAACTATGAAGTGCATATGGGTGCAGACCGAGCTAGGTAATGGCAAGGCAGATAAATATCTCATGTGTTGAACACCTGACACAAGAGTCTGATTATAACCCCAGCTTGTTACACACATCTGTTCATTTCCCACAGGAATTCAGTCTTCCCACTGAACGCCCTTCTGTCCACTGCAGGACATAAATGAATGGCAATCACAGATGCCCAGGGAGGTTGTGAGTGCCCCATCCTTGGATGCACTCAAGGCCAGGCTGGACGGGGCCCTGGGCAGCCTGAACTGTGGGGTGGCAACCCTTGGCAAGAGGCTGGAATAAGGTGATCTTTAAGGTCCCCTCCAACCCAGGCCATTCTGTGATGATTCCTTTCAACTGGTCTCAGTCCCTCTCTTGTAGGAAGCGTGCTGAGGTGGGAACCCACAAGCAATGGGTCAGCTGTGGATCCAATCAGTTTAGCATTATGCATTGTGCTTTGTTCTACTGAGGCTGCTTTTAAACTTCTTCTAAGGGTCAAGGGAGCAATTTTTGATTTATGAAATAATATTTCTTTCCGTTTCTAAAGTAAATATTTGGTGTCTGCTAAAGTTGACTCTAATTCATATCTTGCTGCAGGGTAGGTTCTGTAATAATGTCACTGCGCTTGTGATAACAGACAATAGCTTTGTTATAAACTATGGGAATTCAAGTACCAACCAGAATTACAGCAAAGATCCTCAAAGGAGAAGGACAGGGAAAATGACTACTGTTTATTACTGCTGAACATTAGCAGCAGCTAGGTTAGGTCACCTCAAGACTTCTGTGCCTGATGCTTTCTAACTGCTCGTAACTTTTCAAAGCTTTGCAATTTTCTGCTTGTCATCATTTTTTCTTTATGTTTCCTCCTAGCTGATTCAACCAATTTTTTATCAGAGAGAATTTCTTATGAAAAAACATAACTTTTCCAGCCATTCTGATAAAATGTAGTTGATTGGCATTGCTGGCCAGCAAAGCACTGCTGTACCCCACTGCTGAAAGGAATCATCTACCTACTTCTTGGAGACCCTTCCACCTTCATCATCTCTCTCCTGGATCAACACCACAGGACTGGTCATTTCTTCTCTTCTGCTGCTCTTTGCAAAGCATCCACTTGCCAAAGTGGGCACGCAACTGCATGAAGAATGCCAGAGCTTTGGGAAAACAGCATGTTAGTGTTTTCTTTGGGAGTAGGATCTATATTGTCAAAGATTGCATTCTGAAAGCAAACACTTATAGACAGGAGAAGAAACGTCCTAACAGAATCAAGTTTGCTTCTAGATCAAGAAAATGTTCAGGATTACCTTGGGGGAGTCTGTCACTTCCCTCCTTGCTAAAGGAGATGAATAGGTCTGACTCAGGTAGGCAAAGGAGTGAGGAGTAAGGGCGAGAGATGAAAGGAAAACTGCAATAGCAGAGTGCACTGTCACCTGGTGGTAGGATGTCGGGGTAAACTTGGTCAGTGAGCTGAGTTTCTGCTATGCTATCTGTTGGCTCTGATAATAGTTAAGTGCTTCACTTTTGATTTTCTTTGTTTGATAAGTAAGAATGAACAAGCCTTTAGTTTGAGCAATTTGTTCATATATCCCATGCTCAGCTCTCACACAGCAGTTCAGATGGGCAGGCTTAGGGAGCAATAAGGGTTGACAGACACGAATGACACCTGTCCTAATTTTCTTTATAATTGCTGGTATGATGCCTGATTTTGGATTTAGGAGTAAAACAATGTTGACAACACACCCAAGTTTAAGTTGTTGATCAGTGCTTACATCGATTCAAGGACATCTCAGCTTCTTGCACTGTCCTGCCAGTGAGGAGTGGGATGGGGTTGAAACAGGACAGCGAATACAAACACGACAAAGGGATACTGCATACCATGTGGTGCCATACTGGGCAGTAAATCTGGGGAAATTGGCCAGGGGGATCTGTTACTGCTGTGCAGTACCCACTGTTTGGTCTCCATAAACATTCAGCAAGTGTCAATGAATTTCAGTAGGTGAATTTTTTCTAAATGGAGGAATTCAATTCCACACCTTTGCTTCATACACACTTCTTTGTTGGATACCGTTGTGTCAGAGTGTCCCTCTGCTGCCATCTGTCACAGGACAGCAAAAACTAATGGAATATTGGTGGAAAGGCTCAGCCTCTACTGCCACACCACCAACATCGGCCTCTGATGCCATGGGCCAACATCATTAAATAGGAGGCATTACTTTTGGAGCAGCCGTCATACGAATACTATTGCCATTACTGTCATTATCATTTTCCATCCCTTTTCTCTCCTGTTAAGCTGTCTCAGCCCATGAACTTTACCTTTTCCCCATTCTCCTCTGTGGGGACGACTAAGCAAACTGCTGTGTGGTGCTGAGCTGCTGCTGGGTGAAACTGCAATAGTCCTTGTGATGCCCAGCGTGGTGCAAAGGGCTGAGATCTGACCAGGGAGTGTTAAAACAAAATCTGTTAGGAGCATTACATTAGTTTAATAGTTGCTGTTAATAATGCTGATTTATTCATTCACTTACTTGCTTTCAGGGTGGTTTTTCCTAATCCCTTTCTTCTTTATCATCTCTGGGGGCCGGCCTACATTTGTTTATGGATTTTCCACTTGGCTTTTCCTGTATTAGAATTATACTTCCCTCTTTAATGCTATTTTTCATCAGGTTGATGCCAAAGAACTTCAAGGCATCGTGTGATCACTGCCATGGCTGCTGCTGAGGCCAGAAGAACCAACTGTGAGCCCAATTGCAAATGCACCATTCTTCCGACTTTCTGAAGCCTTCATCTTATCTTTCATGTCTAGGCTCAGCCCAGAGGCACATGCTTTGTCTGTATGAGTAAGTGCTGAATTGCATGGGCTGTTTTTGAGGTATGGGCATCTGAGAAAGCATTCTGCTTTTCCATTTCTCAAAAACACGCTGTAAAGCTTTTATGCTGCAGTTGCTTATGTATCAGGAAGATGCCCTGGGGCAGACGCTTCCAGCTTGTAGTCACTCATCTTCACGAAGAGCTCACATGGTAATGTTTTGCCATGTTGAAAGTGACAGACTTTGGCTAGTTTGAAAGATGCATGTAAATAGCTGGAAATGAAAGCAGACCCACGCCATACGAACATCTGATCCAAATGTTAATTGTGACTGAAGTAATTAGTGTATACTGTCCCGCTCTGGTGATAAATATCCTTGTGCAGTTCAAGGGGATCTCATCGATGCTCATCAATATCTAATGGACAGGAGTCAAGTGGGCTGCCGTAGGGAACCTCCTTTGAGGGGGTTGCACTGGAGATTTTCAGAGGTCCCTTCCAGCCCCTATGATTGTGTGATTCTGTAAAACTCACAACTTGCTTACCCATGCTAAGGATTTGAAGGATTCGAATGCTGTTGCCTCTTTCAAAAAACAGAAAAGCTGCTCACGAGGCGTTGCTGGTGGCTCCTACTCATTGCACAGTTCTCAGAACAGTTTTATTCATTTCAGTAGGCAGTGGTTTCTGTGGGAGCAATAGCATCAGTATTGAACTCCTTCAGACCACAACCAGCGTCCATATGGCACAGCTGGATTTGTGAAGTGTCTTCAGCAAAGGGGGAGCTGGGTAGGCTGTGGGGCTGGGTGCTTCCTCTGAAGAATGTTTCTTGCTTTGGAGAATTAAAATGAAGGGTAAAGAGACAATACGAGCAAAGGAAATCCAAAGAGGAGAGCCTTTTGAAAATGTGGCTCTGGCTGGAGGGAATACAGGCATCCATGGCCTCAGCCTACATCTCTGAGCAGCAGTTTGCTTTTGGGTTTCAAGACCTGTGCATGTAAGCTGGAAATGATGTAAAAGAAAAGGACTCTACATAGCAGCACTTTGTTCTCTGTGCTGAGCTGCTTCACCCAACAGGACTGCACCTTTTAGCCTCTGCTTTTTAGTATAGTATACAAATCTTCCCCTGCCAATGGCTATGGCTGTACACTGAGAAATGCCAGCAGGAGCAGGGATATTTGCCAGTGCTACTGATGCCTAAATTAAAAGGAATAGCAGGAGGCATTCATTCTGGAATTGCTTATTTTGTCAGATTGTTTTGCAATGACTGTACTATGCACATAGTTATTAATAGTCTAATGACATCTCCACCTTCTGCTTCTCTCTCTTTGCAATAGCAGAGAATTGAATGCCAAAGCTTTAACTTTCCTGAGAGGTAATTGCATACTTGCATAGGACTTTGGCTGGATTTATGTTACACACAGTTCTTTCGCTCTGGAAGGTGACAAAATGTTTTTTTGTAAGCCAGGCTGTAGATAAATTGTCCCCCTACTGACCCACACAACATCTGTGCTCTGAGCAGTCGCTGTAGTACTAAACCATCACCTTCTGCCTTTGATAGTCCTCAGGCATCCTCTCCCTAGTCCACATGTTTCTCCCACCTTGGACCTGAGAAACAGTGTCAGGAAGCAAAGTGTGATGGAGGATGGGCATGCAGGATGTGCTCTGAGGATGAAGGCTCACAGCTGAGGACTTGAAGCCACTTACAGAAGTTTCACCTTAGTTTCAGTCATAATGTTTCTTGCATGCAAGCACTTCTTCTGCAGCAGCATCCCTTACATTGTTGCATGTGAGTTCAAGAGGTTGGTCACAATCAGAACTCACAGATGTGGTTTTCCTCATACAGGGAAATTTTTCTATCCTATCTCTGTCAAATTCAAGTTGGGTGCTGGTAGGAGGGGTAGGCTGTGGTTGGCCAATGATATCTGGGATCAGTCATATATCCTACATGTCTTGTGCCTCTTAGAGAAGTGAGTGGAGAGGGATGTCCTATTCTGTGAAAGAAGTAGTAAGAAGTGAGTTCAGTGGTAGAATGCTGTGTTCTGCTGAATTAATCAGCTCTGTCGGCTGTTGTTTTATTCCCCAGGCCTTGTGTCATTGCTTGTATCTCGTCCCACACACTGTGGCAGATGTTGCATCTCAGTGAAGCTGGTGGGTGCCTCTTGGCTCTTCCTCCTCATGGAGGAAGACACATGGGCATACTTGGAGCAGGACAGGACTGCATGTGCATCCCTTCTGATCTCTGCACAGTTTATTTCCATGGATACTGGAGGAAATCTTGACTTTGAAAGAAGCAGAAAAAAGGCTGATGTGGATAGAGCATCCCCAGGATCCCAATTAAATGCACTATGGACAGTGGAAACAAGAGCAGCCTCTAATCCAGTGCCACCTGTCTGCAGTGCCATGGTGTCTGTCTGGCCAAGTGCTGTCTGGTATTGCTCAGGCAGACAACTGTGGGCAGCCAAACAATCACAGAGGAGCAGAAGTGCATGGCAGGGATGTGGCACTGCTTCTACTGACTTTGATAAGGTCTTTCCCAGCGCATAAATCTCTTTTCACCAAGCAATTAATCTTCTTTCCTTATGGTTTAATGCAGGGCATGGGAGTCCATGCTTCTTTACTCACCAGGAAATACTAGCTTGGCTCTTTTATCCATGTGTTCAACTTGGCCTTGTATGCCCAGGTCTGCCTGATGTTGCAGTGGTCAAGGCTAAGATTGCATTTACTTTTTCTGGCAAGACCTGGCCAGATAATTAACTGGGCATTTTAGGGGTTTGGAAGGAATCAACAGGTCTCTTTTGCATGGAAATTATGTTCCCTTGAAAACATAACCCATTGAAAACAGCACATTAAGTCTTAATTTCTTGTGTCGGAGCACTGGTGCTAGATGAAACCTGGAGAATTTTATTTATTGCTCATTGTCTGTCATGTACTTTCATCACATCGTGATAAACTTTGGATGTAGACAGGGAACAACACTTTCTGTCCACTCAAGATTCCTAAAAAGGGATTATCAGAATTCAAAGATGGCAAAAAATAACCAAATAGCAAATCCCAGTTTTGTTGCCTTCTTGAACTGTTGAATATGTTCCAAAGAATAAAAGAGAAGTTATTTGTAAACAATGGAGTCTCTAGCAGAGAGAGGTCCTCAGCCATCACACACGTCAGGTTCAAAGCCAATATTCTCTGCACAAATGTGTCCCCGGGTCAGAAATGAGAGCAGCTCCAGTTTTCTTTGCATTTACACCAGGGCAATGCACTGTCTTTGACTTTACACTGGAGATCAGGGTCTTCCTCCATGCTGGAAGACCTTCAGTGGGGCACTGGCACACTTGGGGGATTTCTAGGTCTGCATTTCCCTGCAGAGTCCTTACAGAACAATCAGAAGTGGGTGAGCACACTGCAGTGCAGAGCAGGTTACTTATTTTATTGCAGATCATGGGTGAACATAACCAGTCCTGCCTTCCTTTGGTAGCAGCGGGAGCAGTCTGAAGCCAGCAGACCTGGAATTAAGGCAAGCCACATCCAAGACTTGGTGACCCCAGACCCTGACAAAGATATACACCCCCATGCTGGCAGGCAGAACAGGTTCTTCTCTGCCCTTCTCCACACTGCAAGTTGTTGGAGCAGCCTGTACTTACACCCAGGGCTGGTCCCCCAGAGACTTCATCCCTTTCAAGACACAGTGCTTGCAAGTTGTCTCTGTGCCTCCTTTTGATGTTGTTCTTTCAAATAATACAATGGTTGTGGCCAGAGGGTTGAGAC
The DNA here is from genome assembly GCF_019238085.1 of Lagopus leucura. Lineage (NCBI taxonomy): Eukaryota > Metazoa > Chordata > Aves > Galliformes > Phasianidae > Lagopus > Lagopus leucura. The sequence goes on from NW_024962289.1 coordinate 3,748,340, forward strand.
TGACCTGGATCCATCCAGAGGAGAAACTGCTGAGTGAGCCCCAAATGGAAATGGTTTGAAACCTCCCCAGCCTCCCCTTCCTCTCTTTGTTCAGCCTCCTCCTTGCCGTAGGGTCTCACAGCACAGGTCTTTCCTGCTGCTCTTAGCCTTTTCTTTCTTCTTTTTCTCTTGGAAACAGCAGCCTTTGCACTGCCTTGTTCCGTCCGAGGCTTGTCTTGATCAGCAAAGTTAGAAATAACTCTGCTGAGGCCCCTGGGGACCCACCAGGCTCACGGAACTATTGAGAGTTCTCCTGGGCAGAGCCCAGTTTTCTAAAGGATGAGAAATACCCCTACTCTGTACACACCAGAACTGGCCTTTGCATCGCATGGGTGAAGATGGTGGACAGTGTTTTCAGACAGGAAACCCAGTGGATGCTCCTGCTCTGCAGAAAGCAGTGGGGTCCTTCACACAAGCACTTTCATGGCATGTTCAGAGTAGGGGTGTTGCTGCTGTCATCTGTTCTATGCTACAGGTTCCTGTGCTATGCATGGCTGCAGTTGCAGAATGGTTGAGGCTGGACCTGAGAACTGGATGAGATGGCTGTGTCTAGCCAGGTTTTCAGAATCTCTCAGGATCAGTGCAATGTAAAGTATAACTAGGAAGAAGCAGACCCAGTGGAACATATAACAGAAAAAGTAGGTCATTATTCTCCCCCAGAATGTTTTGACAGGAGAGAACTGTGAGCTAATGTTACACTGAAACTGAATCTTTGTGTTTTGCATCAACCCATCTTGCTTAAAATGCAACTAGGATGGATTGGCTAGAAACTGCTAAAAAAGCATCTATCCGGAGGCTGGTGAGAGAATAAAATAAATATTTCCCAGGTTACACATCAAAGTGTCATTGAAAAAACTGTGCTGGAAGTGACCTCCTGCTGCTGCCTTGTGCCAGGACTTGGCCTGGCCCTGGATCTGTGCTGCAGAGCAGGCAGCATCCCAGCACACCAACTGGTCTCCAGGAGGCTGTGGGTACAACAGCCACTGCTGAGCCAGGAGCTGTTCTCTTTGGGCTGGGCAGGGACAGGGAGCCTGCAGAAAGCTCCTCTGTGAAGGGGTTTCCATTGTTAGTACAGATCCAGTACCACCTCCACTGTATGCATTTCTTTCATGTTCCTCTGATTGCAGTGCAGTGGTCCAGCATGTCCCCAATAACCCTGATCCTATTACTTAACCCTAACCATAACTGAGCCCGTGGCCCTGGAAGAGGTGGAAGTAGCAGTTTGGTTGGACCACCTCTCTTTTCTCATCCAAAACGTTTCCAGAGCAGAGGCTCCAGAGGACTTTGGAGAGCCCTTGGGAAGCTCCAGCCTGGGAAGGAGGGTAGAGTGGAGACGTGGGTATACAGCAGTCAGACAGTGCTGCAGGTAGGACCCTGCAGGTAGGACCCAATAAAGCACTGCAACCAGGGAGAACCTCAGCATCGCCTTGCTTGAATTCATCTTCTATGGTCTGCATTACCTCCATGCACCAGAACAGGGTGATTTATCTTCCTCTCCCATTTGCAGAGCCAATGTTCCTTCTGCTCCCAGGGTCAGGCTACTCAGCCACGACTACAACTACATTTCGACAGAGACCTGAGGAGACAAATTGCAGCAGTGACAGAGCAGCTGAGAGGCCAGCTTGAGGCTCCATTCCCTGGGCAGCCATCTATGTAGGAACACCAAGGCAGTGACTTCCAGCACTGATTACAAGCTTTGAAAAGCAATCAGGCATTTTACCTGTCAGGACCACAGGCTCTGACTTCCCAGTCTCATTGACCATATTTCCCATTTGAGAATGGGAACCCCACATTGAGTGGCAGCACTGACAGAGTCACCAAACAGAAGCCAAGGGCACAGGTTTTCCCAGCCATACTGGAAACTCATGGTGTTATTTCCCAAGGACAAGTGCAGAAGACAGCCAGGATTCCATGGAAGCCAGACAGTAGGCAGGGATCTGCTGCATGAGACCTCAAGTCCCTACCTTGAAATGTCTGCATTCAAAAATGCCATAGCACCAAGGTGAATCTTTCAATAGCGCTGGTGCTCTGATTCTCTTAATGAGTATGCTGAGGTCAGAGTCATGTGTCTGTGTCTGGAATGAGCTTTTGAAGCCCTGGGCAATCTGATCTGTGCGTGATCTAGCAGCTGGGATTTGGAACTCGATGATTCTTGAGGACCCTTCCAACCCAAATCATTCTATGATTCTATGACTCTAAGATTCTATGAACACCATTCACATTTAGTTGAGTTCTGCAAATCTATGGGCTGGGAGAGGTTCATGGTGTGACAGCAGCAACAGTCCCAAAGCACCATCTGCTCTTTGACTCGGCAGCGTCTTTGCACTGAGATAAAGCTGTGGTCAAGTAGGACACACTGCCTCAACAGAAGTCTTATTTTTCTCCTCTCCACAGCCAACACAAAACCAAACTTCAAACTGTCCCTCCTGCTCCAAGAGCCAGAAATGTCTGCTTCCTGCCTATGGGGACTGCAGTGATGCTCAGGCACCTCTTCCTTCCAGCAGCTGCAGGCTTTAAGCATCGTCCTGAAAACCATGGGGCTTGTGATAAAAGCTTTGTTTCAGATTGTATCATGTACCAGCAAGAGCTCTGCTTCCAGGCCGCTGTCACAGTGGCAGTCGGGGGGATTATCAGCAGCAAGCGCTGGCGTTCGCTTCCTTGGAGAAGGACATTATTGTAATGAGAAAATAAGAGATTTCAGCCCAGCTGAGCTCTCGGTCTGTATTACCTCAGGCAGAGAAGAATGTCTTTAATATCATCAGTAGAATATGAGTCATCAGGGTTCTTCGTGTCTTTTTTTTTTTTTTTAGGAAAAAAAAAATCTGCTTTGTATTTTATCAGGAGGAGAGAAATAGGTTGAAAGGTAATTGGATCCTGTTGCTTCCTAAACAGCTAAATATTTACATATAGGCTGGGCTATTAATCATGGCCCCATATGGCAGGAAAGCTTGCCATAGCACTCTGGGGAAAAGTGCTGTGCGCAAGTGTATGTGTCTCACAAATGTCTCCCTGACAGCTTCACTTTCATCACAATCAGCTGTGACACCATAATTACAGATTTGGGTAGGTTTTCAGCCTCCAAGTGATGGATTGTTTGATATACACAATTTAGAAGATAGATGTTCCTATTTAAATTAACTACTTAGCAAGAGAACTGGCTACACAAAATGGAAGCAGTACGTGACCATGCCAGCATCCAGGAGAAGCCCCACGCCTGCGTTTCCAGCCCTCTCTCCTCCCAGGCTTTGGGCAGGTGTGATGACAGACCTGTAAGAGCTGTGCTGCACATTCAGCCTCTCTGCAGCTTTCTGATGACCACCCTATTTCTTCAGCTGAACACTTGACCCTGCTGCTCACGGGCACTTCCAGATGATGGCTCACTGAAAACATTCATCTTCAGTAACCAACAGTAGTGATCTTGTCTGCTGTAGCTGTTACTGGACACTGATCTATTGCTTGCAACATGTGGCAGCTCTGATTTCTGCTAGCTGCAGCCTGAGCTGCCCTTGCCCCAGTGGCAGTAAATCCCAGGAAGGGACAGGGTGAATGCCATCTCCTTCTGTTTGTTCTGTATTTACCAGCTGCCAGTTTCATAGAACAATTGCACTCAAGCTTTAGTTCCCCTGTGTCAGGGCTGACCATTTTTATGTCCTCTTTTGTAGATGCTAGTAACTCATCTTTGCTTGTCCTGCTTTTTCTCCATGCTGTTCTGTATTAAAAGCTCTCTTTTGCTTAGGATATGGGGATCTGAAGGGAGATGGGACAAGCCAGGAATGGTCCTTGGTGCAGGAGGGCCGGTGGGATGGATCTCCACCCTGGATGAACGATGTTCAGCTCAGGATTGGCAGGCAGACCAGTGGGGATGCTTGTGCACACACACTCTATGCGTGCCGAGTTTGCATGTTGGACCATGAGGACCAACCTGCCTGTTGGGTAATTAAGAAATGAGATTGACATAAACGTCAGAAAGAGCTGCTGAGGAGATCTTCACTGCCCTCTGCTCTGCTGTCTGGAAGGCCTCAAAATTGCTGCTTGAACAAAACCCAAAGCTGATTGTATTTTTATCTGCTGTGTGTCCTTCTGTCTCTGCAGCACTTCTCTACCAAAGCAGACAGAAATCCTTGACTTGAAACAGCGTCACACTTCCTACATAGTGCCACATGACAAGTCAGGTTCTTCTCCAGAGGGCTGTCATCAATGGGACAAGCCATTAACCTCCTTCTTGTGCCCTCTTGCTCTCTTTGAGTCCTTTCTTATGGACTTCCTTTCAGATCCATGCATTTTGTGTTGCTTCCACACAGGGTTCCTCCCTGAGTGAGGAAGGAAGAATCCCATCATTACAAAGTAGCTGTGATTTCTGCTCCTCCAGGAAACTTGTGCAGCCCAAGCAGTGCCTCTGTGACCATGGAAGGAGCCAAGCTGAGATCCAGCTTCCACCTTTCCAAGAACACAGTGCAACCTCAATGAATGGAAGGGCTCCAGCAATTTGTGTTGCACTACATTTCAATCCAGTGCTTGAATTAATATCTTTGCAGGCAGGGAAATGCTGACATGAAATAAAGGCTCTTTTACTTCAGCACGCTCTCTCCAGGATTAATTAAAGATGGAAGCTTTCAGCATTTTCCATCAGCAAATCTCTTCCTTAAGTGTTTTAATTTTATTGATGAAGTGTAAAGACTTCTGAAATTTACTTTGCTGGACGTTTCATATGAAATAAAATTAGCAGCCAGTATATATATTCTGAGTGAGCCATTCAGAGAACCTTTCCCAAAGGGCAAATAGAAGGGTAAGAGGGAGGCATTAAACCTTCTTTGCTTGTAATGCTTGCTTGGAAGTTGACTGGTAAATTTTAATTAAGCTGGATAGAGAGCAGAAATTACTGTCAGCAGCTAATGAAAGCTTCTATTTTCTGTAGCAGAGTGGGCAGTGCAGCCAGCAGGTGTGGCTGGAGGTGGAAGTGCTCTGCTGCAGCTCGGGGTGCAGGGAAATTCGCCTCCTCCCACACTGTGCATGAGCAGCTGGGGAACACCTCCAACCCCTCTGAGTGCAGCAGGGCCTATGTCAGGCCAGCAAGCTGTTTGCTGTGCTGCTGGTTGCCCAGCCTGTGCTGAAGAGGCTGAAATGAAAGTCTCAGGCATGAGATGTCTCCCTCCTGCAGTGAGAAGAGCACAGTAGTGCTGAGGTTGTACTGCAGCACTGCTCGCACGCTTCCTGGCTCACCTCCTTGCACCAGCAGCCCCATTTCACTCCTCCACACGCTGTCCTGAGCCCCTGCTACTTTTAGCAACGAGGTTACCTCCTTCCTGAGCTCTGTCCTACCAGACTTGTCCTTTTGCACAGCAGAGCATTGCACATTGGGTCACATTTTTGAGGTACATCGGTTCACATCTCATATGCTTTTTCCATACCATATGCTTTTTCCAGTCCTTCGTTTCTATGTTGCTAATTCCACAAGCTTCAGTGAAGCTGCTTTGGATTTACACCATCTTAGAGGAGAGGAAAACAATGACACTGAAGTCCAAAGTCAGTTAATGATTGCTTTCACAGCTCTTGCAGCATTGCTGCTGTGATTAGATGCTGAAGCTGCCTCTGGTTGAGGGCAGAAACAGGAACTTTTTATTTAAAGCTCCTTGGAGGTCTCAAAATGCAGTCAGAGATTAGCAGGGTTGTCAGGGTTTCACACTCCATAAATGCCAGATACACCCAGAAATATCGTCTCAGTGATATCAGACTGTCATTTTGCAACTGCAAAGATCAATTTGAGAACTTGAATACATATTATCCATGAAAGCCATGTATGCATGCAGATGTTTGTGTAAAACAGCATTTTTACCTTTATGCATTAATCTAATGTAAGAAGGATTATTAACCATATCTGCAAAGAGAAAAAACTACTTGTAAGGCAAATAAACATTGCTCAGCTGAAATTTGCAATGGGCTTTGAGCTCAATTTATTTTCTGGCCGACAGAAGTTGGCTTGTTTTCTGTACTCCAGGTGAGACAGAAACAAAAGCACTTTTTTTTTTTTTTTTTTTTTTTCCTTTCTAGAAACCTCAAGGCAAATATGATTTGGTGTTGGTGATATTTGCTTTTGACAGAGCTAATGCTTTGGTAGCCTTTTACTTGTCTCTTTTAGATGGCATAGTCAAAAATAGTTAAAAGCATGGTTTATGATGTGTTCTGTGCTGCTTTTCCAGATGTATCTCAGAGAGAGATTTGGAAAAAATATATTTCCTCAGAAGTTTTTCAGCACTGTCTCCCCACTCAGCACCCTGAGCAGGTGCAGGACTTGTACTCATGCTGCTCCATACAGGATCCTTGTGTCCAGTGTGGAAAGGCAAGGGTTAAGAGTAGGGATAGGGATACAGTTAAGGATAAAGATAGGGATAGGGATATGGTTAAGGATAGGGATAGGATTAGGGTTAGAGTTAAGGTTGGGATAGGGATAGGGATAGGGATAGGGATAGGGATAGGGATAGGGTTAGGGATGGGGAT
>NW_024962289.1:3755557-3956770 GCF_019238085.1 Lagopus leucura
TAGGGATAGGGATAGGGATGGGGATGGGGATGGGGATGGGGATAGGGATAGGGATAGGGATGAGGATGGGGATGGGGATGGGGATGGGGATGGGGATAGGGATGGGGACAGGGATAGGATAGTGCTGACTCATCAGAAGCTGCCAGCTGCTTTTCTTGTGCATTGTTTTTGGAAGGTTGTTTATGGGAAGGCTGCTTATGTTTGGGTTGAAGCAATGGAGGAATGTTTTCAAAAGCACCTTGCTTTATTGCTTGCTGGACATATTATACCCAGCATCATGGCTTTAACTTGGAAACAGGCCATTATGTTTTATGGCAATAGGAAAAGAAAGCTGAGATATAAAATTTATTGCCATGAGATAATGAAGTGCAGGGACGAACGTTCTGTGTAACAGTTCTCTCTGCAGTGTGCAGCTCCTGCCTGATGGTTGTCCTGCCCACCTCTGTGCAGTTTGTTTGTATGATAAAGAAGCCCTGAGCCTCCCTGGTAATATACCAGCATTTTCATTTAATCAAAGCAATTTAATCCACTATAGAATGAAGCAAAGGCTGGCAGGGAAGAAATTGATCCATGGAGAACAGCAATGTCATGAAGAGGGAAAGCTTATCCAACCTCAGGGGAAATATAGGTGGTTGCTTATTCTTATATTGCCAGCTGAAAGGCTCTGCAGAGGCTGGCTTGGACAGGCAGCACTTCTCTCTGTACCTGGAAGGTGTCTGCAGCATCCAAAGTGGGAACAGGAGCAGTGCATGTGATGGAGATGCATGACAAGGGCCTGGAAGAGACCTTGGGAAGGCAAAGAGCTTGCAGAAGATGAGCCAGGCACTGAGAGTGCTTCCCTGTGGCTTTAATGAAGCTTCCAGCCTCCCAGCAAGGCCATGGAGACATCTTGCTGGGTTCCATCCCTACTGGGGCTGCTGAAGGAGGTGGCTGGAGAAGTCTGTCGCCTTGTCCAGGAGCCAACCTCGACCTCAGTGAGTGAAGGAGATGGAAGCCCAGCAGCTCAGGTGGCCTTGTTCCCTCCTCGTTCCCTTCTCTTCCCTATCCTGGACAGACATGAAGAGAATTCATTGTGTCTAATTCAGCCTTTGAATTTGAATTAAAGACCTGGTGATGTCTAGGATGAATGTGGGGAGGAGAGAGATTCCACACATTTATTAGCGTGGGTGAGCAAATATCCATCTCTTTGCAAAAAAATAAACCCACAAAGGAGCAAAGGATTGACCTCTCCAAGGGCAGCAGGAGGTAATTAGGTATTTCCAACAGATCTAGCAGCATCTGCTTTGAATAGGAATCTTGATTTTCTATGTACATTGCCCCCAGCTGTCTTTGTAGAGAGCTGTGTTTTACTTGTATTTACTTTGTATTGGTTTATTTTACTGGTTTTTTTTTTCTGTCCAGTGCTTTGGAGTTGCAGACAGTTAACAAACATTCACGTGAAACTGATCCTTACCTTTCCTTCACCTGAGCCCAGCACCCCCCCGGAAGTTTAATTCCCAGCGGATTCCCTCTGGCACAGCCAAGGCTCTGCAAGCCGAGTGCATTTCCCTCTTGCCAAGGACGCTTATCCAGCAGCATTGCTGAAGGAAGCACTGCAGGCACGCGGCCAGGGATGCAGCACAGCCGATGACCTCGGCAGTGGTTTGCCTTTCTCAGGAATGGCAGGGCTTGCATCACAGCATCTTTTTTTCTCATTGCGGCTGCATGGAGATGAGCTGAGATTTTCCGTAATGGTTTACAAGCTTTCATTCATTTTTCAGTGAAGGCATCTTGAGAAACCTTTCCTTATATTACTACATTTTAAAGCCATTTCAGAGCTCCTGTAAGTATTTTAGAGGCATAGCTCCCCTTAACTTTGAAAGAAATGAATATTTTCACTCACTTAACAGAATGCCAGACTGTAGTCTGTAGGCCTGAGGGCCACAATGATAGTTGGAGTCTGGAGCATCTCCCTTATGGGGTAAGGCTGAGAGCCTGGGGCTGCCCAGCTTGGAGAAGGGAAAGCTGAGAGGGGATCTTATCAATGCTTATCAAGATCTAATGTGTGGAAGAAAAGTGTATGGGGTCAGGTCTTTTTGGTGGTCTCCAGCATTCACAGCCCCTTCATCCTCTCTCCTCACCGGTAGCCAGGGTAATTGTTCTCCTACAAAGCACTCAAAAGCTGGTAAGTGTTCTGTGTTCCTCTGACTAACAGCTCATCTCTTGTTAGTTTAACTGAAATTGTTGCACTAACTAGAGTGAACAAAGATCTCAAATCAGTGTTTTTGGAGAATATGTGCTGCCCAGCTCGCTGCTTGGAAATGGAAGTGGATATGTCTTCCCAGCCCCTCACTGTTGCCAAACAGAATAATCAAATCAGAAGGCTGGAAAAGACCACTAAGATCATCCAGTCCAACTATTCACCTACCACCAATATTTCACACTAAACCACTGTCCCTCAGTACAACATGTAAACATTTCTTGAACATCTCTAGGGACGGTGACTCCACCACCTCTCTGGACAGCCCATTCCAGTGCCTGACCGCTCTCTTGGAGAAGTATTTCCTAATATCCAACCTGATTCTCCAAGGAGCCACATTCCCACACCCAGGCATATGATCACTCCACTTATTCATCCCAGCCCACAGACTCACGTTGTGCCTGACCAGCCATGGGTACAGGAGGTCACCACAACACTTAAGCCTTTGAACAGCCTCTCAACAAGGGAAGGAGTTAACTGGAACTTAGTACAGAGAAGCATTCCCCATGGCTGGGGACAGGTTGCCATCAGTACAGGGGGGACCAGACCAGACTAGGCCCTACCTCCTGCAGACTGGGAGCTAGAAGTCAGTGGATAATAATATGCAGCTGTATGCGAGCAGTAACGAGCTGCAAACTGGGCAGTTCAAGTCACTTCAAAACACAAATTTGATTCCATCTCTGCAGCAAAGGCAATAAACATCACCCCAGTTCACTGAGGGTGTCCTTTCATTGAGGGCCCACCTCTCAAAGGGAAAGAGCTTCTGTGCACTCTTTCTACCATTCCTCTCTTGAATCATTTTCAAAGTTTTGCACTAGCCCAATGAAAGTCCAGAGATAAGTCTGATGGCAAAATAGCCCTTTGGAAAGCAACACATTTTGTCTGTTTCCAAGGGAGCGGATTTGCTCTTTGATCTGGTGGCTCCGAGGGGAAGGGCCTCTCACATCTTGTTAAATGCTTTATTCACACACATGTAATTAAGATATCCCGTATCTACAACTCGGCATGCCTTTAATTAGAGACATTTCAACATTAGAAGCACTGACAGAAACAGATAATAGTGTTGCCTCTGCACACTGCCAGGAGACAAAACCGGCCATTGGAAAAGACAATTTCCCCATGAATTAACTGCACGCCCTGCCTTGCCATTTGCTTCTCTGTCCCCCATGAGGCTGATGGAAAGGAAGCAAAATGGGATCCCTGCTGTCCAGAAGTTCCTGCCAAGTTCACAGAACGACAGAACATCTGTGAACACACGGGAGGAACAAAGACATGCACAGTCAGACACCCATTTAACACAGCTGATGGTAGAATGGGCAAAAGACCCCAGCTGAGGACATTCAGGGACCTGTCTAACTTCTGAGAAGGCTTGGCATAGAACAGAGGAAAGGCAGGCTTTGTCCTGAACCACTCCACATTCACAGCCCCAGGACCAAGCCTGGTTTGTGCAGTGCAGGAGGAGAGAAAATTATTTGTTTTCTCATTCCATTTTGATCCCCTTGGGACTCAGTGACACCCAAATCTCTGATTTTGGAACATGGGCTAAGATGCTCATGGGAGGAGGATAAGGCCAAGAATACTGCACCAGCTCCTGCTTATGGACTCATCCAGCCTCTTAATCTCTCATGTTGCTCAGGATGCCTTCCCTGTATTTCCCCCATCACCAGCTGTTGACAGAAGCCCCAAGGGCTGACAGAAGTCGTTCAAGCCTAGAGCAAAACCTATACCGATACCTAGAGGTATTCAAGTGACACTGATCATTGGTGACCGAAGGGTGGGTGACACAAGAGGAAAGTGTAACTGCCCAAACCTGCTTCTCATGCCATGGTGCAGTTAAATCAAATGCACAGTTCCATCTAACCTGACCCGTAACGTCAGGGTGCTTCAATGCTTCCCAGAGGCTCTCATTGAAATTTTAGGATACATATCTACTTGTAGCCAGAGTTCATCACACTGTTCTGTGTGAAATGATCTGGGTCCTCTGTCAGAAAGAGTAACAAAGCAGAGAAAATTAATCTAAGACTGAGAGATATCCTGGAAGACAGGAAGGTGAAACAAATTTAAAGCCAAGAGTGAGGCAGACCATGACAACCAGTGTCGTACTGGGACTGGCAGAGCCAGTACAATTCTTGGATCTAGAAAATGAAAAAGAGCAAGCAAGAGTAGGATAGAGTCAGTGATACCTATTTATTTGGTGCCAGCAACATTTCTATAAGATTTCCTGTTCAAACAGTGTCCTTAATGAGGAAAGGAACATCTGAAAGGAAAATCAGGAAGGTTTCAGAAGTGTCACAGGAAGCACTTAGATCTGGAAAACTCTGCTAGAGAGAGATGGGAGGAGGATTTTGATTTTGGAGGATTTTGATTTTGGAAGCTCACTGGTCTCAGTCTAACAGTGGACAAAGGGAGCAATTTCCAGCAGCTGTGGGCACAGATGTTATTTCAGAAGCTGAAGGCCAACTGAGAAGCATGGCCAGCATGGCCACTAACCATGAGCTCTCTATGCAACTCCATGCAATATCCTTTGCAAGTTGATGACTGAAGACGCAACTTTCCTCAAAATCCAGGCGTTTATCAACCATTTTCCAGTGTCTTACTGAAAACTCTCCCATACTTCCAATACAGGCTGTGACTTTGGTGAAGAAATCTCAGGAAAAAGTTTCCTAGTCTGTCTTACCAAAGCTCAGCATGGAAATAATGCTATAATGGTCCTTTCTCCACCAACACATCTAGGTTTATTCTTTCCACTCTGCTTTATTTCACAAGAGTTACTTTGGTGCTGCAGGACTGTGATCCCAGAGGATTACAGAGGCATTTCATGAAGTAAGCACAGGGCACCAATGTTTTCTGTGGGCTACACGCATTTCGAGTTAAGTGAAGCACTGTGCATTTCTCATAGCCAAGGACTGATATGGCAGAAAAATACTAAACTGAGCAATAAAGGAAGCTGCCACTTGAGAAATCTCATCTTCTTCTTTTTCAACCCTAATTTATGTTTACATAACACATGGTTCACAGCTCAAGAGGTTGTTTTTGTGTAAAAGGAAAGTGTGGACAGATCTGTTTCGTTTGTTGCCTTCTCGGAGTCTTGCTTCACAAGAGTTGGACTCATCTTACCCGACATCTGACATCAGCTCTGTTGATACCATCATCTGCTCTGCTCATCCAGACTCCCTTTCAGCCAGCTGAGAAAACAGCACTTTTGCTTTGCTGCTTAATGCCTCTGGTCTGCTGAAGAATGAGGTGAGCTGCTTCCTGAGAGCATTCCATTAAATGACTACAGGAGGGGCTCAAAGATTTAAATGGGAAGCTGTGACTTACAACACATCCAGAACAAAAAGAGGTGGTAGATTTACCAGGACAAAGGAATTCCTTGTGGGCTACACATAGAGCAAGTATCAGTAGTTCTGCTGACAAAGACATTAAGCAGTCATAGCCAAAAATTGAGGAAATTAATATCAATTGATGGCATAGTTATAAACGAATGAAGAAGTAAATAAAAAGTTTTCATGAGCTTTAACTCAGCAGAAGGAGAAGTATAGTATATTTTGATTTTGGGCTTATTACAAGCAACAAATTGGTTTGACAAATGGTGATAAATTTCCCCAAAGACCATACTTTAATTAATTTTAAATCATAAACCAATTAACATACTTAGCACTAAACATCCATACAATTAATTTTACTAAGCACCCATACAATTAACTTTTTACTCACTGATGATATATAGCATTTGAGGAAGGGAAAAGACAAGACCAATTTCTCATAGATAAGGAGAGAGCTGATTGACTATGACACAAGACTTACAGCCCAGAAGTTGCTGAATGCCCTTTCAGGTGCAAAAATCAGGTCTCTTTTAAAAGCAGAGTCAGTGGCACCTGTGTGAAGTGTCCAAATATTTCAGTTTTAAGAGAGGCAAGAGGATCAATTCTCCTCCAGTCCCCTCAGGTCGCAGTCCTTGGATCCAGACCAGGTCTAGACTCTTCCAGGAAGATGTTCTTGCCAATGAGTTGAGTCATGCACAGCAGAGGCAATACAGCCTTCCTTCCCTGCTTGTTTTTGAGCTTTTGATGATTGGACTCAGTGGTCTTTCCAACCTTAATGATTCTATAATTCTATGATTTCTTTTCCTGAAGACCTCACAAAGAAGGAAGACGAGATGGACAGGCTGGTATATCCATCAAAGAGGGCAAACAATTAGGCTGGAAAGCATCTTTTTGTGATGAAAATACTGGTTTAACTTTGTCATTTTAATCAAAATACCAATTTGAGGAGAATGCTCCAAATCAATACTACAAAATGAAACATTTTTTCAGAAATGACATTCAGAACAACATTGCCTTTGATGAGAAAAAAAAATATTGCATTTCTCTTTTGCTAAATAAAGCATATTCTCAAGGAACATTTCTTTGCCGAGTGCTTTCACATGTCTTCTTATTCCGTGGTGATAAAACCATTTAGACAATAAACTTTCCATCTGCTCCAGTATTTCCAATATGGGCTGCCCAGGGAGGTGGTGGAGTCACCGACCCTGGAGGTGTTCAAGGCACGTTGGGATTTTGTGTTGAGGGACATGGTTTAGTGAGAACTATTGGTGATGGGGGGAGGTTGGACTGGGTGATCTTGTAGGTCTCTTCCAACCTTGGTGATTCTGTGATTCTGTGGTTCTCTATGTTCTCCAGTGTTGAGTTATGAGCCCAGCTCTGCCCTCACATGAATCTCACATCATTCCCATACTGAATCAAGCATCATGGAAGGCTTAGGGGTGCTATAGGTTTCTGTGGGAAGGTTTTGAAAATCATTGTAATCTTCTTCTCACCCATGGAACCCTCATGGAAATGGACTGCTGGCTGCTTCTGCCCAGCAGATGGTTACTGAGATCTCTGATATCTCCAGCAAATTCACGCCAGGTTCAGAGTTTGGAAAACTCAATTTCCCTCTGCAAATGCATCCCATACCATCACAGAAAGACAGCTCTGTTCTGGCTGTGTGAACGTGTTGTCCCTTCTACCTCAGCACGCTTTTGCTGGCTGCCTGCTGCTCCTGCTTTCACGAGGAGATAATTCTGTTTCCTTGTTTTCCTCAAAACTTCAGGGCTAGAAAAGAATGTCAGACTGCTTAAAATATGCTCTGTTTTCAAAGCAGAACTTCCATTCTGCAGCCAAATAACACTCTGAATGGTGCAACTAAACACGAGAGGCTCTGTTCTCCCTGGAGATCAAAGTTACACCAGCTCAGCTTTGCTGTTAGCATTGCTGCAGGGCTGGCTGGAGAATTATTTTGCTGGAAAGCTTTTTACCCAGGATTTGTTCCCAAATGTCTCAGTACACAAAGCTATCTGTGAGCTGATGAACCCTCCCTGAGCAGCAAGGTGAAGAAAAAAGCACCCATGCAAGAGGATTCTTCTCTTTGGGTGTCACCTCGTGGGAGGTTTCAGCTGACCTTCCCAGGAGCCCCCACGGGTAATACACATGCATCTTTCTTTTCCTTCCTTTGATGGACTGTTTTCTATTTTCTTATTGTTTACCGTGATCAAGGAGCATTGGAAGATGCTTGAAGCAACAGCTTGTGTCTGCCAGATCAACAGGAAACCAGTCAAAAAGAGGATGGAGCTTTGGGGGATGTTCTTCACTGACATCAGAGAGGAAGGGCATCATCTGCCTTATTGGAGCTGTTCATAGAGGGGGAGGAGGACTAAAGACGAAAGCTGGGAGGGGGAAGGAAAAGGAGAGAAAAAAAAAAAAAGGAAGATCAAATAAGCTTTAAAAAAGTAGATGTGTGTGATCTTGGATGCCTTTTGACAATATACTATTGCTCATCATTATTGCAAGACAGCATTAACATTGGTTCAGGACTTCAACTAGGTATTTCAGGACTGCAGTATACTTCTGCTTTTGTGTACAGCAAGAAATGGTGAATTTCTGGATTCATAATAATGGCTTGGAGAATGGTGAAATGGTCCCTGAGTTGCAGTTTACCTACAGTTCCTACTCTGAGCTCTCATAAGCCTAACCCCATCTAAGCGCAGCCTTCATTTTGCGAACGCACCAGTTCACTTTGTGCTCTGGACTCAGCTCCGAAATTGCTATGAGCAATTTTAATGGAACTTCTTAGATGTTTGGAGCAAGCTGTAAGACAGTGAACACAAAAGAGAACATAAGGAAGAATTTCTATTTGCAAAGCAAAATAAATGGGAGCTTTTCAGATAGTCTTGGTAACAGAAGCTGTGTCCTGTGTGTTCATGGGGTGCAGCACAGCTCCAGATCCCTGAGACAAAGCTGTTGCTGTGCAGAAGCCTCACACAGAGTCTGACCTGGCATGTTCCAAGTCTCCTGCATGGAGATACGTCACTGCCAGAAAGAAGGTGGAAATCTCCAGGTGTGGGACTGTGTGCTCACATTGTCCTTGGCTACAGAGGACACAGTGCATTGATTCAGATGGCAGTGGATGGTTGTGCAGATGGGATGGTGGCCAGATGGGAAAGGTGGGCAGGGAGAGCAATGGCAATGCTATATTTGTGCCTGGGTATTGGTGCCATTGGCCACGAGGTCCCCAGGAGGAGTGACAGTGGACAAGACACTCTACCCCCCATCACTTCTCCACCCATGAGCATCCTTCCTACTGGTCATCCATACATCCATCCATACTCTGCCTGGGCTCTTCTCCCATGGTCTCAGCCCATCACTTTGCTGCAAACCACTACAGAAGTGTCCTTAGAGCCTTGTCTACAGGTTAAAGGATTGGGTTCTGAGGGACTGGGGCAAGTAACTCTCAGATGCCAGGCGGCAGCAGGGATGAATCCTGCTCTGCTGCTCTGCCGTTTGTGGCTTCTCACTGTTACTGTTTGTTTCTGCAGGAATTGCCTCACTTACTCTAAATAATTTAAAATTTTGTACACAAAAACTAATCAAGAACCCAAATTATCATCTTTTTAAGCGCAGGAAGATATGCAGAATCAGCCTGAAATCGTTTCGAAAATAATAAAGACAGATTCAGTGAGAGACCAAAAAGCGAAGCTGTACAGCAGTACAGCTGTGAGCTGGTCTAGGTTTATCTCAGCCAGTGAAAAGCAGACAAAAGGTGCTGGTCTATCCAGCATTTCGTTTTTTAAACAAACTTCTCGGTTGCATGCAGATTTGGGAAAAGAATGAATATTCTGCTTCAGCAGCTGAAGCGAAGAATTAGAAAAAAAAATGGCACGTGTCACACCGAAACAAAATTGGTGCTGTTGCTTTTTAAGCAGGACTTGAAAAAAGGCTATTTTTAGTCAACTCAGATTTACCACTGACATGAAATGAAATGTTCGTCCTCTCTGCAGAGCCCAGCCCTCCCACCGGATCCTTTCCCTTCGGTGGGAGGTCAGCTTCCAGAACATTTCTTGTCGCTTTGAAATGCAGTTCTCCTCCACGAATTTCAGCTTTCTGAGGTGGTGTTTGTTGACGCAAAGTCTGAATGTGATTTTAGAGGTCTTGGGTCACTGCAACCCCAGTCCCCAAATGCCACCACCTCTGCGCTCAGGCAGGATCAGCACAATGCAAGCCTTTCCCAGCTTGGCTTTTATTTAACGAGGATGGAGCCTACTGCTGCGATGTGACTGTTCTCAGATAAAGGTCCCATCCCGCTGTGAGGAGCAGAGCTGGGTTGCTGCAACCAGGCAGAGCACGGGGACAACCCCATCTCAGCCCTGTGCAAACAGACAAGGGAGGGAGGTGGAAACCAATGGAGCTATCTCTGACGTGCCAATGGTCTGAACTGTGCGTCCCTCCACCGTAATCACAGCAATTATACATGACAATCATTAATAATTGCATTTCACTTCAACCAATTTCAACTCAAATATAGCCTTTGTGCCAGGTTTCAGTTAATTCTTCCTATATGTGCGCCTCAGGCATTTGCAATATTCTTGTGTGAAGATCAATCAGGACAAATGACAGGATGACATGCTACATTTCTTGGGGGAGCCAATTTTTAATTAATTGTTATTCATAAACTAATTATTGGATTTACAAATGAGTTCTCAAAAAAAAAAAAAAATTAATTTAGCCCTTGGAAGCCGCACGTCAGCCATTTGCAGAAGGAAATGAGCCTGCTTTTCTTTGTAAGAGTGTGAATCCGCGTCTCAAGATGCAAAATGTCTTTTCCCCCGGGCTCTGTGGCGTTGGTCAAGGTCACCCACCACCCTCCCAGTGCTGGCTCTTGTCCTGCCTCACACTTGCCTTAAAAGCAGTTTTGAGAGACCATTTCCTTACAGATCCAAACAGAGAGGTGAGTGGATGTCTACAAGATTGTGCTCAGGAGCATCTCCAGGAGAAAGCTGGCCTGCGATCCCTCCAAAAAGGTGGAGGAAAATGTACATTTGTTTGAGCTTTGATTTCTTTTCATTGCTGCACGCACAGGCAGCACAGAGCAGCCAAATCTCCTCTCCCTCTGAGCAGAGTTTCCTTATGGATGTGCCCACAGCATTCTCCAGGCAGCTGCTGCCTCACATCCCTGTGTACCAGTAATGTGCAAGTGTTTGAGCAAGAGCACGAAAACAAAAACTGATCTTCCACTCTCTGCACAGAGCAGCATACTGGGATGAATGGTCACCAGCTCCTATTTCTCATCCTTGCTGGAAGGATTTGATTTACGTGGCCCTGAAGATGAATGCTCCTCTGTAGAGAACAAGGTGGGAGAGTGCTGTCAAGCAGCAGGAATGGCTTTGAAGCATGAAGGAGCTGTGCTCCACCTCTATCAGTTCTGCCACCCCCACACCTGGACCTCCCCTGTCCCCTGCAGAAGTGGGAGCTCTCCCTGCGAGCTGCTCCAGCTGCTGCACAGAGACACGTTGCCCTTGAAGGCTGTGCAGGAGCTCCTGCCTTCTTCCCAGGTTGTCACAAAAAGTCAGTGGCCAGGGGGAGACACAGAGAGACATCTGCACAGCTCCCAGGCCAAGGGCAGAGCGCAGGGCCAGCAGCCACATGGCACAGCTTGGCTGTTCCTCCTTCTCCCTTCAGGAGAGCTCTGAGAAGTGCTGCTCACCATCTGCAGCAGCTCAGCTCCCTGGCCTGTTCCCAGGAGTGGTGATGGGGTTCAAGGGCAGCTTGGTGGTGTTCCATCCATCATGGTCTGGAACTGCAGACCCCAAGGTTTTCAATATTGGGTCTTACAAGGAGCAAGGTATCACCGTGGTCCTTTGGGAGAGCTCAGCTGCAGCAGGCTGTGGCAGGGGAGGATGATGCCTGTGGCAGCAGAAGTGGTGGGTTAGCAGGGGCTGCGTGGAGGAGAACACTGAGCAGACTGTTACTCCAAAGAAATAACCTCCTGTAGGAGGGAAGTGCTGTCTCTGTGGTGCACTACACATTGTGCCTATAATGAGGAGATTCAGGTGAAAATCAAAGCATTATTTGGGTGGGGAAATTGATCAACATAAACTGAGGTCAGCCACCCTGGAGAGCAGAACTGATGTCCTTACTAATGAGGGTGGTTGTGCAGGAGCTGTGGTTTCACTCTTTAATCTGCTCTTGGTGCAAGAGCATTGTCTCACCGTAATAATGTTTGCTGCTCCATTTTGAGTGCAGGATTAGGGCAAACTGAGGTGAATCTGAAGTCCGGGATGCTGCTTCCACCACTGCAGATTGCCTGTGTTGCAGCAGCTCCCTTAGGATGTTCATAAATGAGTGCAAATGTGGGATCCAGCAGATCTCTCACAGAGAGCAAAAGGAAATTTGGGAGCAGAAAGAGACATCCAAGTTGTTTCCCAAGGACAGTCCATGTCGACCTTTCACCAGAAAAATGCTTGTCTGCCCACCAGGCACCAGGCTTAACTGTGAGCCTGCTCCTCACAGCCCTTCTCATCCCGTCATTCCAAACTTCAGCCCTCTGTTGTTATAGTAGTGTAAAAAAAAAACACATGCACAGAGAGGAGCTAGGAACAGAAAGAAAGAAAGATCCACATCCTCTCTCTAAATAGGATGTCCTGGTTATTATTATTATTATTATTTTTTCATCTGGGCTCTGGGTGCCAAGTGAAACCTCATGTGGGCAGAATGCTGCCCCGGTGCATCTCTTGTATGCTTTTCTGCTGAGCAGTCTGCATGCAGTGAAAGGCATTAATTGTTTTCAAACACGTATGATGTTTGTGTTGCTCTTGCCAGAGGTGTTAGTCAATTTTATTAAATACTGTCAGTGTCTGGCTGTGTGCTAATGCAGAGATGGCTCTGACCTGTTGTAACCTAGGGGGTTCAAAGGTGTGACTGTGCCTGAAAGCCTGAAAAAAAGGAGAATTTTGGAATGCTGTTATCTCATGGCCATGTCACCTTTTACCCCAGTGCTATATTTGAAAATACAAAAGTGCCAGTATGGACAATCTGAAGAGAGTTTCAAAGTCCTTGCAGATGAAAATCGAGCTACGATGTCAGAGGTTCCATTATAAGGAAAGCTGTGGTTCAAGCTGAAATCAAACATTGCTACGAGTGCTCCTAAAATGAATGAAAAATGCTCTTCTGAAGTTTGCAAAAGCAGCAAACAGCTGTGAGCACTGGAAACCTCTGTTTGTCAGCTATCACAGAATCAAGCACTTCATGGATGGGGTGGGAGAGCATTTTTTAATCAGATCCATCCCTCAGGTGCTCAGAGGAGGGAAATGCTGATTTTGGTGCATAGCATGAATGTCTGTGGCATCACCTGAGAGCTGATGGTGGGAAGGATCCTGAGACCAGGCACATGTCTCTAATGCTACAGGAGTGAGCTGCAGCATCTCATTGGAAAATCCATGAGCATTTTTGCTTCTCATAATGTGATTCCTCTATGAACAAAGCTCCATTTCCAACAGACACGTGGTTTAATTTCAGCCTCAACATCTTGCACCTTAAGTAAAATAAAAGTTTTTTTTTCTCTCGTGGTAAACTTTCTGAATTTTCTGAGGTGGAAAAGAAAGCAGCTGAACAGGAATGAGTATGACAGCAAAAATTCACAGAACCTCCAAGGACATCCAGCAGGCTGCCCATCACCAGCTCTGTGCACATGTTATCACACTCATTCCTCACCTTGATGCTCTCCTACCTCTTATCCATCAGAGGTCGTTTCCCACACAAATCCTGTCTCCTTGCAAGGACAGAACCAGCATTTTTTTTTTTTTTTCTTCATTTTTTGCATGTTTCATTGTTTCCAAGCTTCCTCTACAAACAGCTCATCATAAGGAGAAATACTCAGATGTGCCTTTTGCATCCTTACCATCTATCCCTGAACCTCTCTTTCCATGGGTCTTCAGCTGGCAGTGCCTGCCTGACCCATAGAAGGTAAGCTGTCCAAATCCAGACAAAACTGTTTAGTTTATAAAGATCTGTGTCTCTGTGTCTCTGCAGGACACACTCTTTTTGTCTTGATCTCTAAGGACATGATTTCCAACATCTGATCTCTTAGACAACTGGATCACATGCACCTGAACTGTTTGAGGCTATAAGGGACCTCTGGGACAGTTCTTGATCATAAAAAACCTTCTTTGCTTCCCTATTTCCTTGGATTGGCTTTTCTGGTGACAGCTGCTTCCAAGTGCCTCCTTGCTCAACCTCTGAGTGATTTGTCCCCAAATTTTCTCCCCCCAAAAGACACGTTTCTCAATGTTTACTTCTCCACCAAATCTCTGCATCTCCAACACTCATCCTTTCGGTGGAAGCTAAGAATAGAGGAGGTAGCACCTAACCCCATTAATATTTGTAGTGCCCTTCAGGAGCTCCAGCACACAGAAAATCTCAAATAGCCCAGAAGCAATGGTAGCACATGCCAGGCATCGCACTTAGTGTTTGCTGGCTTCATCTCTGCTCTTTCTGATGAAAAGGGGGTGTTGGGGAGACATTCTCTGGTTTTCTGATGCTTTTCCAAATATCTGCAACACACTCAATCATTCCTGAAGCCTTTGGGGTTAAAGTCAAACTCAGACCCCATGCTGGAACTCGTACAGCTCTGTTGGTTCTTAGGCTTTATAACTGTGATTAGATTTAGACACTGAGAATGTATCGATTTTGGCTGTTAGCAGAGTTGTCATTAGGTTAAAAGTGGCTTGAGCAATAGAGGGGGGCAGAGGTGGCTGCTGTCTCCCAGCACAGCTCGAGTAACTGAATTTTGGAGAAGGGCATTAGCTGCCTACAATAGGCTGGGCTGCACTGCACCAGCCTGGTTTCACAGAGAGGTACTGGTGCTGAATGCACAGGTAACAAGTTGCTCCTCTCTGGTGTGGGAAACGCTTTGCTGCAGGCTGGGCGGTGATTGCCCTGACACAATCCTCTCCATCACACAGCTGGTGCAGGGCAGGTGGGTGAGAGGCAGGACACAGGTACCACCATGTTCTACATCCTTCCAAGGGTGAGGGCTTTGCTTAGGCACAGGCAAAGCAACCTGTCGTCTTCATTCTGCCTTGAAGACCTTAGAAGCAGACATTCTGGACGAGGCACCAAGACAAGAGTTACTTCTGGTAGCTCAGAGGATGTAAATGACTTCCCTTCTTCTTCAACAAAGTCAAAGGATAAGCAGCAGGAAAGGAAAACAGAAACAAACAAGCAAACACACAATAAAAAAAACTCATCACAACTAACCTTGCACTTTTTATTCTTCCCTACAATGGTGATTTATAGCCAGATTTCAAAACAAAACCATGACTCTGGAAAAAGTTGGAGTGAAAGTATTTTCCTTTAACTTGGCTTGTTTCTTCTCTCTCATTTTTTTTCCCCCAGCTGTAACTATTTACTGATTCAAAAAAGTTCTGAAACTGCATTTTTTTAAGAACATAACTATTTGTCAGAAGGAAGAAAAGAAGATCAGAAAATCACCCAGCTGTCTGTCTCACAATCTTTTATACGCTCCTATTTGATCTTGTCCAGTCTTCAGAAGTTTTTTTCTTACCAAGTATCGTATGGTTAATATCACACAGGGCATCTGTGGTCATGTTCCTAATTCATCTCTTCACCCATGGGTCATAAATTTTGCTTCCCAGGTTCTGGGGACCGTTTTGAAGCAGCAGTGCAGGAGACAACCAGAGTCATCCCACTGTGCAAGTCTTCCCCCACCCAATGGAACAACATTTTCTGTACTTCTGAAACCTACCATCGATTCTCACCCTTTCCTCGTGCACCTTATGCGAAACCTGCCCCTAAGAATTCATTTCTGCCTCTACAGCTTTGAGGAGACTTGTGATGAATGCTGAAATATTCTGGTCCTTCGTAACCTACTGCTGCTCTTCAGTGGAGAAATCACTGATAAGCAGAAAGAAGGCCAGGAGGGAAGCAATCTTGCATTCTGGTGGTGCCTTTCAGGCATTACGGAATGGGATTGTTGTCCCCTGCTGCATAATGCCATCCCAGCATTTATTTTACATACCTAATCTGAATATCACCAGCACCAATGGAACAAATCCTCTGATACTGTTCTGTTCAGTTGTTCTAGGAACCCAAGAAAGCTGCAATGCTAGGTAGGGTACAGGGCCTGGGATGATGACAACATGGTGTGAAGGTCTCTCCTTTTGCTGTGAGCAGCTCTGCTCCAAAAGGACAGACAGACCTGAAATCTCACTGTGATGTTTTTTATAGGCACCTGCCTCAGTGTCACCACTGTGGTTAGGAAGGTATGCACAGAAGCATAAGGAGTCAGAACACATTGCAGGTGAAAGTGAGCAGAATTGCAAAAGATGGATGGAAATACTTATGCAAATGAAGATCTTGGCCTTGTCACGAAACTCACCACAGCACTCATTTATTACTTTCTTAAGACAGCAGATGGCAAACTGCTAATGAATGTGAAACAAACAGAGATGCTAGAGAAGAACAGAAGAAGGGAAGAAGAGCTGGATTTAGAAGCAGAGTTGTGCAGCCTCTCAGGTAAACCCACTGTGAAAGAAAGGCTCCAGGGAGACCTCATTGCAGCCCTTCTATACACAAATACAGCCTACAGAAAAGCTGAGACTCTTCATTAGGGAGTGCAGAGACAGGACAAAGGGTAATGGCCTTAATATAAAAGGTGGGAGATTAGAATAAACATTAAGGAGAAATTCTTCACCATGAGTGTGGTGTGGCAAAGGAATAGGCTTCCTAGAGAAGATGTGAATGTCCCATCCCTGGAGGTGTTCAAGGCCAGAGTGGATGGAGCCTCAAGCCTGGTCTAAGTGGGAGCTGTGCCTATCCAAAGCACAGGGGTTGTAACTGTATGGTTTTAAGAACCTCTTCAACCCAAACTGTTCTATGATGCTACGATCCCATGTTGCTGACACTGAGAAAGAAACCTTAGCCAGGAGGGATCAGGTATGGCAGCTCGGGAGCTGGTGTAGTACAGAGATAACAGTGCTGAGCTGGTTCGTGTGCTCCCTGGTCCACTGTGCACAATGAAAAATAAAAAGCAATTCCATAACCACTCATTGAGTTACTGAGGAAGATAGAGAGGCAAGCAGGATGAGAATTAGGTCTTTCATGCACTGTAATAAGCTGATCTGAAGTCTCATTGCTGGAGTTGACACTTATTACTGGAAAACTCAGCTTGTTTTTTGCCATCACCGAGCCTTCTCTCATAATTTCCTCAGATTTTCTCCTGTCAGGTCACTTCAGTATTTCTTTGAAATAAAGACAGCCTCGTAAATAAAGGATAGCCAAGATGCTTCTCAGGGAGATAAGACAAGCCCCGTCAGGAGAAGAAATGAGGTTTTGGTGCAGACTCAACAAGAAGCACGTCTTTTGTTGCAATCACTAACTAAGTGTAATTAACTTCCTGATGAGGTGCAGGATCTCAGGAACTGATTGGAGTTATAGGCTAATAATTATTCATGAGAAATTAAAAGACACTAGTTACGGGAACTGAATGTATTAATTTTTTTTTACGAAGCTCACTGGAGGAGACACTTCCATGAGCCAAGGCTGCAGATGAATTCCCAGACTGCTGCTGTGCAGGACTGTGGTGGGGAGTGGAAGGGAAACATCCACCCTATTTTCTCCCTGAATGAGGTCCACAGCCTCGAGGAACTCTCCAGGGAAAATGATGCAGCTCACCAAGGTCAGAATCATCCTCTGAATATTCTGCTCAATGGGAGGGATCCCACAGAAGTTAGGAGGTGAATGCCAGGAGTGTTTAAGGGTTCTCCATGCTCTTCAGAGCCTGCTCTATCCCAAAGCTGTGTTGACTACCTACAAGCACAGGGAGTTGATGGGAGTTGAGGTGGGGAGGTACTCCTTCCCCTCTCTGAGAAACTCCATCAGAATGCCACTGTGCACAGAGGTTGGGAACAATGAGCGGAGCCAACAGCAAGCTCAACTTTAGTGGGATCATTAGACGCATACTTTGCAGACACACAGCAGCTTGGGAAAGCTGTTCCCAGCAATGCTGTCTGCCTCCAGCGAATGCAGATGATCAACACTTGCTCTGCTTTCCAGACAAGCAGCCTTGAGGGTACACGTGCTGAAGTGCTGCATCAGTGACTTGCTTTACCTGAACCATGCAAGTTTTGTGCCACACTTTACCTGAACCATGCAAGTTTTGTGCCATACTTAGCGAGCAATGCTGGCTCAGAGCTTGCAGCCACCTCTGCACATGGAAGGCTCACAGGAGGCAGCAGCAGCACTGCTCTAGCCAAAACCTTCAGCACCGGTTGCTTTTGGTCCAGAACCAGTAAGTCTGGACTGCCACTAAACTGGGAAATTATTGCCCTGGCACTAGGAGAGATTTTTGGTTTACTCACATCTCTTGATTTTAGAGGATTACAGTATCGTTGGGAATTCCCTACACTTGTCCTTAATTACAACATAGCAAATTAAAGGCTAATCATCATCAGCATGCCAAATTCTCCAGGACTCCTACAGTTCTGAACAGATCCAGGCACATCTGAACTGTCTGTACTTGTTCCTTGCACAAGGGTCTGCCTGATGGTTATTCAGCTGTTGCCAGTGAAACCCAGGCCAACGACAGCCTTTTGGGCAGGAGTCTAGCAGAAGCCCAGGTGAGAGCAGCGGCTGCATTCCCTGGCAGCTTTGAGGTACCTGCTGCACATAGCCCCATATCATTATCAGTTCCAGCAGCTCCTACTGTTCACCTGAAGTGTCAGATGTAAAAGGAAAACATTGTTTGGAAGGTATTGACCTAAAAATGCTGTCAGGGTATTGCTGGTACTCATGCCACTCACCCAGGGAAATGGGCCAGTGGAGAAGAAGAAATTGCCAGTAGACAATGGATCAGAGCTGAGTCTCTTGGGGACAAGGTGGTCGGGTAGGCAGCTGTCGGAAGGAACCCTTACAGGCCAACTCACCTGCAACAAACAGGGACACCTACAGCTCTACCAGGTGCTGGTAGAGCAGTCCAGTCTGATGTCTCCAAAGATGGGTCACCCAGCACCTCTCTGGGCAACCTGTGCCAGTCCGTCACCACCCCTACTGTAAAGAACTTCTTCCTTATATCCAGTCCAGGTGTTTTTCCACTGGTGAGAACCTGCCTTGATGCTCTGTGTGAAACACACGCACTCCTTAGTGCTCACAGGACAGGCTTTTAGTCATGCCCAGTAGAAATGAGTCAGTCCCACTGGTGCAACCTGCTTTTGGGTGTACAGAATTTTCTCTGTGATAGCTGGCTCCATTCAGATTCCCAGAAAACACTATGGGGTATCTGTTTGCTGCAGTATCTCCTGTCCTGCCAATGATAACAGTGGTGCTTGCAACACTTGTGCTAGCTTGCTGTGTGTGGTATTCCCTCCTCTTTCCCTTTGAGTGCAGGTAAGGATGTTTAATTCATACCCCAAAACCTATCTGGCTACCTGAAGTTCAGGTAAGCACACACAGAAAGGCTGAGTCCACGTGGGAAATAATAGTAAATAGAAGATACATAATATATAAATCTTATATATATATATCTGTATAGTATTATCTTTCTCAATTTCCAAGGCAGAAGGTGAATGGAGATGTGGTGACACAGTATATAAAGTAAAAGTAGTTATTTTTGCCAGATTGCTCGATATAGAAATACTAATAAAAAAACGAACAAGCAGGAAATTCAATTCCAGTCTCATCATATTCTACAGAGATGTATCGAACCGGCATTTCTATAAATGAAAAATATTTCCGTCACCTGAAAAGTAAATCTATTTAACAAGAACAAAGTGTTGGAAATGTGAAATTTATGAAAAACGGAATGAAAAAAGAGAAGAAACTGGTGTGCTCTTTCATCTTACCCGAATCATATCGGAGAGCACGGTGTGCACGTCCCTCAGAGCCAGGCAGCTATTACAGCAGGATCAGTTACGAGCAGAGTATGCAACTGCCAAGGCTGTTGGCAGAGTTAAGGTAAAACCTACTTGGAACAATTTATTTAAAACCCAACAAATGCTTTTAGCCCAGGTAGGAGTGTCAAGCAGTTCCTTATTTACAGGACACAGGACCGAAGGCTCTATGGCAGATGTGCACATTCCTGACATTCCTTGTCAGCCAGCTCCCAGTGGGCTGAGTGAAAGGTGCTCAGACAGCAAGGACAGGAGATGCCTTTTAGAGTGACCCAGACACCTTTCCAGGGATGCAGACGTGACACTGGAGGTCAGAGGAGCCCCATATTTCTATGAGAGAACTGCAAAGGCACCTGAATCTCATGCCTGTCCCATCTTTGGTTCTGGATGAGCTTTGGCTATGCATGGAGAGACTGCAAAGTCAGAGAATGATGCCCTTATCAGTGACCTTTATGCTCCACAACCTCCATCATCCGTGGTTGATGTCTTTGACACAAGAAGTCTTTGCACCGCATGATGTTTTTTCTGAGAACTCAGCTTCCATTTTCTTGGCAGCTATCAGCCTCTGGGCATAGAAATCTCATATCTTGCTGGGAATTAGAGGCGGAGTGGTGTTCCTTCAGCTGTCCCTGTAGTTTGCAGCTAAGTGTTCCAAATACCATGAGTTCATCCACCAGTCCATTTGCAGGCAGGGTGCTTGTCCAAGCCCTCCACTCTCCCTTTCAATCTCTTCCTTGCACATTAGCCCTTGTCATGTCTTCAGTTTCTACTTCATGGATGATTTGGATTCACTGTCAGAAGCTTTCAAGGAAGAAGACAGATTCTTATCCACCATTCATTTTCTCTGCTAGCACTAGCTATGCTTCCCCAGTATGTGTTTGCCCTTGGAGAGATCATTCTAATAATAGATTCATAGAATCATAAAATGTCCCAAATTGCAAGGGATCCAGAAAGTCCAACTCCTTCATCAAGCCCAACTTGTAAGGGCTTTTACATTCCCACTGGAGTCCTTCACTGAGCGTCCAATCCCTTTCTGAAGGAACTGCCACATCCCACTGGAGAAGACAGATCAAGAGGTGTGTTACAGATAAAGTTTCACTCGCTACTCCCATGCATCCCTTTTTTGGGTTTCTGGATGGTTCTGAACACGCCCAGATCTGTTCATTTCTTATATCCACTGAATTCCATTACTTCAGTGAGGTTATTTTGGTGTCTCAGAAATGAGAGTATAGTTGGGTCTATCGCAGACATTCCCTGTGTCATGATTGACTCAGACATAACATGGTAGAAAACTCTAGAGACAACCACAGAATGGTTGCATTGAATGGACTTTCAGATTTCTATAGGAGTTTCTCAGCACCTTTGTATATGAATCTTCTTCCAGAACTTCTGGCACCACACAACTTTAGTTAATGAATGAAACAAATGGATTTTTTTTTTTTGCCTAGCTTGACTTGCTTCGATCTTGACCTTGAAAAAAACCAACTGTGAATTAGTGGCTGATGTACAATGGAACTAGAGGAATCCCATACTTAGTTTCCTATAATCCTATTTGGATTCTGTTTCCATTTCCTTCTGCTTAATCCTGACATATCAACTGAAACAACCGTGCAAACTCCTTGGCACAAGGGAAAAATTTAATGTCCTGCCCAGTCATTAAGGTGAGGCTGGGAGATGAAACTTCACAGCTAAATTAAATCTGATCTTTATGGTAGAAACAAACAAGATCTAATGAGAACCTCAGAAGTCTTGTCACACAGTCCCGTCCCTTGGATTTGTGTTGACAAAGGCTGCTGATGCCAGTGTCAGAAACCTGAGAAAAGTCATTCAGACGTGAGCACAGCATCTAAACAAAATTGTCTTTCTCCTTCACAAACTAATTCCTTTAAGGCTTATGCATGAAATATAAAGTTAAATTTGAGTTAACAGGGCATTATGGGAGTAGCAACAAGGGGACTGGTCCTTTGCAAAGAATACATAAACCAGATCACTGATTGGATTCTGCCCAGGGGTCTCCACATGTTCTTTTAATTTCTGTCCAGAATCAATTCTTTTGGAGAGATGCCTTTCCGAAATTCACTATTAATTAACTGATATATCCCAAAGCATTTTCTATGGTGCCACAAGTTTTAAATCAATGTAGCATCAAGGACTGCAGCATTCATCGTGGGTCTTTTAGATAACAGATAAAAGCAGCATAAAGGATTACCTATTTCTCTAACTCCTTTTAAATATTTGGGTAGGTTAAGGACATGGTCTGGATATACTTTAACTATTAATTTCATGACTCTTCACCTCATGTATTCCAGGAAACATTACTAGTGCCATCTGACCCGATGTAATTTTGGGTGGCAGTCCTCAGAAGAATCCATGAGCACTTGTTAGGAGATAACCATAACTTTGCTGGAAGAATTAGGAGTGTGACCCTTCTTTGGCAAGATCTCATTGCCCTTTTTTGGGATAGGGGTTATGAATTCTCCTCCAGAGTGTCCTAATTCACATCCTGGTGCTTACCTTTGGGCTCTGAGTCATCCTGTTGTGCCAAGGGGCTTGGGTGGGGCATGGAGACCTTTGCAAGAGGATCACCTGGGTCAGTTCTTTGCCTGAACCTCCTGCTTTAATCTTCATTTGAACATCAGCTTGGGTAGCATCATCTTAGTGCTGACTCCTTTGCACTGCATTCATCCAAAAAATCTGGCCAAAGGCATGGGAAAGGATATATTTGTCCTTCCCATTCTCCTGAAAAGCAGCTCCAGGTAGGTTTTTGTTGGTTTCTTTTTGGTTGGATGGTTTGGTTGGTTGTTTCTTTATTCTTTGTTTCCCACTTCAACCAACTCAGAGAAACATTAGAAATATTAAATCCAGATCTAATTGTGTCTTTAGCAGCTTCTAAAAGGGAGCTTTTCAGAACTGTTTCATTCTTCCTGAATGCTTCCACTGTAAGGGCTGGATCCACATAGGGAAAAGCATCAGGGAATACTGAGTGCAGAATACGGCTCTTTGCTCCAAAATGGATTTTCTGGTTGATTCCAATACCCAGCACAAACAACACCCTCAACTTCTGCTAACACCCTCGCCCAGATTTGCACATGCATTTACTGGTAGCTGTTGCTTCTTGATTGGTGAGGGTCCACTAAATGGATCTTGCAGCCTTTCAGTAGCCCCCAGTGTTGACCATCTGTCTTAGACTCATTGGGACTGGCAGGTTTGCTGACCAGCAGGTCTCACACATGCCCCTCAGCTCTGCTGTCAGTGGTATCTGGTGCCTGCAGAACCTCTTGCACAAAGGAGCCCCATTTCATGACACTCTCTCCAAGCTGGAGTTTAAATCCCGCACCAGACTTTTCCTGCAGGATTGATCTCTGTTTGTCCTTGCAGAGATCACATTCTTCCCAGAAACATTTTGTCTTCTTTAACAATCTTGCTATCAGCAGCAACGTATTCCATTCTGGGGGACTGGATAAAACCGCCCTTAAAGCAGGTGATAAATCAGTAGGATGGGATAGGGCAAAGGAAGGAATAAAAGTAATTGGACAATCATAAGGCTGGAAGTGAGAGAGGCAGATTTCCCAGAGGAGCTAGCCAAGAGTAATACATGTGTAGGCTTACAAAAGAGCTCCTGTAAATGGAAATAACAGATGTGGTGGCGAATATAGCCTTTGTCAGTGCAGTATAATTGGAATGTTCAATGGCTTCATGAAAATACGTTGACTCCTAATTGCTATTGCTCCTGCGTTCCTCAGCTAGCACAAAGCTCTAGACCTTCAAGGAGATCACAAAGGGGCTGAAAGTTTCCTGGCTTGCAGGCAGCTGCTTTTTTCAGCTCCTCTGGCAAACTGTACAAGTGGCAGCTTGGACCAGACCCAGCAAGTCCACTTGGCAACTGCTCCCTATTTTGTTGGGGGGGGAAACAGGAGATGACACAGGCTCCAGCAAAATGAGCAGAGAGGATGACTGTTAATTCTTCCTGTGTGTCAAGCTGGTAGTTCCTGAGGCTCTTCCTATAGTGTGAAATGGTCTCGCTCACCCAATAGTCTGTGTCTCTGTGGGCTTCTTCAGTCAGCAGGGACTGACAACTTCCCTCCTGTATCACCTCCTTTGCTCCTGCAGCAGCTCCAAACGTGTCTTGCAGTCACTCATTGTCAACACAGGTGTGATTCACAGAGAGCTCCTGGCACGTGCCTCGAGATCAATCAGGCCAAAGATCTTGTTATTCCTTAGCTCAGCTCTGAAAGTGATGTTCCAAAACAAGAGGTTTCACACCAAGTACCTCAGAGTTAACCTCAATCTGTGGCTCATGGTTTCAACCAAATGCTGGTTTGTAGCCAGAGAATCCCATCAAGATCATAACCTCTCAGCTGGGCTCGGGCTGGAAGCTGCTTATGTGGAAGGCTGTGTGACACTTACATTCCCTCACCCTGTGCCACCAACCATGCTGGCATCTTATGGCTAGCACCATGTCACAGGGCTTCCCATTCCAACCCTTACACCTCAGGGCTGAGCGATTTGGTGCCTTTTTATCCTGTAGGCTGCCCTGAAACCCCAGCTCCTGAAGCACCATCTCAATCCTTTCCATTTACACACACTTTATGGACTTTGATCCCCGTTCTCTCTTTTTCTTCCTTGATCCTCCCTTATTTCCAGCAGATGCTTTAAGACCCTTACAACAGAGAACTTTCCAAGGAGACCTTTCATTTCCCAGTATCTGTGTATCTCTATCTACTTCAGCCGTCTGTTTTTCTGCCTTCATCTCTGGGCTGTCCTCTGCCGCCCTTCACACTCGCCGTTTTCTCCAGACATCGGTGACACTCATTATTTCTTGCTGCAAAAAATATGAAAGTTGAAAAAGTTCTTTCAAGTTGCACAGGCTGGGCTGCCTTTTCATTAATCTGAGGGGGGAAAAAAGCAGCAATCACTAAAAGCCTCTCCTCTCTGAGCAGTTTGAAAGGGACAGGACTCCTCTGTGATGTTGGCAATACTGTGCAGCTGTGAGGCGAAACACAGCTATCTATAGTGGGGGGTTTGTAGAGGTGCAAGCTGCAAACAAAAATGATCTCACTTTAATGAATTACCTTAAACTCCTTAAACTTCATGAGCTCTAATCAGCTCTAATGAGTTATTTCTCCTTCTCAGAGTGAGAGTTACAGATTTTGTTTCAGCTCCTGGTTCATTGCATAAGCAAAATAAAATATGTGAGTTTATAGGGATGTGCAATAAAGGTCTCCTTTTCAATAGCAGAAGTTCTGGTTTCCAGAGCACTAATCCCACCAGGACACTGAGGTCCCATTGGGAGACCACTTTAGGAAGGGCTCTCTCTGTCCACACCCTTCTCCCTGCTGCTCAAGGTCATTGATGGGGTAGTGGCAGAGGATGCTGCTGAAGATGTGATCACAAAGTCCTGTGCTGGGGGTACCAGCATGTGCTAGCTGCTTTGGAGCATGCCCAGTGACTGCTTCTACAGCCAAAAGCCCCTGTGCTGATGCTGTGATGACTTGATAGGAAAGGGTTTTCATCAGCACCCTTACTGTGGCCTAAGCCATATGGGCTGCCAGGCTGAGAATCTTCCCCACAGAAATGTACATTCAGAGTTAACACTTGTGCCAAGTCTTAGCAGGACTACATCTTCTTTTCAGCCTTGAAAGCATAGAGATAAATTAGACGTATCCTGGATTCAGCATCCCGTGAATGTCTAGCTGGAAGAGATTTACTGAGTCTTTAAGGCTCTCCATAAGCCTTTTCTCTTATAACGGCTTTCACGATCCAAAGTATTTGCCAGGCATGCTGTGCATAACCCCCTCCCCACACCCACACACAGACTGGCATTTCATTTCAAGCTATGCTAATCCATAGCTCTTCCTGCACTCATGCAGTTTCAGTTATATTTTATTTATTATAGGATTTCACTTCAAAATTTAACCTTTTAATATCTTACAAGATGTCTCCTTGACAGGGTAATGCCACACAGACATGGCTGCCTACATGCTCAACAGAAATACTCTTGCAAACATAGAATTATTAAGGTTGGAAAAGACCTCCCAGATCATCAAGTTCAGCCATCATCCCATCACCACCATGCCGACGCACAGAATCACTGAGGCTGGAAAATACCTCCAAGACCATCAAGTCCAACCATCAACCCACCACCGGCACAGCCATCAAACATCATATTGGTTTCTATTTCTTGTAATCCTCAGTCAGGACACTGAGGTATACCTGGTGGGTTCTTCTTTTTGTTCTTATTGATTGCTGCCTAGAAGCCATCCAATAACCACTGAGCTTCTCACTCACCTTGGTGTCCAAAGGAAATCAGACTTGCAGCTCATAGACAATGAATGTGAGCATCTGTCTACCAGGAGGACCTCTGTACCTGGTGCTCAGTGGCTGCTATATTCATATGGCTATGAATTCTTCTCCATGCAGGAGCTGGGGATCTCTGTCACTGCTGCTTTTCGTGGTAGAGTGGCTCCATCTCAACCTCCAGAAAATCCTTTATTTTCAGTAGAAGAGATGATTTTGCCCAAAACTGCTCCAGGGCTTGACCATAATCAACTTCTTGGAACAAACAGAGAGAGATGAATCTATAGAGTCATGGCAGAGAGACCAAACATGGGGCACCCCAGGAACTGCCAAGGCTTCATGTGGTACTCAGCCTGCACCCTTCTCAGAATTGCAATGGTCTACTCCATCCCCCAAGTCTTCATGGCAGGTCATCATGTTCTCTATATACAAGGCAAAGGGCTTTCTTTCAGAGCTCCTGTAAGCTCAGGAGCGTAGCCAAATATGTTGGCACCCTTTATGTGTGCTTCTCATCCTCAGCTCAGGCCTCAGAGGGGTTAATGCCCCACTTCAGTTCAGGAAGACACTTTCTGTATGCTTTTGCAGTTGGATTCATTCCTCTAACACTATCAGGTCTCCTTGGCACCTGCATCATTTATAATATTCCTGCCTGCCTCCAGGGTGGAGGAGATACTGAGGATCTGAAGGGTTATCCCACCCTCCCACTCAGCCCCTGTGAAACATTCTGAGAGCCCTTGAAATTTAGTGCCACGTTTTGCTCTTGAATGACTCTCCAGTGTCAAGGTAGGGCATGTGTGCTTACAGAAATGGCTTTTGTCTGGTCTCACTGCTCCCAGCCCTCTGTAAAGCTGTCTGGAGGTTCCTATAGATACAGTTTTTCTTCTCAAACATTTTAAACCAGAATGATATTTAGCAAAGCCAAAGCTTTGGGAGCTTCCTCACATCTCTCCAGCATGCCTTTCTCTTCTGATTTGGTGGAGCTTCTTGGTGTGCTTCCGTGGGCCAAAAGCCAATGGCAACAGCCCATCATGGAGAGCTTGTGTCTGCATCCAGACTAAGAAGCAAACTCAGGGCAGGGCAGCCCATACTGTCTGATCAGTGCATGTCTCATGGCACAGCTCTGAGCTCTGTTAACCAGGAATGGCTCAGATGGACCAGGAAGCATTTCCATCCAGTTTTTTTTTAATTCCACTGGTGGTTTTTTGTTGTTGTTGTTGTTGTTGTTGTTTTTTTCTTTTTTTTTCTTTTTCTAATGGAGTTCAGCAGTACAACTATTAGTCATCTTTCACCAAAGTCAGGATTGGAAACAATCCTCGGGGTGCTTAATCTCCAAAACATTCATGCCATGAAAGTAACAGCTCTGAAAAGTGCAGTAGCTCGTCATTAGTGGTCCCCCAGTAGTGTGCACAGGGACCTAGGAAATCCATTGTTACAAATAGACAGGGACAACACGTTTCAGCATGAGATCATCTTAATTCCTAAAAGGTGGGAATTCAACAGTGCCATGCAGAACAAAGTCAGCAGGGATGTTGTTTCATGGCTGTGTGCAATACGTCGCTGCTGAAGGAGAAATAGTCGAACGTTTTGGCATTGTAATAGTCAAATTATATGCAAAAGCATACGTAGTCATTACTCATTAATTAATTTAAATAATTGACTACTTCAGAAGTATGTATGATCTGTCTCTTCTGCAGCTGTTTCATTTGGCTGATCTATTGTTCTGTGGGCACACATTAGGAATGTTTGTGAAATGCACAAAATATTTAGTCTGTGAGTGTTGCATAAGTAAATACGCTTTTTATCCAAGTACTCCAGAAGCAATTAATTAACACCATAGCCTGAAAGAAGAGAGCTGTTCATAAATCATTGTCACAAAAAAGAAAAAAAACAACAACCCAACAACACCCTTGGTTTCACTGCTGGGACAGAAGTTTGATTTGCATGGCCATAGATGAGCCTAAAGCACGGGAAGCTCAATGAACCCAAACAGTGCTCATTGGAAGGGAGAGGTGGCCTCAGCCTTGATGAGCCATGCCCCCAGGCTGGTAATGTCACAGGGATATGTGAGACACAAACACAGTGTGTCTTACTTCACTCGGGGCTTCCCACCTCCAGATGGCTCCTGCATTGAGCACACAGTGTTATTTTCGGTACAGATGGAGCTAGAGAGCAGCGTTGTTACTGAAACAATGGTGATAACAAAAGTTTGTTTTCCTTTTCTTTTCATTGACCTTTGTCTGGTGGGAGGGACAGCCATTGCCAACAGCTTTCCAGCAGATGCAATTTCACATCCATCATGGAATTTGGGGTTATGCCTTGCCAAGCTCCACCACGAGAGCTTGTTCACCTCCCTTGGAAACACATTTTCAGCCAGGCCCTCACTGTGATGCAAAAAAATTCAGAAGAGTTTCTACCTTCCCATAGGATTCTCTCTCCTTCTTGCTTTTCTGTGACTTTACACGTTTTATTGCTGGTCACCATCAAAAATACTTAAACACCCTTGTTTTCTCCCTGAATTGATCAGAAATGGTTTTAGCCTGTCTATTGGCAAGAGTCACTTCTGGGCTGGCAGAACCCACACAAGGGAGGTGGGACTTTGCAGCATGGATGCCTTTCCCTACCTTAACTTCCCTACCTTAACACAGGTTTATACTGTGTGTTAGAAACTTCTTGCACCTTTTTTTTTTTTTTTTTTGTGACAAAATGAAGACTTTCAGTCATTGGTAATTTCTCTTCTCCTGACCCATGTGGAGTATTTTCAGAGGAATGACACCAACATGGAGGAAAATTAAATTATTGTAACTAAGATTGCCATGTTACGGTTCTGTTTTTCTCACTTCCCTTTTATCATCATGACTACTATGGTTTTCATTCTGGCATTGCAGGTGGAGGCCAGAGGATAGCTTGGATGTGCTTTATGGTCATGGCTATTTGGTAATATCAGAGCCCTTCTTATCTGCAGAAAGAATCTGTTTATTGTATACCCAATAACACTCAGGACAAGTCTTCCAAACATCCTGGGCAGAGACAACGAGCAAGGATATCATAGCTGTCGTGCACTTTGTACTGAGAAGAGGTTACCAGTTGTGGTTATTGAAACCATAAGAATGGAAGAATGTATTTTCCAAGTGAATAGCAACCTCCAAAAAAGGAAAGTGCAATTTCTGAGGAGACTCAAAGTGTATTTTAAAATCAGATTTGGGAATTCAGCCATCTGTCCAAATATTGAAATTCATCAGCCATTTCAAGTGGGCGTTCGTCAAGCAGAAACATCCGAAGGAGCTCCCACGCCTGCTGTGTTACTGGGTTTGGGATACAGCCAAACACCATTGACACAGTTTTCTTGCTCTTGCGTCTTAACTTTTTTTTTGGCTGCAAATCATCTTTGAGTGTGAGCAAAATATAGCTGCCAGTTTGGCAAAATTGCCTGTGGTGTGAAACGACGACAGGTGCTAGTAGGGTTTGCCATGTGTGGATGGAGAGAGAAGGAGGAAATCCTCCCAGATGACGTGGAGAGTCATTGCTCCCTTACGCATTGCTCCTAAGGAGGAACTCAGAGGTGTCCTGCTCTGCTCTGCACTGCACTGTGGTGCTTTCTTTCAGCCCTTCACTAGCAAAGCATTTTTTTCCCATTCTGTAATTATTGCCACTCATGTGACAGACCAGGGAAGCTTCTTTTGCAGAGCTATGGTAAAGAAGTGTAGGAGTTTCTGCAGGCAAGTAAGGCAGGAATTGGTATCTGCATATCAAACATCATGCAATTAGTAGGAATGTGTTTATTACTCTGAACAAATAGCTGCCACGTCAGCTGCCCCCTGTGGCTTTTGAATTGCATCTCTTGCATCCAAGAGAGAGAACTCTGCATCTAGGTTTAATTCCTGCAGGTTAATTTGTATGGATAAACTCAGCCTCGCCATGAAAACTGTGTCTCTAACCATGACCCAGGGATGTCCTGCTGTACTGAAACATCATGCTGCTCTTAGCTTCCCAACTTCTTGGCTGCAATTGGTCTGAAGACTGATAGATACTGGTGAATATCTTCTGTCCATGGATAAATCCACACAAAGAAATTTGTCTTTGCTCATGAACTCAAAATAAAGGTGTTCTGTTTTTGGTTTTTGTTTTTTTTTTTTCTTTTCTTTTTGCCCCTCTGAGGATTTGGGAAGTTTGTAACACATTAAATCTCTCTGCAATCTCATAAATATAAATGACAATGTTATAAAGAGTCAAAAGGTGCAGAGAAATCAAAATAATTAAATCTAGGACATCAAATGCACAATGAGTTCCTTCGTCTCACACTCAGATTAGGAAGCCATCCTATGCTGCATTTGCTCTGATGGAGAACTAGGGATGAGAATAATGATATGCCCTCCAGGGCAGCTTTGTGCAGTACCAAACACCCAGAGGAACAGCATAGTTTGAAGGTTTGGGTAAAGTCTGACTGGGGCACGCTTAGCAAATGAGCTTCTAGTTTCACAGCTATGGGGAACATCTGGCAACAGATAAGCAACAGCAGGATTGGGCAAATGATTTTGTCTACTGATTTAATCAACATCTACAACCCCTCTGTATACCAATACTTCTCCCCTCTGTCTTCTCTCTTTCTAATACGGAAAATCTTCAGTGTTGCACAGCCCTGAAACAGGTCACTCAGGGAGGGCATGGAGCATCCTCAGAGTGTTTGGGATCTGCTTGACCAAGGTGATCTGATCTTGGAGGCTGTCCTGCTCTGCAAGAGGACTGGAGCGTTCCAGGGGTCCCTTTCCAAATGCTCTTCTACAGTTCTGTCAGAGCAACCCAGAAAACTACACAATCACATTTTCTTATCCATGCACACTTTGAGAGCAGGAGTTAAAGCAGCTGGAGATGTGCTGCCTGTAGCATCACACCTTTCCATTGAGATAGACCCTGTGAGGTGCTGTGCACTTCCACTGCTCTGAATCAGTGAGCTGGAGCACACAGGAGGCATCCATAGCCTGACTCTGCCCTCTCTGTTTCTTGTTCTTATGTAAAGCACTATTGAGTTCTTTTTCTGGATTTGTCCTTCTCACTCTGGAATCTTGCACAGCACTGGAGCAGAAAGCCAGACATACCTCTATCTCTTAGCACAAGGCAGGATCAGAGCTTTCCATGGCAAACATGGAGAAACATTCATGAAGCAGAAAACAGACAGAAAACATTTTCTTCATTCTCCGTTCTCCTGGCAAGTCTCAGTTCTCTCCACCAGCAGCTGTTTACAGGAACAAGGCTCCAGGTGCAACCACCAGCTTGGCTCCAGCTGAAAATCACAAAGGATCTTGCTTTTGGAAATGAGCCTTTTATCAGAGCCAAACTGAAGGTGGAGTCACCCACTGCGTGCAGGTGAGAGCCCCTGCCCAGGTAGAAGTCAGCTTTTCCTCAGCAGCCCGACCTGCTCCTCTCCTGCTCCCCCAAAGCAGAGCAGCTGCTGAGCCTTCTGGGACTTCTCAAGGTGCACCATGAGATAGTGCAAAACCTGACCCGGCTGACTGGATCTCTGCTGGCACACCGTCAGACAAACCAGCCTTCCTCTGATGATTTGGTGAACTTCTGAAGGCCAATTGATCAATACTATGCCAGCAAGGGTGGAGGAAGTACACACAGTGTTAAGCATTTAGGGTGGAAGACCTGGACTGCCCCAGATGCTTCACCAATGTTTGTGAAATGAAACCTTGGCAATGAGCTGCATTTCGTACTCAGAAGTATTTATTTCATGGGACAATTTATAGAATAAATTGCTAGGATACTTACCCATCTTATTACAACCCAAAACACCTTGGGATGCTTTGGCTAATCGTGATCAAATACCACCAAGCTGTCTTATAGCATTAAAGAAAATATTTGATTGCCAGAAATCCATTACTGAGTAGACATCTGTGCACTGAACTCAAACCATGAGAGTATTATTCACTGCTTTTTTTTTTTTTTTAATTGCCAAAGATGGTTCTTTGTAATATGTCTTCTCATACTACTGTACAAACACAAGATTTGCATTGGCTTATGAAGTCCTAAGCCTTTGATACAGTGCATTAATTAAAAATGTTTCATTCACAAGAGAGGAAGGAGAAAGTTTTACATGAATTTCCACAGAGCTTTCTGCAATTTCAGGAAGAGATGCAGGGCTCTGCATAGTGTGATCTGGGGAATCTATAGGCACTGTGAGCCCACTGCAGTGCTGCCTGTGATGGGCAGGGGAGCACCAACACAACAGCTTTAAGGGGCATGGTTTAATGGGGAAATATTGGTGGTAGGAGCATGGCGGAGCTGGATGATCTTGGAGGTGTTTTCCAACCTTGGTGATTCTGTGATTATCTGCTAAGCAGTGCTACACGTAGCAGGCTGATTCTGTGCTCCAATGGCATGAAAAGCTTCTTAAAAAGTCTGGTTTTGAACACAAAATAATTGTGCCTGTTGCCCATTGACATCTCATAGCAGAGATGCTCCCCTGGTTTTGGGAGAAGCCCTGGTCTGTTCTCTGTTCCTCTTTGGAGCAACAGATTTCCCTACAGCTTGGTGAAGGATTAAATAATCTGCCCTTTGTCATGGTGATGGACTGTCAAATCCGGGACTCAGAACAGGGACTGCAATCTAACAAAATCTCTACTTGAATGCATCTGAGCAGAGGCTCAGAGGAGTTTCTGGAGAAATGATTGTTCATTTTCCCCTTTTGAGAACCTTGGTTGGAAATGCAAGTCTCCATTTGTATGAGCCTCAAAGGGAGTCTGTTTCTTGTGGTACCAGCCTGAAGTAGTGCAGAGGGGAGCTAACGGGTCCTGCCAGGAAAGAAAAGGATACTGGAAAATGAAGATAATGATGAGTCCAAGGAGGTGTGTTCTCAGCAGAAGGCTGCTCCAGTAATGCTTGACTGCGTGAACACCAGGGCCAGGGGAAGAAATTCAGGAATGTTCAGAAAGAAGTCAGCTTCCAGGCTCTGTTGTCACATCTGATTAAATCCTTTGTTCCCAGCAGCCCAGAATTAAATCTGCAATCAGCGGGACTTGGGAGTCTGCCACTAAAAGGACAGTTCACCTGCTCCAAAATCTAGAGGTTAGATCTTCCTGAGACAGCATCTGCAATCCCTGTGGTTGTCTCTGTAAGCCAACAACCCCAAAACTGTTTTACACCTAAAAAGGGGGAAATAAAAGTTTGTTTAAAAGCACCATGGTCCTATGAAAACGTAAGATGTCAACATGGTCAGGAATAAACGCAGAGCTGAAGGCTCAAGTTAGGTCCCAAGTGTCTCTCTCTTCTTGCTAAACCAAGACATCATACTCGATCTTCTGCCTGAGCAAAGGGACAGAAGAGGCCCAGCAGTCACAGGCTGAACCATGTGAGTAGAGGGAAAGAGAGAGGCTGCTGTTAATGTAGGTAACCCACAGGATTCCATGCAACAATTTATAACGATCCATTTTGTGATGGGTGCTTCTGCAAATAACCTTGACTCCACAGAGTCTCATTTATTCTCGAAAATGTAGTTCTTGTTACTTATTCCACGCTATTTCCCTCTTAAGAGATCCCCTCACCTGGTACATCACATGTCCAGTTTCTCAGCAGGAATTACCAGCACAGGAAACCCACCACACCAGCCTCCCCTATTGAACAGGGCACATTGAAGGTGGGCAGTGGGTGGGAGAAGGATGGACCCCACGTCAGAGGAACCTTTTCCTACCACACCTTCCCTCTTCAGACCTCTCTTGGAACAGCTTCTCCAGCTCTTGCTCTGGCCATGTCTTTAAAGAGAGCTGGATTAGCATGTTGCAGGCTGCTGAGTTGTAGCAAAGACTGGAAATTCAAAGAAAGCCAAAGATAGAGGACATGGAGATGAGAGCAGCACTGCCAACCACTCCTGCACCTATTGCTGCGCTGGAGCCTCCCATGGCCTCACCACAGGCTTCATGGAGGGGAGACAGCCAGCATTATCCCCTGCAGAGGCAGGGACACGCACACTGAGCCCACAGCCCTGGATGAAGGACCTCACATAAGGCAGATGCCATCCTGAGAACCCTCCTGAGCCTTGCAGAGGCTGTGTGCTGTTAGGTAACCCCAAATGCTCAGTTTCCTGCCCATGGCAGTAGCGAGCAGGCTGTCAGTTGTGCTCAACACCACCAATGTTAAGCAGGGTGGGGGTCGGGGTGAGCTGCTCACCAGCCCTGAACAGATCCAGTGAGCAAATACGTTAATTTAAAAAATAATGCAAGCAGCGTGCAGTGATTTGTGGAGCTCATTAATGCTGGAAAACAGCTTTGACATCTGCACATTGTTCAGCCGAGCCTTCACCATTCAGGGCTTTTGGATGTTCCCAGAGAGCCCATGCAGCAGCAGCAGCGTCCCTGCCTTGTAAAAACCCTGCAACTTCCTCCTGCAATTCTGACAAATGCCCCTAAATACAGTCGTTAATAGCATGTCCTTGTGAGGCAGTGTGAAACTGTATTTGATGTTACTGAGCAGCTTGGAGAGTAATTACCTTTAACACAATGGGTCTGACTCAGGTTTTGTGATGAAAATATAGTTTCAGTGACAGAAATATTTGTTTAATTACTCCATATGCACATAGGTGATGCTATTCATGTTTGTCTGAGCCTACATCACTAGCAATTAGCATCTGCTGCTGAAATCCTCAACAATAGCTATTTTGTGATCATAAAAGGGACAAACTCCCTCCCTCTTCACAAACAACTGTGTGTTTTGCTTCTTGCTGATAGCAACTGGGATACTGGATTCTTGTAAATATCTGAGTAGGTCATGTCAAGAGCACGAGCTATTGTCTGTGTGGAGGAGAGCTTATTACAGGTTTATATTTACCCATCTAAAAGCAGATCCTCATTAGGCTACAGACATCATAGCATCCTGCCATCAGCTGCTAGTACAATCTGTGCAGTTTAATTAGACAAGTCCTGAGGAAGAAACAAAAAATGCTGAAGGAAAGTGCCCAAATCACTAGATTTCAGCTTGTGGCCCAGCTGAAATCCTGAACTTGAGTCTCTGCTGTTCTCATGTTCTCGTGCACCATCCTCTCACTTCCCAAAGGCAATGGTGCAAGCCAAGTACCATTGGGAAGTCCTCCATGGGGAAGACACTGATCCCAGAAGGTGACTATAGATACAATTTTCTGTCTGTGTCTCATTTAGAGGTGCCTTAATTCTATAGGAGGGAAGGTCCCACTATCTTTTCATAGAACAAACCACTCCAAAATATTTCAGTTGAACAGCCACAGCTCATTGCACCTCGTGGTTTGCAGTCAATAGGAAACACTTTCAGACTCCCAGGGCAGAAAGGACTGCTTTACCTTGTCACCATGATCAAATCCCTTATTCCAAATCTGACCTGGGATTAATTTACCATTTTGGCTAAACATTTTCTGGGATCTGCGCTTTAAATATATGAGGCACAGGCCATTCTATGCGGTCAGATCCATCACTGGGTGGGTCACAACACTCCAACA
Source organism: Lagopus leucura (assembly GCF_019238085.1). NCBI lineage: Eukaryota > Metazoa > Chordata > Aves > Galliformes > Phasianidae > Lagopus > Lagopus leucura. The sequence goes on from NW_024962289.1 coordinate 3,790,775, forward strand.
GCCTTGTGAGTCCTGTGATGCCCAGAGTCTTTGCTTTAGTGCAAAATGATTGCATCTTGGGAATTGCAATGTAATTAAACTGCCAACTTCAGAGGAGAGAATGGGAGCCACCAGCAAAAGTATCCCTTTAGCAATCTCTCACTCCAGGCAAGCACTACTTAATCGGACTGAGTCATGTCAAAGCTCTCCAAACCCCTCCCCCTCCAAAGAAAGGGAAACATATGATTTTAACAAGAGAAAACCAAAGTACACTGCAGCCTATGGAAACATTTTCTTCCAGCACCGTTGTGGGGACTGCAGTCTCCCCAGAGTTACTGCTGGGGTCAACACAAGGCCAGTTCCATTTGTGATAGATCTTAATGATGGCACTTGATGTGTTAATGGATGGCACAGAGATGCTGTAGGGATGAGAAAGTGTCAAGCACTGGAATAAGAGACAGAGAAAACCTGTTACAGTGACTGAAAGTGAGCAAAGGGTGCTGCTGAGTGAAACCCCTAATTTGTCATAACCTTATTTCCAGAATTTCATCACTGGGAGCTGTCAAACTTCCCCTACACAGTTTCAAGTGAGGCTTGCTTGTACAGAATATTGTTGATAGAGAAGAGGGTAGCTCTCCTGTGTATCTTCACTTCTGTCACTGTGTGAAGGAAAATCTCACACTGCAAGAGGAAAACAGAGTAAATGATACGTGAGAAAATGCATTTCCACACGAGGATTATTTCCCTGCAAATAAGATCTTGCTAAGCATCATGGGCCCTGCAGAACATGTCAGCCTGTGCCTTCGGAGATGCTAATAATTTCTTGCATAACAGGGAGAGCTTTTGCCTTCCACTGATGAGGGCCTGAGTGCACTTGGCAAAGGCTGGTCTTTGCTGGCCTTGAGGCCTCTACAGCACACAAACTGACAGATCTAAAGTCACAACATGGTAGAGAACAGACTGAGAAGCTGTATGCAGCATGTGCAGCACGCGTGTGCCATGGGACATTCTCATCCAGCATCCATCCATGAAAATCAAAACAGCCCTACCCAAATCTCCCTGTTCAGGAAGGCTGGATTTTTGTCCCAGGATTTTGAGCCACCATTTGTTACCTTTTTGATGCATTTTATTTCCCACAGGTGATGATCACTATCTCTGCTACCTCTGGAGTTACAGTTCTGGTGACACTCACACCTACCTTTACTCTTCCAACCATCCCAGCTCTCACCTCACTCTCATTGAGCTGCTCATCAAGTGCCCAATCCTACAGACAGAGACTTGTGTTTCTGCAGAGCACCATTCCACTCTCACACATTGGATTGGGCTTTTCCAAGGAGCACCTCTGGGGGCTTCTTCTGCTGCGCTCTCAGTCACCATCCCCTGAACCAATATGAGAACCAGAGACAGTTTTCTGACTCTGGTGATGGATTCTTTACTCTGTGGTTATAGTTTGACTTTCCATGCTAAACATGCACAAAATTGAGTAGAAACATTCATGGTGTTGGAAGAACTGAATTTGCACTTGTTGCTGTTTTCTGCTCAGAGTTCTGTTTCTGTGATCACATCCAGAAATTACTCATCCCAAACCAAGACAGGCATGTTAGGCTGGGTGAAGGGATCTTTCTGTTGCAGAGAGAAGAGATACATTATTTTAGTACAAGCCATCTCCTTTGTATGAATCTATGCTTATGGTTAAAAACAGTGGTGCTTTAGCAAGAGAAGGCCTTCAGTATGGGCCTTCTACATCAAGAAGGAAGTTTTGTGTGCTGTGTAGGATGAGGATGGAGGCAGCCACTATCTGAAAAGCTTTGGAGCACCAACAACTGAGCGTGATGCCAATGGGAGGAAGAGTTGGTCCAAACTGTGCACATGGTGGGACATAGGGACATACCCACGGGGCTGTGCCATGTGGGCAGAATCCTGCTACCCACTCTGCTGAGTGTTGAACGGTTCCACTTCCAGCTTCAGTCAGTCTTTGCTGAAAATGTTTTGGCATTGTCTCCTGACAGTTGGTTTCATGTTTGCTGCCACTCATGGCAACCAAAATCCCCTCTGTCAGAGAGCTTCTGCTCTGTGTACTCATAGCACTGCCAGAGATGGTGAGACCAGAGATGTACCCCGAGCATCACATCTGGGCAACTGCCCTGGAGACCCTTTGTAGGCAACGGGGAGAAACAGCTTCCCAGGGAGCAACTGCCTGCATGGAAGAAATTACACCCTAGGAGGGTAATTTGTCTTTACCGACTTTAAAGTCCACTTCAAGAGGGGTTAAGCTGAATTTTATTTCTGCCTTCAAACAATATTCATTTTTAGACTAACTCATTTCCTGTTGCCAGGCTTTGTAGTGTGGGTTCTGTCTCTTTGTTAAAAAATGCAGGAGAATTGGCAGCTGTCTGCTCAGCACTGAGGGTTGGGATGCTTCATCTGTGCAAGGTGCAGGTCTTGAGGTCTCTGTGAACAGACTTGACCACAGGCTGTGTGAACTTTACTACTAGTCCAAAGCACACGTGCAAAGAAAACAAGCTCTGCCTAAATCAGAACACAAAGAAAAATAAAAAGCTGTGGCAGAGGGCTTAACAAAACACTTCTTTCTGATGGGCTCTATCCACCAGCCGTGTCCACATTCAAATTCTCAGTGTTGCATGCATTCCTGGACATCCTTCAACCACTTAAATATTTGCAATAAACAGATTGCTGCTTCATTCACTGATGAAACAGGTTTGCTTTGTAACGACTGAGTCCCTCTTCCAGAAGGTGAAAGTTCTGCAGAGCTCAGCTCATCCATCCAAGTAGGTGCAAAAAGAAGACCAGTGCTTCTTGCTTAGGCTTTAGTTATTGGAGAGACACAGAAATGTGAGGGGCACATGTGCCAGTATGTGCAAGTCATTGGTCAAAGCATAAAAATTTTGGAAGAAGAAACAGAAGGTACATTGCTTATGGACAGGCTGCTCTGTGAATTCTGAGCAAGAGTAATAATAACAATTAATAACAGAATGCTTGAATTATTGATAGTAGTAATTCATAATTGAATAACTGATTTCTAAGCACTATTATGGGGACCCTTGTCACATTAACTCAAAGTATTTTGCAAGCCTCAGTGAATTAATGTCAGGATTATTTTTTTCACAGACAAAACTAAAATGAAACAGAATCTCTTCGGACAACTCCATCTCTGTATAAACCCCATGCACATTTCCCTTAGAGAGATCTGTCATGAAAACCACCAGGGTATGGTGATGGCTCCTCAGATCTCCCATCAGCATGAGGCTTCCATGCACACGTGTGGACTGGTGGCACTGGAGGTGGGCCCTGCTGGGGTGGTTGGGACAAGATGGGAGTCACAGCTGAATTTGGTGCAGAATAATGGCCTTAAATAAAACCTGTCTTCTGGACTCTTTCCTTTTCTCATGGACCAGGAAATAGCCTTTAATTTCACCAACCTGTGAATTCAGTAATTATTTTATTTTCAAGACAAACGCTTTTTGACTCAAGTGGAGAAGGAGAATCTGCCACATCAATGGACATTCTGGCTACTTACAAGATTGCAGTAGGTCAAGCCCCATCCTCTTCATCTAAGATTAAATGATGAAACTTCCCATTCAATGCAATCAGTTAAAATTTTCGCTCTCTTTCAGACCTCTGCTCTTTCCCCATTCCTGTTGGTGTCCTTTTGGATTACGGCTGCAGAAAATCTCCTAGGCAGTGCCTTTCTCATACCGTGCCAGTTATAATCATTTTCAGTTTCTCTATAAATAGTGCCTCGGCTCCAAAGCATCTCAAAGTGTCTTTCTGCCATCTGTAGCAACTTGCTGTTCCTATCAGCCATGCAATGGTTTTATCATTCTTCCTCCACAAGGCTTTGACTGCTTCTTTTGTGATTTCCAAGGATTAGAATATAAATAAGAATATTTATTTTCCACCACAGATAGGCTTGTTTTGAGTAGTAAAAATCATACAGATGGACAGTGGCTGTTAAAGCCATTCTATTTTCTTTCTGTGTATCAGAAGGTTCCCATTCACCTTGAGCTCTGACACTCCAGAACGTACTGCTCTTTAGAATTAAGCTCACGTTACCAGCAAAGAATCAAAAGGCTAAAGAAAAGATTTCCAACTGTTGATGGAAGCACACTTCATTTCTTCACCTCTGAACTTTAGAAAGTATTGCAGATAATTCTTACTGTAGCACACATATTTATATTGCCCTTGGTCAGTCCCTATTGCTCCGCAGAGATCTCAGGAAGGATTTGCTCCATTACTTTCCCAGGTACCAAGGTGAGGTCGAAAGACCTGTAGTTCCCTGGGTCCTTCTGGAAGATGCATGTGATGCCTGGCTGAACAACACAGTTCCTGTCATTCCTAATCATTGGCACCCACTTGTGTACATGCTGATGTGAGCATGGACAGGGCATCTTTTGAAATCAGTCTGCATCCAATTCAGAGGCATGAAATGAGGTTGGGAAATGCTGCAAATTGTATTTGATTAGTAAGAAAGAACAATGACTTTAGAAATATGTTTCCCACTATCTCCAACTCTCTTCTGGTTCCATTTTGACTCGTTGCAAAACCTGGAATTAATTGGTTGCTAGAACAACAGACATTTGGCCAGCTGCTGATTATCACTGCTGTGTCTTTTGGGCAGCAGACAGGGGAACTGGTGGATCTGCACTGCTGCTTGGACTGAAGGCAGCCTCAGGATTAAATCAGAGTTACAACACAAACTCTCCTGGAGTCCAGCCTCACCTTGAAATATGTGTTCTTCAAAGTGCAGTGCAACTTTGCGTCTCTATCCATCAGTCTGGAACTTCCAGGAAGTCTCCAGATCTGACTGGGAAGATAAAAATGAGAAAGGCTGCTAGGAAGGGACCTTGGCCTGAAACAGGACAATTGCATGGATCAGGTCACTCTGGATTTATCTGAAACTTTAAAACCTCCACAGTCAGACCTTACAGCCTCTTTGCATGACCTCTTGCAGTGCTGCTCGACACTCCTGATGTTCCTGATCTGAATTTTCCTAGCCTGAATCTCCTCAGCTGTAAGTGGCTTCTGTCCTTTTTCATGCAGTAGGAAGTTTGATTTAATTGCATGCTGCCACAGAGATGGAAGACCCCATCTTCAACACCATTTCACCTAGGAGCCTTTGGCAGTCTATAGACGGGCTTCAATCACAAGGCATAGGCTATTCCCCTGAGATGCCTCAGAGAGAAGAGCTCCATGCATGCAAACCTGGCCAGCCCTCCAGAGCAGTAGATTATTATTTAACTTGTACTTGGGATCCCTCTGGCACTACACTGACTCAAAGCAAAGTGTGGTTATCATCAAAGCAGTGATTCAATGTTGAAGTCATAGAATCATAGAATGCCTTGGGTTGAAAGGGACCTTAAAAATCATCTAGTTCCAACCCCCTGTCATGGGCACATTGATCTCCTCCAGCTCTGGCTGCCCAGGGCCCATCCATGGCCTCGAGCACCTTCAGAGATGGGCCACCCCCAGTTCTATGGGCAGTCGTGCCATGGCCTCACTGCTCTGACATCAAATCTAAATCTCCCACCTTTTTATTTTAAAACCATACCCCTTGTCCTTGCCCACTCCATGCACAAACATCCATCCATCCTGTTTGTCTGCTCTTGTTATTCCCTGCATTTCCACAGCCTTTGTAGACACTACAAAAAAAGAAAAAAAGAAAGAAAGCAGCAGAGACAGCTGCTCAGTGTAATCCAGGAGATCAACAGCAAAGCAAATACTCAAACCCCAGTCATGGTGCTCATCATTTTCACCTTAATAGACTGGTAAAACCAAGGTGAACTGGCCTTCCCACAAGTTAGACTGATCCTTCAGTCCCACATCACAGCTGCCTGCCCTGTGCTCACATAGAAAACACTTAATTCTCTGGGCTAGACTAGCTTCTGCCTTCCACTCTCTTCCTTTCATCTTTAGGTTCACTGACCTGGTTAACATCTTGTCTGCTTTTCCTGGCAAGCAGAAAACTTGTGGATTACTCTAGTGCAAAACATACCTGCTCAGCAGAGCTGTTCTGGAAGGCATCTGACTTCAAAGAGCTCCTTGGTATGGAGCTCCTTCAGATCTACAGGATGGATGTTAAATCACAGTGTTACATTCAAAACATTATTATGAGCAGAAAACATTAAATATTGAGGAAAGAGTTTATTGTTAGTAAATCTGATGTCTTAATAATATATAATAGTCCAAACTATCCAGTGTTTACAGAAAAGTCTCCCAGGTGAAATAATGAACTTGTTTTGCAAAATCTCTCTAGCATCTACCCTCGTTCTCTGCAGTTACGCTCACACTCCCTGTGACCTTCAAGGTCCTTAAAGGAACCCTAGGGGAGATGATGACAAGAATCCTCCACCAAGACAAGCACGATGCACATCTTGAGCTTTTCTTCTTCTTCATTCTTGGCCTTCTTGAGCCTATTTACACCCCATTGCAGATCGTTCTGGAGTCCCTCCTGCTGTTAGCAAGGCCATCTACCAGGGAGCATGGCTGATGGAGTGGCACATCTGGTCCCACACTGATTGTACTCAGTGAAGTTCATCAGTAACTTTGGCTGGCTAAAAGCTGGGCTTTCCCAGGACCAAATGGTGATCTAGGTTTGCTCTGCAGGCTGTGGAGAGTATTGCAGTCATAGAGTGCTCAGAAGCCCAGGTTTTCCTTGATGTTGGCAAATCCAATTTCACATGCAGTGAGCAGGACAAACAGCCCATCTTTGTGGGTGCTTCTTAGTGACAGGACACACATCATCATCAGATCAGATCAGGTGTATGGTCCCCCTAGCAGTACCTTGTGCAACCTGCATGGGCTGCCAGCAGAGGCTTTCTGCTCCCTCCAAAATAGGCATTTCTTACAGTTTTTCTGCCATGCTTCCAGATCCAGTCTGATCCACAAAACAAAATCTCTGAAAGGCACAGGTGGAGGAGGATTTGCACTAAGCTTTTTTCCCCGTGCCCAATTCCTACTTTACTCATGCATTGCTCGTGGTCAGAACACTGTTTTCTCATTTATGAAGTAACTCAGTGCAGAGTTTATGTGAATGCTTTCCTTGCTGCAGGTGCTCAACAGTCTGCTGTTAGAGGAGAACATCCCTTGTTCAAAACTAAAACCACTTTTGTTGGATGCTGATCACGAAGCATGTTTATGTATCTAGAGAGCACAGCCTTGAAGCACATAGGGGCTTTCTTGCTGCAAGGAAGTAGTGAATAATGCATCCCTCAAAAACCTCCTTTGAAAGTGCTTGGTGAGTGTTCCCATCAGAAATCCCATCTTCCAGTCTTCCTGTTAAACAGACAGGAGAAATGATGCTTTGATGTGTCTCTGACCCAGCATCTACCACAGAGGGGCTTAAGCTCCTGGACAACACAGACACAGTACTGAAACATAATTAGCAGCAACAAACATCACTAACAATGTGCTAGAGTGGGATTATTTTCTGCAGAAGGTAAGAAGGGGCTTGGGATGCTCAGATCCTGCACCCATGCAGCCCTGCATCTGCAATGTGAACTTTACAGGAGCTTCTGCTGTTTTGTACATAACGCCATGGTCTAAGGGAGATAATAGGTCATGTAATGAGGACCAGAATTCACATTTAAGCCAAGCTTTGATGCAAATCTGGCTTTTGCCTCTATTTACAGCTGATAAATGGGATTTACATGCTGTTGTATCTGTGGGACCAGATAATAGGTAACTTGCTTTAGTGCTATGGCAAGTGCAGGTAAAGTCTGAAGAAAGAAAGTAATAATCTCTCTGAAAAGGAGTTACAAAGTTAAGAACACTTTTAAGCCTCTCTTCTTGAATGCCTGTGTCCCTCATAATCTTCATGCTCATAAGATGTGTTATTGCCAAAACTAAACAGGAGTGCACAAGTTAATACCATAAACACACACAGGGCACACACTAAAGGATCCATGATTTCCTTCAGCTGGCAGAGAGCATTCAGTAAGGAAACACAAAGCCAGTCATTATCTGGAAGCTCCAGGTAACACAGGTTTGTGTTGCTCCCTGGAGCATCTCATCTTGGTGGCCACAAAAAGGAGACAAGGGTGAATGATGGAGATGCAAAGGCTGGAAGTCCTGGTGAGTTTCCAGAGAAGTAATGAGGCTTGGATACGTGGTGTTTTCAGTACAACATCCCAAGCAGTTGTGTTAGCACTGACAAGGAGCAGCGATGGCAGGGATGGAGATGTCACTGCTGTACTGTTAAGCCATGGCCATAGTGAATAAGGGGCAGGAATCAAAGCCATGTGCGCCTGCTTGCAGGCAGGTTTCTCATGCACATTTGATTCCTGTTGGTGTCACAGCCCAGGAAAAATGAGTATTTGCATTCCAGGGGCAGAAACAGGGAACAAACTGCCAGATCCTGCTCTTCTAGACAGGAGGTTGATTTAGGAGATCAAGCTGGACCCCCATGTCTCCTAGATAATGCAACCAGAATTAATTACAACTCTTTGCCAAGGAAAAAGAAAGGGAAAGACGTCCAGACTGGGAATTGGAGCAGCTCTGTCTTGGAAGACAAAGCTAAGAAGTCTGTGTGGATATAGGCTGTAGGTCATTACCTGAAACTCTGACCACTGGTGACTAAAGGTTGTTTGCATCCCACTGACATTCAGGAATTCATTCGATGCTCCCTCAGAAAGTGGTTTGATTTCTCTTGCAGATAGATCTTCATGGTGCAGGGAGCTTCCATTGCCTTCAGGTAAACCTTCTGTGTGCAGCCCACAAGGTCTTCCCACTGTTTTGCCTTGCTACACCTCTGTGCACAGTCCAGGTTTCCCTCCCATACACTGTGCTTGTTTTCTAACACTGGAGAACAGATGAAGTCCCCTTTGGAAGCTTCTGGCCTTCTGGCATTTTGTTTTTCTAAATAACCATGGTATTTCTGCAATCTGTCTGAAAGCAATTAGTAAACAGGAAAGAAAAGGGAAAACCATCAAATAAATTAATCAAAAAAGAAAAAAAAATTAGTTGATGCAAGTAATTACTGTGAGAAGTCAGGTCTGCTTCAGCTGGGTGTATTTTTTGAGATGTGCTGGCCTGCTTTGACACAGCCATTTGTAGATCTGCCTCTGCATGTCTTGGGGGACTTTGCATCGGTTCCAGGGAGAAGAAATGAGCTGCTCTGAATTCTTCCAGAGCTGTAACCTGCTACAGAGCTTTATCTATTATCAGGAAGAGTAGAAGTGAAAGCACTGAATGACATCTCTAATGGGTCCTGTTGTTAGTGTCTCATTTCTGGCTTCAAGAAAGGCAATTGGATTCTGGAGTCTCTTGGAGTGATGGATAAATGACAAGCAATTTCATGAGCTAGAACTGAATTGATGTGAAAGCAAGAAGCTAATTGGATTATATGCTTGCCAGGAGTCTTTTTTTTTCCTGTGCTGTCAGAGATATGGGTTGCTTTGCACAGAGGCAAGTCAGAGCTGCACAGTGACCAGCACTCCTCTCCCAATGAGAACAGGACCAGCGGTGACAGCACCTCATATGCCCTCAGGTCTCAGTTCCCCAACTTTAGCAGTGCTCCTCCAGATCACCACAAAAAGAAGAAAAGCAGTGGGTTAACAGGCCTTCCAAACAAATCTGCCCTCATTTTTGTCAAGTACCGGCGTGTTCCAATCTGCGTGGTGCTCCCACCATTTGGGGCAGTGCAAGAAGAGCAATATTCCTCAAAGTCATACGCTGCGGGAGAATGAGAAGCTGCTGATAAAGACATTGAGAACAAACGTAATGAAAACTCTTCCACCCTAAGGACATTAAGAGGAGGGAGAGTGGCAGCCCAGGGAGTTTGTGCAGTTTCCCTCCTTACAGGATTTGGGGACCAGAGCAGGAGAAGTCCTGAGCAAACTGTGCTGTTCTTAGAGCAGACATTGCTCTGAAGATGATATCAGACTACAGATCTCCCACGATCCCTTTCCTCCGAATTACCTGATGATGCCACAGCTTAGGAACTGGATCTGTCTTCAGAGTGACCAGCACAAACAATCTTCTCTGATCTTTTAATGCAGAAGCTATTTATGTGAAAGGAATATTCCAAAATATCCAAAATGATTTAAATTCATGGCACTGTTCCATGCCATGAGGAAGCTTTGGGACAAGAAGTCCATGAAAATTCTGCTATTGAGTCAACCTTGTCCCACACTTAGAAAACAGTAACTCTTATTAGAGTCACATTGCATTTATGCACATGGGTAGGGGATTTTGGCACCAGCCTGGTTATCACTGACTACCCCATGATATTTAAGAGGAACGTGCTTGCCATCAGCTTTGTCTGTAACTGATGTCATCCCATTTTGTCAGAGACATGAAATACAGTCTTTGCTGTTTACTTCAAAATGCAAGATAAAATGATCCCTAAATGAGATGGAGAGTAGGCACCCTGTCCTAGGTAGATTTGGCCAGAGGGTGTCTTATGCATTGCCACAGTCATCTCCTGTGGCAGACTTAGAGGAATTCTGACCATCTCTCAGCACTGTTCCTCACCCAGGGTGGTCGATGACAGATCCCTGAAGGCACAGCGAGCAAAGACCTGATGGCAATTATGCTCTAGATGTCTTTGGAGCCTGGCCTGTCAGAGTTGTTTCTCTGCTAGGAAAGGAAGATAGGAAATGTACAGTCAGTGCATTGGAGAGGGTACAGTCCTTGTTTATCTGGATCGTGACCTGGCGTGTCCCAGGGAAGAGCGCATCGTGTAACAGCAGCTGCCAGAGGATGGCAGCAGAACCGGCATAGTGAAGGAGAAGCTCTGAGTCCTCTGAAGTCCACAGAGCTCCTCTGTGCAGCTACTGACTACGAGACGCTGATCAGCCCTGCAAGCCCCCCTTGCCCCAGAACACTGCAGGACTCTGGTGTTCAGGGTGCTGCAGTTTGAGGCTGGAGAGGATGCAATCCCCTGTGTCCCAGGAAGCAGGAGGTCACTGCCTGGAGAGAGGTCACAGTGACAGCAGCCTCACAGCTGCTTTGTGTCCCAGGTGATACATCAGGACACAGCAGGAGACAAGTCCCTCCTGGAGATGCTCCTATCAGTAGGATATCTCTGCCCAGCAGTAAGTTGGTGCCTCTCCTATCTTCTCTCCCATGACTGACGTGCAGAACACTCAGGCCGTGGGTACACAGAGGCCCACACAATATGACAGTCATGGTGCATTCAGCAAGAGGAAGGTCAAATGAAACCCTTGGTGAAGATATCCAGCCAGGCTAGATGCAGGTGCAGCCAATAATTTCCATGCTCCAAAGTCTGGTGAGGTGGAAGCTGAAACCCAGAAGAAAGGTACCCAGCACAGCAGTGTTTGTGTATTGACTCAAACAAAAGGTGATTGCTGCCATGGAGCTCAGAGGCCAGAGACATGAAGAGATCTTGGTGGCCAGAGGGCATTTGGGTCCATCCAGGTGTTAAATCTGCTGAATCAGATCTTTATTCTTTGTCTGCGTGCTTGGAGGAGACTTCAGAGAAGGGATTGGGCCAATGTCAGAAGGAGAAAAAAGAGCTCCATCAGTGCGAGTCGTTACTGATTGAAGGAACTGATTCTGACTTTTTAAATGTTTATTTTTCCCTGTTGTCATCAATTTTAATTACATTCTCTTTGTGGATTTCTCGTCAGGTGGTTCTGTCATTTGGGTTTCAGGATGCTTTGTAATCTCTGATATTTAATCATTTCTGTTCACAGGCATTTTTCCCTTTAAGACTGCCTTCACAATGGGCTGTGCTGTTCAGAAAACTACAAGTTTATTAAACAAACAGGGATCTCAGGGGACAAAAGAAACACTGCAGCTGCTTGCTATCATGTTCAGAGTATACATTTCCTATTGCGGCTCATTGGAAATGCAGCATGGGCTGAAACTCATCACTATCATTTGAGGAATACAATATGCAGCAGAGCAATTGAAGCCACCAGCGCTGACAGGCTCAGCAAAAAGGGAGCATTGAATTCCACCAGGCTCTGGAGCTCTCCTCACAGGTTTGATTTCCAGCTCTGCACTGGGACACCAGCAAGCAATTTCCCAGTTCTCTGGACTCTGATAGAGGACAAAACCAATGGACTTTGATGGCGGTTCCATCATCATGTCTGGAAGACTCCTGGGTCTAGAAATCAGTTCAACCCATCCCCAAAACAATGCCATGCTTACAAAGCACAGAAATGCTCAGAGGACTTCCATCGCTGGTTCCCTTGTTTTGGAGGTGGAGGGAGACTCTGAGCTCTGCTAATGTGACTTTTTCTGCACTGTCTGGAGTATTAAATTGCCAGTCCTGACCCTGCTTGCTTGCTTTTTTTTTTTTTTTTTTTTTTTCATTCAGTCCCATTACGGTGAAATCAGATTGCAGTTTCATTTTAAATCCATTCCTGACCCAGCAGCTCAGCACAACCATTGATTACACCAGTGCTTTTTATTTTTTTGCTTTTTTTTTTTTTTAATAGGATGAAAACCTTTTCTATTCATAAAACATATGGGCTTTGTTTGGCTTTGTTTAACAAAGCTTAAATTTGAAGCTGCAGACTACCCAGTGCCTTCCCACAGCATACGCAGGCTGCACGTGTCCCTTGCTGGCAACTCATTCAGATCAGACATTGTTTGCCAAGAGATTATTCATCCAATATGCCCATTATTCACAGCATAATTTTCCTATTATTCATCAAATTCTGCCAGCCAAATTCCCAAACCTAGCAACACTTTCTGCTCTTCAGCATCAGAGTGAACTAGTCCATCTCCATGCATCACCCAAAGCGTCTCAGTCACTGATAGCTGCACCAAGGCCACCGGAGACCTTCCTTGCAGGTTCAAGAGGGCAAAGTCCATTGAAACAGCCCCATCCTTTGCCATTTGCTCACATCCTCACCCCAGTGGTGGCAGCGTGGTGCTGTTGATGACCACAAGCTCAGAAGTGCCATATGATGCCCCATTGTTCCCATCATTGAGACCCAGTTCAGGTGTGGCCCAGTGCTACAGAAGGGATCCTTCGTGTTGGGAGCCTCAGTACACGGTGAGGAGAGCTGAGAGCTCTTCACCGCTTGACTTGGACAAACTGTGTTACATCCCAGATGCTTCCTGTCATTTCTTTCATAAGATATTAGCTAGTATTAAACCTAACCCGATTTCCTACATTAAAGCAGTTGCTGGCAGAGGTTATTTTATTAACACTTTATTTTTACATCTTAATTCTCAGATTTATTTCTTGATTCATTTAGGAGCACAATTGTCATGCAGCTAATGAAATAAGTAATATTTTCTCATTCCAAGAAATCTCATTAAGCTAATTAGCATGCTCCACCAGCAGGCGAGTTTGATTATACTCTTTTAAATGTGTATGTTATTTATTTCTTTGCTCTCTAGGCCCTGCCTCCTCCCTCCCCATCTGAAACTAAAGAAGGGCTGAGGCAATGATCTGTGTCACCCCAAAGAAGTGCCACCACTGCCTGGCACAGGCTGGCCAATGTTCACCTAGGGTAGGGGAACCTCCTGCATCAGCAGGTGAGCATCTCTGCTTCTGTGATAAGGCACTGCTGGAGCCCATCTCAGAAGCTCCCCTGTTAAACATGAGAGACAGAAGGGACGCAGTTCAGTGTCACTTCTTCAGCTCCATGCCATCTTTCTTGCACACACTGTTGGTGCTGTAGCAGTCTGTGCTTGGGGTGAGGTGCTCACTCCTTGGGGGTTCTGTAATGTGAGGACAGCTGGTCCAGTGCCATTTCTGATAGAATGAACTGCTTGTGCCTGTCCTTCCTTGTGGGTCCAGGCACAAACCAGGACCAAATGAAGTGCGAGCATGTTGTTAAACCATGCAAAACTCTGTCTAGACATCCTCATTTCTGTTTGATTGTAATTCAACCAAGATCAGCTACTGATAGACTGACACTAAATCAAACAAAAAAAAAAAACCTGGATGCTGCTTCTTCCACCTATAAATTGAAGTCAGTGAATCAATCATGACAGTCACTCATGGAGAGCTCAGAACGTCCTGGAATTTCATTCCAAGCTTCAGGGTCCTCCAAGGACCAATTTGCAAAAGGGGTTGCAGGAGCTGGGCAGCATTTTGATTCATTTATTCCAGCAAGATGCAACTGTGTCAAATGCATGAGAAAAACTGATAGGTGACACAAGCACTATGTTACCCAAGCTGTGGTTTGACCAGTCAAATTCAGAGATTAGAACTAGTGCTAACAAAAAGAACCAAACAGACTGGGTAGACTGGGGTTCACACCTGTGTGTGGCATAGGGAGGTGCAGAAATGGCTCTGTGCTTGGAGCAGAACTGGATCCCAAGCCATAAATGTGCTATGAAATAGACAGACCCAAAGCAGAGGGGCTGTGTGGAAACAGTTCTTTTGGCTTTGGAACCAACCACTCAATTCCCATTGGGTAACCTAAGAGTTTGGCATTCAGTACCACAGCCAGGACACGGGCAAGGCCTCGAGCAATCCAAGCACTGTTCTTATCATAGAATCACAGAATCTTTTGAGTTGGAATGGACTCCAAAGGCCATCTGGTCCAACTTCCCTGCAACGAGCAGGGACACTTACAGCTCCATCAGGTGCTCAGAGTACTGTCCAGACTGACCTTGAATGTCTCCAAATCCTTTACATTTCTACCCTGAGAGCTTCCTTAAGGTCTTTTACACCCCGCACTGGGACAGATTACAGCTTCAGTTCCTTTCCTAAGGCAGTCTGAAATTTCCTGTTTTTCGATAAACCTGATCAGGACATCCTGAACAGCAGCAGACCAGCATATTCTTTCTGCTTTCCTCTAGTTTTCACCATCTCGGTGCCCTTCTGACTAGAACATCCTTTTATAGTGCTTTAAGTTGTGGGATTGCAGCAGTTTTGCCATTCCTGGAGTTGCAAAATTTCCTTCTTGGAAATGATCAGCCCCTTGGCCTCACATCAGTTCATATAACATTGTTTAATGGGAGCTAATTACCAGTTTCTGCTGTGTTCTGCCAATCATCCTGACTGCAGCTTCTGGATATATGTCACACGGACCCTTTGGTCCCTATACAGCACAGACCACATCATGTTCAAGGGGAGGAGATGTTTCTAGAAGCCCAGTCCACCAGAGGAGGTGAAGATTTGATAGAGAGCAGCTCCTGCCAGCCAGCAACCAGCAGAGAAATGCTGTTTGACAGGATTGTGAGCTGGTTTGATACTAACCAGCCCCATGTGAATAAAGAAATGAAACAATCTGACATAGGTCAAATATTCTATTCCCAGCCCAAGGGAAAATTGAATGTCTTTTCAGAAAAAAAATGAAAATAGCTATTGGAAAAGGGGGAATGGCATCTCCCAAAGGAAAAATAATTGACAACATTCCTGAATGTGTCCTGCAAGAGGCTTGGTAGAGTCCAGCCAGGGAAATGGAACGTAGCTCCAAAGTCACAGGAAGGGCAAGCTCCCACCTGTTGGCAGCAGCATCCAGCTCTGCTCTGCTAAGTGCTTTGCTGCTGGCCATTTCCATTGGAAGCCTTGCCAGCACCCACTGATGGATCTTGC
The DNA here is from genome assembly GCF_019238085.1 of Lagopus leucura. NCBI lineage: Eukaryota > Metazoa > Chordata > Aves > Galliformes > Phasianidae > Lagopus > Lagopus leucura. Next base: position 3,806,244 of record NW_024962289.1, read on the forward strand.
ATAAAAGATCGTAATGGCCTTTGTGCTTTCTTATCAGGAGAAAAAAAAGTCAACATAAAGAGCATTCCATCATTTGTCAAAGAGAATGCAGGTTCCCCATCAAACCCTCTGATGGATACGCTGGAGGAGCAGGGGATGAGTGTCCCTTCATTTCATGCTGGGAAGAAATGATGCTTGCCAAGGGGCTTCATAATTAACTTGTTTCTCCGTGCAGGTGGTGAATGCACTGTGCAGCTCACTCATGAGGCCAGATGGAAACCACATGTGTTTTGCTCCCAAGCAGAACACATTCCTCCCTTTGGGTTTCATTAAAAGGTGAGTGATGTTCTTGTAGGAGATCAGTGTGGAGAGTAATGAGGCCCCAAGGAACACATTTCCTGCAGGGCATTTTTTTTTAAGCTGAAGCTTAAGGTTTTCCATTTATCATGATTCTAAAAAGAGCTCTTGATTCCTGGTGACTTGCTCTAACAGGGGTGGTGGTATTGAAGCACAGATACCTGTACAAGGTGATTCAAAGGCAGAGGATTGCTTCAGCAGATATAACCACAAAAGGGCACTGGAGGGGGCTTCTAAGGGATATATTAATGTTTGCACTTACAAAACTGCATGTCATCTGCTACAAAACATAACAGAAGGACTTTGTCCTAAGAGAAGCACATCTATTCCTTACTGATCAGCAAGGAGAGGTGTTTTGTAAACACATGCTCTCTATCTAGAGACAGGACATCCATCCTCCAGTTACCTTCAGATGCATTAAGCTCTGCTGTGACAATATAAGGAAGGATGGCTTATTGCGTGCTCAAGAATAAGACACAGCAGTGAGGCTAAATCACATGCAAGGAGTCAAAGATAGATTTACCATTCCATTATAAGATATATATTTGCACTTTCTCTCTTGAACATGCCACTATGATCAGTCCTTGCAGAGCTGTTACACCACTGCCTGTGCTTGGGAAGACCAAAGCCAGAATGAATGATTTCCTTTCAGTCCCCGGTTGCTCACACTTTAGGAACCAACCACTGATGTTTAAGCACAGATTCTTTAGAACAAATTTACTGCTTTGCTCTGCCCAGGACAGCAAGTTTAGGTTGGCTGCCACAATGAAAAAAATAAAAATTGTGGAGTTACAAAATCATTTTAGTTGGAAAAGACCTTTAAGATCATCAACCTGACCTAACAAGTCCCTTCTCTAAATTATGTTCCTCAGTGCCATGGCCACATGTCTCTTGAATACATCCCAGGATGGGAACTGCCTCCTGGACAGCCCTGTTTCAATGCTTGGCTTGCTTCTCCATGAAAAATGTTCCTGATATCCCATCTAAACTTCTCCTAGTGCAACTTGAGACCATTTCCTTATACACTGAGTCCCCACACTCGGTTTCACCAATGCTTTCACCAGCAATAATTTGATCTGCAAGGCCCACGCTTCTGATGGCTCTTGGTAAAGACAAGACACTAAAAGTAAGTCAGGGTGCTGGAGGAAGGATCTGTCAATATTCCTGTTTCCAGATTGAAATAAAAGATGGAGTAGAATATGCAAAGTGAAAGTAATAAGAAGAAACAAAAGTTTTCAGCTTGGATTGGGATCTGAGATCAGTATTTCTAGGAGAGTTCACGGAAAGGTGGCCCTCCAAATGCAAGGCTCATCCATCAGTCCTGCTGTGGAGATGTTCAGGATTAGTATAAGACCAGCATGTAAAAGCTTAGCCAAAATTCTCCTTGTCCATTTTAATAATCAAGGAAAAGATGAGACAGGTCTGACTGAAGGTGATAGGATGGTTCACTTGGAGCATGTGTGATTGTCAGTCCGGCATGGCATTTGATATGAGTCTGTAAAGTTCTGTAATGCTGGAGAGATTAGGCCCTGGTTTGTGATATAGAAAGAGCACGGGCAGCCTGTGTCCCACTGAGTCACTGATGCTGAGCCAACCTGGGCAGGGCAGCTGAAGAAGACATTGGTCACAGTAGGTGCCTTGCATGTCCTGGTCAGGAGGATATGCGTACAGAACAATGTGTTATTTTTCACATAAGGCCTTGTATAAATCAACGATCTTTTGCCAACAAAGCTCCTTTTCTGCTCTTTATAAATGTGTTATTACACTGGAGCTATACGGAGGGCAGCAGAAATGAGGGAGTGTGCCTGTTTTCTGACACAGGGCACTGAGATGCTTCCTGTTACAAACCTGACCACAGTGAGTCCTTATAAGGCTGAGGTGGAAGCTCTGTTTACTCTGGTACACACTCCATCATCATCTGTCATTAATTAATCTAGCGTTTCTGCAAAGTGTTAGTGATCCTTGCCCTGCCAAAATGCATTTCTCCCTCAGCTACTCTTTAGCCAGTGTAAGCAGAATCATATTGGCATGGTGATTAAGGATTATGAAGAGGAGACATTATCATCTCTGAATAATTTAATGAATGCACACTTAACATGAATTGTAGCTGTAAAATCAGACTGGCTGCATGTCAGGAAAGAATTCTTTGTTAACACATTTATGGCTTCTTTACTGCTTTCTGATAGCTCCAGGTAGGGCTATCGTAAAGGCTTAAGAATATAATCATAATTCACCACCAAAAAGTGTCATTAATGCAGATTTAGTGACACTCCTCCTGTGCTGCTCTGCCTGTTCAGGCACAGACTGCAAACAGAAGCAATGCACCCCAGCCCCCTCCTCTCACACCTCCCTGCTCCTGGGACAGAGATGCAGCTGGAGCTGCAGGTAGAGCTGTAGCTCTGTGAGGCATTCATTTTATGATTCACTGATCAAACAGAGACCAACTGCACTCGCTAATAAATAATTATTCCTAGCCCAGCCAAAGCAAGACAAATCCAAACTTTTTTTCTACTGTGTAAGAGATGGAAAAAAAGAGGAAAAGAGGAATCTCTGTGGCTTAGCTAATATTTTTTTGTCTCCTCCGGCTATGAAATAATGCATTTAGGTTTTGCTTTTAAAATCTCAGAACAAAGTCTGTTTTACAGAGTAGTTTGGCTCAAAAATCCCAATGGTCTCTTGTTGCTGGGAGCATCTGTAGGTGGTGGAGTCCAGTATGATCTGGAGAGAGGCACTGGGATGTACACAAATGATATGGAGCATACAGAGGTCCTGTGCCTTGTGCGGAGTGAAATACTGGGCTAGATTCTATTGCCAGTAAACAGTCTCAAAGAGCATGTGTTTCTTTCAAAGGATGTGTCTCCTTTGAACATCAGAACTGCTAAGAACAAGTTCTTGAAATCCAGCTCAGGTTGCATCTGTACAAGCCTCAAAGAGCTCTCAAATGTTGCAGCATGCTGTGTGTTCTGGCATATTGGTCATCTCTTCTAATTCCTCAGTTCTAATGCTCACCAGCACACAGGAACCTCTTCCTGACACTCCACGTGGTGTCATGTGGTATAAAAGGAAATGAGAGCTCAGATTCCCAGCAGGAATGCATCCTTATTTAGCCGTCTTCATAATGTTTGCTCCCAAAGCTAAATTCATACATCTGTCAATTCCACCAGCCCCTCTTCCCTGTCCTCCCCTGCTTTACAGACAACCTATACAGCTGACTTTACTGCCAGTTTTCCCACACTGCTGATTTATTTTTCATTTTGTTCTGCCTATTTCTATTTTTGTATGCTCTAACAACTGTTTTCCTCTTGTCCACCTCTTCAAAGCAAAACCCCCAATGCAAAGCTCGTCTCCTTCAAAGCCTTCTCCCCATGGATGGCCACAGATGGTGTCTGACAATGAACAACAGCTTTCCTCCATCCATATTACCTGTGTGAATCCCTGAAGGTGACTGGGAAAATCAGGAGCTGCTGCCAGCAGGCACTTCCCATGCATAATAAAGCACTGGAGACTTTTTTCTGTAAGCATCATCACAGAGTCCTCAGCACTGCTTGTGTGCAGCGGGCAGGAAAGCTGGCAGCTCGGAGGCTCTGGAAATGTTTGTCTTGATTATCAATGTGGGCAGACACATGGGGCTTTTAGCAATAGGATGCTATCTGTCACATGAATCAATTTAAGGCAAATAAAGACTTAAGAAGATAAGAGTTAAAAGCTCTTCCCTTCTTACGCGCTTCCTTGGAATGTCTGCCTGCTCGCACTGCAATTAGAGCCACACCAGTTGGCTTTGGGATGTGATTTTTCCATTTGGGCTGTCAGTGTCCTGGTTATTCTCTGTGGCCCCTGCTCGCTCTGGTGTCACTCCATGGAAGATGACAGTGGCACCTTGTCCAGCTGGCACGCAGGGCTGGGAGCACATCCACTGCCAGCTCACACAGAGGTGTCACTGCTCGCACAGAAAAATGAATGAACTCATGAGGAAAATTAGCAATTACCCCATGATGTCTTCCTTATGTCTCTGCTTCAGAATTCTCTCCGTGTGACACATGGCTTGCTAGGTTCATCAGGAATAAGAGGCTGTTGTAGTGCTCCAGCCAGCCACTGCAGCAACTCAAACACACAGGGGCACCAGCTCTGTGAAAATCCTGCCTGGACCCCAGAGAAAGCAGCAGTGGACACAACAGCATCAGGTTCGTACAAGTCCCCAAGAGCTGGATTTGTTTCTTACCTGACAACTCTGTTTATTAAAGTTTCTTTTCGGGGAAGGCTGCAGCAGGTTGCTCTGTGATGAGCATGAGCTAAAGGACAGGTCTGCAGTGACTGCAGTACAGTATACGCAGGAGTTTCGTCGTGGTGTGAAAGCCTACGGCGTTCAAGCTATGCTGCTGCAGCCCAAAAGAAATGTATTGGAGGAAAATCTCATGAGAGGAAACCCCCAGGCAAAATGACAGCAGGACTGGGTAGCCCAGCGAAAGAGCTGCATGCATTCATTTGGTTATCAGTATCTTTACTGTGGCCTATATAAGGAGTACTTCCCTGAAAACCTTGATATAATGATTGATAAATGTAAGAGCTTCATGTAATTCTTTGTTTTATCAGAGAAATCAACCAGGACTGATTCCAGCCAAAGCCTCTCCTGTCCAGGGCAGTCCAAACCTTGAGAACCTCCCAGTCCTCACTGCACTGAGCAATAATCACATTTATGAAGGTCTTTTTCCACGGCTAGGCTAGAAATACTCAAAAGCCTATAAGATACACATAGTCCAGACCACAGAAATGAACTCTTCTGGGAACTTAGGGAGGTTTGCATGTAGGATCAGCAGATGATCCTAAGACAGGGTCAAATGGAAACATGGTTTTGTATTTTGCAGACATTTAAGGAACCTGAGTCCATAATTTTTATTTGGATTTCTTCCAAGTATTTACTGGAACAAGAAAACCTTTAGAGATTCTTCCATCACTAATAGGTTTTCAACTGAATTGACATGAACTCAAGGAGCAAAGATACTGTATTAATAAAATTTAATAGCCCTTGTAATTAAAAATACAGAAAATATGCTTTTTTAAAAAAAGAAAAGAGGATAAGATCGCCCCTATAAATAAAGGTGTTGCTCTAAATCGTTAGCCTGAATCAAGGGCTGACGCCCAGCAGTTCAGCTGCACTGCCTTTAGCGCACTCACTTAACACTCTGCCCTCAGGTGCCCCACAGAGCAGCTGCAGAACCTCAGTAATGGCCAGAGAGATGCAGACTAAAGCCAACTCCGTCCTCTGCAGCCAGCAGCCCTCAGGGCATCGCTGTCAGCCTGCATTTCTGAAGCATGCTTTAATGAATTTAGTATTTAGCATTTAGTGCAGCCACTTTACACCCAGACTTTCATATCCCCAGCTAACAGGGAAGGAGCTCAGGACATCTATGCTACGACTGTACTGCTCCGCCTACCACATAAATTTTGTGAGAAGGGAATTTTTATCTAGTAAATGTTGTCATTACGGCTTATTATTATCATCCATCAATATCTTTCCTCCATAAATAACCTTCACAAACTTCTCCCTTCCATTCTTCAGAGCCTGAGAAGTTATGCAACTTCTGTGAGCCTCTGACAGGTAATTATACAGTGCCTTCATATTTATTGCAATAGGAAAGAAACAATCAGATCTGTCGTTCTTGAGGCTTTTGTACAGAATGTAGCTCCAGAGAGAGCCAATTCCTTAAAGCTGCTGTAGTGTGGAGCGGCTGTGCCATTCCCTTCAGTGCTGATCATGGAGCTCCCATCTCTCTCTGCAGAGGGGTGGAGGTAGAACCTTGGTACCAAGGCATATCCACCTGAACTAATGTATTTGTGTCTCTTTCCAGCAGCCCCATCTCCACAGTGGATAGAAAGGCTTCAGCCTCTTCGTTTCTTCCTTGAAGCACGTAACAATGCTAAGTTTAAGAAGCAGGGACACACAGTTCTCTTGCTCTGTTGCCATCAGCAGAGCAGAGCCACTCACGGCTGTGGCAGCTAGACTGTCCATCACAGACTCACCGTTGTGTCAAAGGGAAATGTTTGTGGCAACATCCCCATTCCAGTGACATTTGATAGGAAGAGACTTTCTGATTTCATTGCAACACTGATGAAATACTCGTTCTTAATGATTTCTTTGGGTTGTCTTTTTATTTATTTATTTATTTTGAGCCTTTCTGCTTAAATATGAGTTATCAATATATTCTCTGCCCTAACACTGTTGAAAGAAAACATTTATGTCTTGATAGAGGAAGAAATTTTAATTACAACTGGTGGAAACATTTAACAAAACACGTTTCCACAAAACCATACTGCCAGCCTGCTCTGTGGGAACATATTGGCTTGAGCATAGTTTTGGCAGAGGGTTTCTGAGTTTCAAGGTTCCCTTAGTGAAGAAACTCAGACTGAAACCCCTTCACTTCTCCTTCGCAGATGAATATTCAAGTAAATACCATCAGCATGAAAATGCTGAAAGGTTTGGAGGTATTTTGTTTTTGTTTCCCCTTCATTACAACGTAAACAAAAATTTTGAAGCACAGAACACAATACCCATGTTCTATTGGTAAATTCTCTGTTATTGAAACACGGCAATTTGGCCGGTTCACTTCGGTGCAATCTTTTCTTTTAAAAGCCAGAAGACAAGAGAAGCAATGTCAGGGCACTGGTGAGCTGCCCATGATGCATAGGCATCCTATGAGAATGGAAAGCTTTCAGGGCCAATGCCCTGGTTGGAGAGTCCCAGCCATTCCCAGTTTTGCATGATCTGGTGCTGGCCCAGGGAAAGCTACTTCAATCTGCAAGGCTGAGAAAGGATGCAATGAAATGGGTTTAGACAGATCCCCAAAGGCTCTTCAAAGCTGAGCAAGCAACCAAGCCCTTATATTCCATTTAGACAACTTACAAAATGGAAAAAGACCAATGTGCACAGAGGAGGAAGGTCTGCACTTGGCTCAGTAGGAGTTACGTAAAGGTTGATGGCTGCAAGCCAAGCTCACCTGTGAACCTTCATGTGTGTGGCTGCCATCCCAGGCTGAGGGCAGTCGTGCACTTCTCAGAGCCCATGGAGAGGCAGTGGGAAGTGGGAAGAGGCAAAGGAAGCAGTGAAATCTGTCTGACTGTACCCCCGAAGCAGGATATGAAACTGAGCACAGTATGGGACCAGCAGAAACTAGATAGAGAAGAAACATCTCTTGTCTTCAATTTCTGGTTCCATTTCTGATTCAAAATATTCCTCTTAGAAACTATTCCAGAGCAGTGAAACTATTCCAGAGCAGTATTTTTGAGTTTTTCAGTATTTTTCAGTATCTTTGTAGGAGCAAAAGAGCCAGCAAAGTCCACTTTACAGTGTAAACACTGTATTTCAAAGAAGAAAGCTACATAGAAACAAGGAAATTTGTTTAGAGGAAACTAAAAGGAACAGCTTAAGGACAAAAATATGCAGAATGAAATATAGCAGATTGAAAAGTGCTTAAAGACACTGGGTGGAAGGCCCAGAGGAAACATATATCACTTACCATGTACACCAACAACTGCAATATGGACAAAGAGCGTTGAAGTTTTCAAAAGCCAGGAAATAGTAGGGCTCTTGCAAGAGCCAAGAATAGCCTTTGAGGAACAACTTGCTAAAGGCATCATAAACTGCTAATAAATCCCTTTTAAATTCATAAAGAACTGAAAGCCAGCCAGGAAATGTAGCAGCAATAGCAGACCCAAGCATTAACGCATCAAGGAAGAGAGAGGAACAGCAGAAAAACTAAATGAAGGTGCTTAGAGATGTGCTCATCCATCTTCATGGTGGATGAAGAAGAGGAGCTTTTTTGGACTTTTGGATCGGTAGAAGAGGCTTTGAACAATTCAGTAAGATAAACGGCGATAGATCAGGAGAAACGGGAACAATTTGCCCAGCAAACTGCTGAATTACTAACCATGGAGTGGAGCATCCTGCAAAAAGTTTCCTTGGTACAAGAAGCAAAGTCAGTCATAAATGCTCTATCATCTCTTTGAAAATGATACATCTCAGATGTGGGAAGCTGCAGATCAGTATGTTTGATCTCCACAGAGCAGAATTAGCAGAGAAGTGATAAACATGATATGATGAAAAAGAGCTTCATTGCAGAGAAATCCACCGGAGGATTTGGGAGGAATCAATGAATAATCGAACAAGAACAGGGATTTTCGAGAAACTTTTAACAAGCTGCTTCACTGAAGCATTGGGATAAGAAGGAAATCCCTTGCATGAACTAAGAACTCATTAAAAGGGGAAGCAGCGGGCCGGAAAAAATGAAAGGCAGTCCCAGGGCTCTGTGCAGTGACTTGTACTCTTCAGCATATTCATAACTGATTTGGAGAAGGGACTGCATAATAAGGGACCATAGCCTGCAGATATTTCATTATTCATGGGAGTAGAAAGGAAAATTGTCTAAAAGCAGTTGTAGAAGGACCTCATTGTAGTGAATGACTGTGCAGTGAGGTAGCATGTGAAGCTCAAGCAGTTGCACAGAAGGACGTGCAAGGGGGGAAAAGAAAAGTGGTGGGCTTTGAACCCATCACCAAGAACAGACAGCTGGGAGTCAAACACCTCAGAGAGCTACTGTGGGCCAAAAAAAAAAAAATACTGAATGTGAATAATTATCCAGAAAGAAGCAGAAAATACTGACCTGTTTCTACATATATCGAGAGTGCTCCCCATTCCAGTGTACGCTTCTGACTGCCTGGCCACAAAAAGGCATGGCAGAAGTGGAAATTGTTCAGAACAAGGCTGAGCAGAAGGGATCCACATTGGTAGTTTAAGTCAAAGAGACTAAAATCTTCACAGTCATGGAATCACAGAACGACTTGTGTTGGAAGAGACTCAAAGATCATCTGGTTCCAACCCCCTGCCATGGGTAGGGTTGCCATAAATGTATGGGCAGAGATTACACAAAGTGAGAAGGCATATGGAAAGGAAAGACTCATTGAGCATTTCTCAGCAAGAAGGTGTACTGGGGGAAGGTGATTTCTGTTTGTTTTTAGTTTCTCACTGTTCTGGTCTGTTAGTAACAGGCTGATAGTTCATCACATTGATCCTCCCTATGCTGACTCTGTTTTGCCTGTGATGATAACTGGTGAGTGATCTGCCTGCCCTTATCTCAACCCTTGAGCCCTTCTCCATTGTATTTTCTCCCCGTTTCTTTGAGAAGGGGCAATGTGAGAGAGGTGTGGTGGAGCTGAGCTGCCCATCAGGGTGAAACCAGCACAGATTCATGGGAGGAAAAGGTTTCAGGAACTTAATCACAAAGATCAGCTACTGAAGTTTCTGAATCCCAGTTCACTGGAACTGGAACATAAGAAAGAAGCATGGCTGACTACTTTCTTTGTTTTTCCACTTCTCAGTAATATTATCTATCCAACGTGTTTGGTATAGGATGGATTTCTTTCTGATTCACTGCAGCCAGTCCTATCTTCAGAGAGCAAGGCACAGGTGTGAGATGATCCTTGAGGTTCCATGTTGCCCTGCAGCAAGGTCCTGTGTACATCCTCTGCAGCACTGACCCTGAGTCTAGCTACCAACAAGGGATTCAGGCTGTGCCCTACCTGCATCCACCCAAACTCCATACCAAACCATTACCATATGCCCACTGTGTTGCCATTCAAGTGCCAGCTACATGATGTCTGAAGTTGAAACATCCCTTGTTCTCCTTGGTGTTGCTTTTTGTTTAAGTGTAGTTCCAATACAACGATCCTAGCATGAAACACAGCTGCTGTCTGGGCTGACTGTGCATGTGTGTGTGGAAAAACAGAAGATCTGATAGAATAAGGCCAGAGCATCTGTGACTTAGTGCAGAGTAGATCTGATTCAGCAGGGCTAATCTTAAATTTAGCGGGCGCTGGAGCCAGCTCAATACTCCATCTATCTCATTTATCTGGGAAGGTTCTCTTCTTAATAGGTCATTTGCCCATTTTAGCAAGAAAAGCATCAAATTTATGCTGTGGTATACTGTTACTTCTGGGTGACCGCCACACTGTAGTGAGAATCTCAGTAAATCACTTTTCCATTTCATTGGGCAAGGCAGCTTTTTGGATATGATAATCACTTTGTTCCTCCCACACAGCACGTTTAGAGGGCTGGGAAGAGCTCTGGGGGACACACAGCAATGTAACCTTGAGGCATGCTGTGGAGTCAATGCCCAGCACTCTGCTTGCTGAGCGCGATGACGTTCACATCATGCTTTCACCTAAGAAGAGACAAAAATCCCACGCTGGGCATTGTATGGAGCAGGACCTGGATGTGTGACAGTAGCAAAAAGCAGGGTGAGATGTGGAAGCTGGAAGCCAAGTCCTAACAGAGTTTAGAAACAAGTTCTAGAGAAGCTACTTTACCAGCCAGTCATGGAATAGGCAGGCAATAAATCTTGGATTATTTGAAATCCCTTTAATACAAGATGTTAAAAGCTCTAACCTTCATGAAGAAATGACTCTTAAGGCTTTCTGGTCACGTGTGAAGGTCAGATGAGATAACACAACCTGCCATCACTGTTCCTGTGCCATGGAGTTGTCTGTATGTTCAGGAGTCTGTGAGCAGAGCAGGTACAGAGCTGTCTTACTCAGTGAGAATCATCCTTTCTGCTGTTCTGCAGTTCACATGCTGACTGCATGAGGTTTTTTGTTTCCATTTGCTAAGTTGTTGTTCTACAAACCCAAACGGATGCACACTTGAATATCTCTTTTTATTTTAGTTTTTGTTGCTCCGTGGGCCTGTGACTTCCAGACCCATTCTCCATGCCTGAGCCAGTCTGACTGCTGTTTTATTCTTGACCCTCCATAACCCAACTGCAGGACTCTCTTGTTGAGACCACTAACAGCTCGTCACACTCCCAGCTCCATGGGTGGCTCCACACATTGCAGACAACAGCAGGCAGAATAGGAAAAGCAAGAAGCCAAGCTGATATCCTAATAAGCTTCAAATGGAGGGGCCACAGAGTCACGATAATGGGCAGAGGGCTGGAGTGCAATCCTCTCCATATTCACAGGGTCATTCTTCCAATTGGCACCACACCAACAGGAGAAAACCATTCCCTCTTCAGTGCCTCTGTTTTCAAATAATAACTAAGAATGCAGGAACAGGACCACTGCATCACAGCCAAGTAGTAAAGCACTGAGTAACTGAATTCACCTGCTGGCCATCGGAGCCACAGCCTGGGAATGTGGGGCTGGACCTCTACCTTTTGTCTGCCAAGGAGCAAGGGAGCACTGCTGTGGATCTGAACACCATTAATAACTACACTTTGTGCGGCTCTTTCTTACAGAAGTTCTGCATTAGCTCCCAGGGCAGTTCTCTGGCATGAAGTAATGAGATGTTTGCATATGGAAATGGGGGCAAAGGAGCAGAAAGGGCATTTCCTCTCTCTGGAGCAGCAGTGGTGCTGACTGTACTGTTCTCATCTATATCTGGCACTTACTGTTCAGGAGGGAAGATGAAAACACAGAAAGAGTGCCTACAGAGCCATAACAGGATGTGACTGCTGGACAAAAAGTGCTGGAGTGATGTGAAGCACTCTGACTTGCTTTTAGAAAACAGACTGAAAGCTGTCTTAATGAAGGATAAAGTTACCTTATGGAGAGAAAACTCTGAGTGCTAATGGAATTTTTGGTCTTGAAATGAAAGGCAAAGCCTAAATACATGTCTGGAAGCTAAAGCTAGCAAATTCAAACTGAAAGCCAGGCACAGGGCCTCACAGCAAGAGGGACAAGATAAAGAACAAACCACGGATGGAGTAAGATATTCTTTTTGCTGGTATCTTCAAATCCTGATGGACCTTCATCTGGTTAGATATTCCCAGGGCTGCAGAGTCCCTTTGGTCCAATCTCCGAGTGCTACCCAGAAGGATTTCCCATGCTGAGTGTTCTGTTGTGTTAATGAGGATTTTGGCACTAGACTGGTAGGAAGACAGGATATCCAGATGATGAGAGCCCTGTGCTGGGATCCAGGACTACTGAGTGGTAGCTCTGACTCCCGTTGATGACCAGTGCCTCTGCAGTACAGTTTTATGTCCAGCTCCAGTCCTCAGGCTTACTCTGTAGTCAAAGGGACAGATTTACCCCGATCTTTGATATATTTTTATATATCTAACATTTCCTCCTTTAAGAGTTTCTATGTTCTACTGGTTGGTGTTGGACCTGAAACACTTCTCTGTTTGGGCAGAAGTTCACAGTAACCCCCATCCACGTGTCTCCTCTGTCTCTTTGGGTGCAGCCTCTGTGAAAGCCCAACCCTGCTTGCTTTGCAAATGCACTTCAGCTCTTCTCACTGCCACTTTCCATGCTCCCTCTTTCCTCTGAGCAGACCTCCTTTCTCCAGGACTCTCACTTCCTATGTGTTATCCAGGCCAGGGACTGATGGAGTCCAGGCTGGCTGCCAGCACTCCTAGAGGTGGGAGCTGCTTATCCAGTGGCCTCCAGGCTAAAAAGGTGGGTGAAATCCACAAGGATGATCTTGAGAGTGAAGTCTGAACAAGCCAGGAATGTTGGTATGAAGATGAAAGTCTCCTGCACAGGAAGGCAGAAGGTCTTTTTGGCTTTCCTTGGAAGAAGACAGGCAGAAAGGCAGTTCCAGGCTGAATGTGAAGGCACTATCCTGTGGTGAGGTCAGGCTGTGTGGTAGTTATGTGCCTGTCACCACAGACCTGCAGGTCAGGCTAGACAAGCATCTGTCAAGGGTGGCCCTGAGAGGCTGGTCTCATCCTACCCTTCTGACCTGCAGAACTTTCAAACTGGCAATTAGCAATCACCATCAGCCAGCCCCTGCACAGAGCAATACATCTGATGGCAGCTGTCACCAGGCATAGCACTGAAGAAAATAATACAAAACATTAAAAAAAAAAAAAAGGCAGAGCTTTCAGGGGAAGCTCCTGGACCCCATTAAACATCAGCAGCAGTGGGGGTGGAGGGAGATGTGTCCTTCAGCACAAAAATTAGAAGCCTCCTAAAATGCTTTCATGTGCCAAACATTTTGTTCAGACAAACCCATGGGTGCTGCTGCCGGGGACTCTCAGCTTGCTTTGGGTGGTTGAGTCAGCAGAGGTGAACCAGGTCGTAACATCATGACCTGGTGCCAGCAAAGTGCATCATAAGAACTTCATTATCAGTGAGCTTGTGCCAACTGCAAGGCCTCTCCCAGCCTGCTGCAATACAGCTGGCTCTGAGGTGAGTGCAGGGGATGGGCAGAGCCCAGCATGCAGCTCTCATCTCCAAGAGGCAGAATGCTGGGGTCAGGTCAGTGCCTGGCTGCCTACTTCTGCTCTGCCAGGAGCCCATAAGTCCATGCACAGGATATTGCCTGTCCCAGGCAGTTTGTGCCCTATGGGATCAGAGTTAAACCACAATGAGATGATGCCATTCTAGTGCATCATTGGATAGCTCTGGACAGTGATCCTCCTCTCACTTGCTGCTCTGACCATGGCCCAGAACTGGCACTCAGTTACTGACTGGACAGTGCAACTGCTCTATCCAGCCCTTGCATATCTCAGCAAGCAAAGGATCCTGCACATCTGCTCTGAAACTGGCAGGCACATGGCACATGGCTCTCCTCTCTGCCTGAAAAGACAGGATTCAGAGGAAGGTCTCTCCTCAGGGACACTCTGCTGTCTTGGAGCCCCCAGTGCAGGGCTGAGACCCTGTAGGTACTCTTTGGTCTGCTGCACTGAATTTGAAAGAAATCTGCAAGACAGATTCCCAGTCATTCCTATGTAGAAGGTAGTTTTAGACTACAGGAATCCAGAGGACAAGAGGGAAAGACAAGCTAGGAGACAACTGTGCTTCAGATCCTCCTTTCTGCAGGACTGCAGGCTGTGCATCACCAGACCCAGCCAGATCTTTACCCTCCTTTGGGATTCTGCAGCTCTGAAGCAGCCAGAGAGCACTCAGTGCCTGGGCTGCAAAAGGTTAAGAGAAAACTGGGGCTCTATCACTCTACATATAAACCACAGGGGAGTTCTTTGTCCTCCACCCTCTGCTCTTTTTGCCTCAAACTTGCTTATTTTTCCATTGCTGGCCAGTAGAAATTAAGCACCACTGTACAGAAAGGTCTGAACTTCTACAGCAAGTGCTGACCAACCTGCTGTGTGCTTTGAGACTGACAGTACAGACTGTCTGTGCTTTTGTGCTGGAGTGTCCTGGAAAGGCTGTACCTAAGTCTGTTTGCATCTCTGTCTCCAATCCTTCCACAGCATCCATCTTTACCTCCTAAAGCACTCTCCCACAAGGTTTTTGTCAGCTCAGGATGGAGTTGAAAACATAACAAGAAGGAGCATGCATGAGACGGTCAGAGTGCAGTTTTCTGCAGCCCCAGTGAGGCTCAGCGCTGGGACGAGAAAAGACTTTGAGCTCTGTCCAAGGCAGAAATGTGTTTTGATGTGACCATGAAAATACGGTGTTTCTTGTATTGGATGTTTTTGTTTGGATGTGGTACTGACATCCTGCACTGCTCTGTCTTTGTCTGTCAGTGTCCTGGTCAATACCTTCTGGGTCTTGTTCACAGCAACACAGTTATAGACATTTCTCCCCTAAAGAGCTATTAGAAACTGATTTTTCTTTCCCGCTGGATCTGCATTAACAGCCCTACACCAGCCTATAGGAACAACTACATCAAGCCTTGCATGAGACCATCTATTCTAGCACGGCATCCTGCTATTCACTCTTCATTGCAAAGGTGGCACTAGGTGCTCATTTTCTTGCTATCCTCTTCTAGCTCAACACAGACTGAATTTTATTTCCCCCCTTATTTTACCCAGTAAGAAAGTCAGGAGCAGTTTTCAGTTGTGCTTGTTAGGGATGGGAAGCCATCCTTTCATCCTCCAGCAAGACCATGTGTGTTAATGATTCCCTAGCTAGTTCAAGGCACGTTCTGCATAATGAAATCAAGTTGCTGGGATGCTCTGCATACACATGCTCATACAATTTCATTAGCTTTTGGGCATAAAATGACAACATGTCCTCAAAAATACAAAACTCGGAACCTTAAAAACATGAGAATCCTTCAGTTGCACATTACAAAATACGTTTGAATCATGCTTTCTTGCTAGGAGATGCTCTGCATCCTATGTTCCATGACTTCTGACCCTTGAGATCTTTCTGGGACCATGAACAAATCGTAGAATCAGAGAAGCATTTGAGTTGGAAGGGACCCTTAAAGGTCATGGAGTGCAACTCCCCTGAAATGAACAGCTCGATTGGGATGCTCAGAGCCCATCCAGCCTGACGCTGAGTGTCTCCAAGTATGAGGCTTTTGCTCTGGGCAACTTTTTCCAGTGTCTCAACACTCATACTGTAAAAAAACCTTCTATTTGTATCCATTATAAATCTCTTTTAGTTTTAAACTACTCCCCTTTGCCCTATCACACCAGACTCTACTAAAGAGTCTGCCCCTTTCTCTCTTACATCCTTTTAGATACCGACAGGCTGCTCTCAGGTCTTTTCCAGGCTGAAAAGCTCTCAGCCTGTCCTCATAGGTGAGGTGCTCCCCTATGAAGATAAGGATGAACTGTGATGTCAAGAACTCCAGCAAGTTGGTACTGCACCTTTGCATTGATAGACATCACTCATGTTATCACCTGCATCTCCTGGGACCTTCATTTAAGCTTGCCTGTGGCTCATGCCTGCACTGTGTTGATGGATGCCCCACTAATCCCCAGCCTGCCTCAAGGCTGACTCTGGGCCTGCCTTATCACCAGGGGCTTGTCCAGCAGTCCCTGGGCTCTTGACTGGCCCTGATCCCTGTCCCAGCTGGTCACCTATTTTGGACACTACAGGATTGCCATACAAGGACACAGTCCTGCCTACTTGCTGCCCTGATAGCAGCCCTTCCCCAGAGGAACCCACTCTGTGCACAGATGGCACAGAGGAGGCAGAGGAGCTCTGTGCTTACACCCAGCTGGCAGGGCAGGAGGAGGGGAGGATGCAGATTTTCCACAGCTTTGCCCCAGATTGCAGCTCACCCCAACTCAGGCAGCTGCAAAGGAGACTGGGCAGAAATGTGCCCCCTCCCATCTGCTTGGATGTCACAGTTGGGGGAGGCTCTTGCAGATGGGCTCTGTGCTGTGCAGTCCTCTGCACAGCTTTCTCATGGGAAAGCCTACTGCGTGCCGAAGGAGGCAGAGGGACCTGGGGAGAAAAGGGTTATTGCCATGATGTGAAAAGCTGGAAAGACCCTTGCCAGGCTGCAGGCCAACACAGCGCTCAGCCCGCTCCTGCTTGTATGTGAGAGGGGATTTTGTAGGCATCTTTGACTCTTCTAATACAACTTACACTGTGCATAATAGCAAATAGCACAAAGGGACTGAGGTAAACTTTCACTTTGTTACAGTATTTATGGCCATTATTTACGGCAGCTCTGCACAGCCACAAGGAGACAGCGTGTGTGACAGATGCACAGTGCTTTCTGCTGTGCTTTGTCAATAGTAAACTGACTTTTGAACTATGTGTTTTTCCTGCAGGAGGCTGAGTGATTCATATTTGTTTCAGCCCATGTTAACCTTCAGTGGCCTCTACGCAGACTGCACACAGGAGGCTGCAGCTGGCAATCGTGTCCTTTTCCTGCAGCAAAGATGTGGTTAATTAGTCCAGAGCTACCTCCCTGCCCTACTTTGGAAGTGACATTTACTCCTCGAGTCTCTTTGGCTGCTGATCTTTAGCTCTAATTAATTTCCACGCCGCTCACAATGACCTGAGCTCTGTGCAGTGGTTGCTGCCTGCCATTGCTGGGGGAGCCTTCGCCACCCACTGTGGCCTTCCTGGGTGGTAAAGGCACCGCCATCCTCTTGCCCTTCCCATAATAGATGTGCTGTTAATTGGCCTGGCTCCCTTTGTCACTTCCAGAAGATTTTTTCTTCCTCATCTGCAAAGCTTTAAGCAATAGGAAATGTTAATGGGCGAGTGATGAAGCAATGGGAGTTTCCTCCAGGATGCTGCTTAGACACCAACTGCTGCTGACTAATAGAGTCAGGCACTGCCCTTCCAGTGCAGGGCACTCGCTGACACTTCCCAATCTGCCAGAGAGATGCTGAACGGTCATCATTCATGAATGCTTTTAATTGCTGAAGGTATCAGATCAAGGCACTAATGACCATGTTGTTTCTGCACATCTCAGGGCAGCTCTGATTTGGGAGAACTGAGAGGCTGGCAAGAAAAATCCCCTGTAGTAGAGGGTGTACCCTGGAGAGAATCCCAGACCTTCAAAAGCGAAAGCCAGTGATTCATCCAGCGGCGTGTGCTGCTTGGCTTTAAAGCTCTCCACAGTGTTTGGTGCTGTTATCATGTCCCAAAGATAAAAAGCAGGGAAATCAAATCTCCAGCAAAGGGAAATGAATGGTCCTCCTCCAGAAGAACCTGAGCTGCCTGCATCAAAGCCATCAGCACTTATTTTACTGGCTTTGAATGTACCTCTGCCGCTCATGCTTGGTCCTCGATTCAGCTGCCTTCAGCTTATCGATGGCCAATGGTATTTTATGGGGAAGGAGAGGGAATCTCCCACAGATTTTGAGCAGTGGATGAACCAAAGGCTCCACTCAATCACCCATAAAGCAGAAGGGAAGTGTGCAGGAAATGCTGTCACAGATCTCTGGGGCTGCCATGTTCCATTGCACTGAATGCATTGTGTTTAATTAACAGCAATGCTTTTGTTTCTGTGGGCTGCATCTTTAAATCTTTACCATCTCTCTGAGACACTCCTGGATGAGACAGGCATCTCTTGGAAAGAGTCCAGCGGAGGGCCACGAAGATGGTGAAGGGCCTGGAGCATCTCTTATGAAGAAAGGCTGAGTGAACTGGGTCTGTTCAGCCTTGAGAAAAGAAGGCTGAGAGGGGACCTGATCCAGGTCTATCAGTATCTGAGGTGTGGGGGGCAGAATGGCGAGGCCGGACTCTTTTCAGTGGTGAGTGGAGACAGGACAAGGGGAAACGGCTGGAAACTGCAGCATAGGAAGTTCTGCACCAATGTGCGCAAGAACTTCTTTACAGTGAGGTGACGGAGCACTGGAACAGGCTGCCCAGGGAGGTGGTGAAGTCTCCTGCTCTGGAGATGTTCAAGACCTGCCTGGATGCCGACCTGTGCGACCTGGTGTAGGGAACCTGCTTTGGCAGGGGGTTGGACTCGATGATCTCTGGAGGTCCCTTCCAACCCCTACAGTTCTGTGATTCTGTGATTTCCAGCTGTTTTGAGCCACAGAAATGAGGAGGTGCAGGTCCTGCACAAGGAGATAGGCTCTTGCTGGAGGGAGTTCTGGCTGCCTCTTCCTGCTGTCTGCGTGAGCCTTCATTCATAGCCCGCTGAACTTGTGTGCAACCAACTCAGAAACCCCCTGAATGGCAGAGGAATGCACAGGTAGCAAAGGAGCAGGGCTCATCTCCTGCAGCACAACCTGGCAGAGCTCCAGCAGGTCGTGGTTTTGGTGTCAGCATCCCAAATTCATGATTTCACTACCTTAAAGGCTCAGGGAAGGGTTTTGCATGGAGGAGATTCCCCGTCTTCCTGCAGGCTTCATATGGTGACATGTCTGTGAAGCAGCCACTCAGCCCCGTGGTCTCAGCTCTGCCTGTGTCCCCTCAGGGCCTTGAATCTTAGCAGCTTCCAGATAAAAATGGACAATTGTTCAGGGAAGATTTTTTTCTCTACCTCTAGGGTTTCAGAATACTTGAAATCACTTGGATGTGGAGGTCAGGTTTGTCAAACAACTGGGTCAATGAAAAAAATATATAAATTTTATTATTTTTTGCCAAAGGCTGTATGTTTCTCTTCTTGAAATGTTCCTAAATCAATTCTTTAAAGTTGATTAAAAAATCCAACTGGAAAACTTCAAGAACTGTATTCTGAGATTTCAGAATACAAATGGTCTGAAATTTGGGCATGGGGATAGGAGATTAATTTTCTACAGCCAGAAGAATGAAACCCAGCACTTAAAGCTGTACTGCCAACTAAATCCCATCCTACCCTCTGCATTCCCTCCTGGAGCTGCATCTTGCAGTACAGACCTGGGTCACAGGATGGGCAGCAGGAGGATGAGCAGCAAAACCTCCCCCATGGAAAAACCCTCCACACAACGGGATGTGGTGCAGTTGATACAACAGAAGGAAGGGATGCCATCCAGAGGGATCGGGACAGGCTTCAGAAGTGGGCCCACATGAACCTAATGAGGTTCAACGAGGCCAAGTGTTGCAGTCGGGTCAGGGCAATCCTAGACATGAATACAAACTGGGAGAACTTGAGAGCAGCCCTGCAGAGAAGGTTCTGGTGGATGAAAAGCTGTACCTGAGTCAGTATTGTGTGCTTGTGGCCCAGAAGACCAATGGTATCCTGGGCTGCATCAACAGAGGGCTGGCAGTGGGCAGGGAGGGGATTGTTCCTCTCTGCCCTGCTTTCGTGAGGCCCCATCTGGCCATCAGCAGAGAGACATGGAGCTGTTGGAGCTGGTCTGGAGGAGGATCACAAAATGTTCAAAGGGCTGGAGCAGCTCTGCTGTAGAGAAATGTTGAGGGAACTCAGAGTGTTCAGCCTGGAGGAGAGAAGGCTCCAGGGAGACCTCACTGCAGCCATCCAGTACTTGAAGGAAGCTTATAAAGAAGCTATGGGTGCCCCAACCCTGGAGCTGCCCAAGGCCAGGCTGGATGGGGCTCTGGGCAGCCTGAGCTGGAGGGCACAACCAGCCCACGACAAGAGTCGGAATGAGAGAAGTTCAAAGATCCTTTCCAACTCAATCCATGCTGAGATTCTATGATTCTATGAAAGGTGGCATCTCCTCTCCTCACTT
The DNA here is from genome assembly GCF_019238085.1 of Lagopus leucura. Taxonomy (NCBI): domain Eukaryota; kingdom Metazoa; phylum Chordata; class Aves; order Galliformes; family Phasianidae; genus Lagopus; species Lagopus leucura. The sequence goes on from NW_024962289.1 coordinate 3,826,355, forward strand.
CTCCTTCACCATCTCCATCCTTTGCAGCAAACCAGCTCCCTCCAGCAGCACCAGATCTGTCACTGCAGGTACCAGCATGAAGCAGGGCTGGAGCAGGGCGAGGCTGCCTGCTAGCAGTGAGTTGGAGCTCCCTGAGCTTTGTGTGGGTTTCTCCCAGCACACGCTCCTGCAGCGAGGAGCAGACAGGAAGGCTCCTTTGTGCTGACTCCCGCACCGCCAAGCCAGCCTGCAGTCATTCTTTTTACTGCTGATGCTGCTTCCTATGGAAACAATTTAGTGCTAATAAGCTCCATTTATAATAGTAAGAAATGGTTCGGTGGAATAATTGTCACTAAATACCATTCAAGGCTTTGTTGCTTTTCCTGCATGTTGCTAATTATTCCGCATCTGAAATAGCACCCAGAGAAACCACTGAATGCCAGTGAATAGGGTTCTCAGCACTGAAAGAGGCTGAGGCAGGGTATGATTAGAAATATCAAGGCCCTAATCCACCAGACAATGCCTTCCTTACTGTATGTGTTTCTGCAAAATCATAGCCTTTGCAAAAGCTGGGGGAATGCAATGTCCTCCACTGAACCTCAGGGCCCAGCAAGCTCCTGTCCAAAGGAGCTGTGCTGCAGGATGGAAAAATATGGACAAAGCAGCAGTAGGAGCAAGGAAGTTGGGCCTTTCTGAGGGTCTCACAGGACCTCTAAGATCACCTAGTCCAACTGTCCACCAGTATTGCCCACTGTCTATGTCCCTAAGTACTACATCCACCCCCTGAATACCTCCAGGGACTGTGACGCCACCACCTCCCTGTGCAGCCTGTGCCAATGCATCACCATTCTTTCTTAGAAGTTCTTCCTAACATCCGACCTGAACCACCTGGTGCAACTTGAAGGCATTCCCTCCTGTCCTGTCATGTTAAGGCTGGTGTTCCACTTTGCTTAATGCATTTATCAGTAGGCCACAGTCAATATGTGTGTCATGTGTGTAAATGAATCCACAATCTCTACTGTGCTGACAAAGGCAGCTGTGCTGTCATCATGGGGCTCTGAAACCTAGGTGACTCCTGTTTATCCTTTCATTGGCGCCAGACTTAAAAAGCAGCAAAGGAAGTATTAGGAAATACTGTGCTAAAATAATGCCCATCTCCATGGTTTGGCACTTGGCCATCACTGGCATCAAGCCCTGGTTAGGTGCTGGTTTTAGGGCAAGACACTGGGAGATGAGGGAAAGGGAGAAGCCCCAGTGTTGAACACAGAGGCAGCATTTACGGGTTTAGCTGTCTGCTCACTGATAGCTATTTGAGAAACTTTATCAGCTTTGGACCTCTTCAGGAAAAAAACTGGCTCAACTGAAACCTCATCAGGGCCTCCTCCTCCTCGTGGGAGCTGCTTCTACACCTCGGTTCTCATAGGATCACAGCATGGTTGGCTTGGAACAGACCACAAAGCCCATCCAGTTCCAAGCCCTGCTGTGAACTGGTTGCCCCGCACCAGATCATGTTGCCCAGGGCCCCATCCAGACTGAGTTTTCACTGGGCTGCATTACGCACCATCAGAACAGTCCCTCCATATCGGCCATCTGCAATAAAGTCTTCTCCAGCAGTGAAATCACTGCATGGCAGCCTGAGCACCTCTGGTACCAGTCCAGGACTGACATGCACTGGGTGAGAGCCCCATTCAGTCAGAGGGGACCATCACAGGCTGTCAGATCATAACCAACACCCTGCAAGCTGGGGAGCTCTGCAGAGCTAAAACACACCCCAGTGGTGAAATGTCCCTCATGGGCTGCTCCCCTCTTGAACCAGACAAACTTGAGCTCTGGAAATTGAAATCTGAGCCTTCTTCATCCCACGCATGGTCAAGTTTATCTCATCCGACCCTCAGGCACAGTTGATTTGTGCAGACTTTAAGGTTTAATTCTCAAATAGGCTGTCAAAGGTATTTGCCATTTGACTTGCAGGCTCTTATCAGCGTAAGGAGCTGGGAAACCAGGTCCAGGACTGGCTCCAGCGTGCACTTACTGGTGAGGAAACAGATCTCTTCGAAGTTGTATCCATGTATCACTATGGTAACTTCATAATTGACATTTCTGGGGTATTAAAGAGCCTGAAAGTCATAAACTTAATGAAAGTATGTTTTTATTGCACTTCAGCTTCATCTCTGATTAAATCAAATTTGCATAATGGAAAGTTATTACATTTCCATGTTTCTAATTTCCCTTTTTTTTTTTTTTCCCCCTCCTTTTCACTCCTTTTGCTAAGGATGCGTAAGGCTTTGTTTATGGTGGAGGCTGCTGAAGGAGGCCGTGCTTTTTTATCTGAGAAATGTTTTTAATAATTTGTGTCAGAGGAGCTCAGGAAGCGAACCCCCGAGAGCGGGTTACGCTGTGGTTCTTTGAAACATCTCTCTTTCTTCCCTGTAATGAGAGAACTGCAGTGCCCGTACCTTATTAAGTGGTTGTTGCAAGAGAGAGGTGCTGGAAGCACTGTGAAAGGTAATTTATCAAGGAGAGATGAAGCGTTCCGCTCTTCCCCAGCCTTGCCCTCATGCCACCTTTGCCAAGCATTTTAAGCAGCGTGTATGTTTTTATTTTCAATAAACAAAAGCTCTGCCAGCACGTTAGTGATAACGTGTTCCTTGCAGGACTGAGTGACGGCTGTTCCTAAACACCAGTTAATCAGAACAGCCCTGGAAGGTTTGGTCTCCTTGTGTTCTCCAGCACTGTGCAGCAAACAGCTCTCCATGCAGAAAAGACACTGCAGGGTCCCGGTGTCACGGGGCTGGGCTCAGTGAGGGTCTTACTTCTGCTTTGTTCACCAGTGGTATCACAATGGCTTTACCTCGCTACTGCAAGTCTTAAGGTGGGCTCAGGCAGGCTGTGAGAGTTTGAGGGCAAATGTAGTCTCTCCAAGTGAAGCTGCAGAGTTTAGGTTCATCCTGGGCTGGCAGTCATTGCTCATCCTTCATGGCTGTTTCAACAGGATGAGATGGAGGGCAGCCATCCGAGGTGTTCGTGTGAAATCAGATCTCCACCATGAAACCCCTGATCCTCCAGCTGCTTTCTTCCCAAATGATATCTCATGATGTTCAACAGGTCACCCTCTGAGCAAGATGGAACATCTTCAAGCAACCTGAGCTGCTCTGCTCTATAGGAAGGCACTGGAGGGGAAAAAGATCTCATCTAGAAGAACAGAAAGACCTGCTAATGATCCAGCACTGCCCAGTGTGACAAGCAACGGATCTCTGGCCCATCACCTGAGGATCAGACATCCTGCTACCCACCAGCACACTCCCAGTAATCACAGAATCAGAGAATGGCTTGGGTTGGAAGGGACCTCAAGGACAATCAAGTTCCAATCCTCCTGCCACAAGAAGGGTTGCCAGCTGCAAGATCATGTACTATATCAGGTTGCCTAGAGCCCCATCCAAACTGGCCATGAACACCTCCAGGGATGGGGCATCCACAGCCTACCTCTCTGGGCAGGCTGTTCCAGAACCTCACCACTCTCTCAGTGAAAATCTTCCCCTGACATCTAATCTAAATCTCCCTTCTTTTAGTTTAAAACCATGTCCCCTTGTCCCATCACTACCTACCTATGTAAGAAATTGATTTTCTGCTTGTTTATTATCTCCTTTTAAATACTGGAAGGCCATAATGAAGTCTCCCCACAGCCTTCTCTTATGTCTTATCACATATTTCATGTTTTATCACATTTTTTTTTTTTATATTGACAGTATCATTCTGAATTGAGCCTACAGTTCCCCATTGTGCCTCAGGAGGACACAAGAAGTGGCAGAAGAGACTTTTATCCCCTTGGAACCTTCAATTATAGCCATGTTTTCCTTCCCAACCCTGAGCTGTTGCTTCAAAGGCAAGAAGAAATGCCTGGAATAGGTGAGATCGAAGGGAGAATTAACATAGCTATTGGCCAAACAGATGCAGCTCCCTTATTCTCACTTGTGCGTTATGCCACAGAAGAGTCCTGTTTCAGGGTTGCTCTGAAGGGCTGTGAGTTCAAGATTCATAGAACCATAGGATGTATTGGATTGGAAGGGCTCTTAAAACCCATCCAGCCCCAACCCATGCCATGGGCTGGCTGCCCCCCACCAGCTCAGGCTGCCCAGGGCCCATCCTTGGGCACCTCCAGGGTTGGGGCACCTCAGCTTCTCTAAGCAGCAGTCCCAGTGTCTCTCCACCCTCCGAGTAAAGAATTTCCTCCTACTATCTAATATCTAAAGCTTGGGACACATCATTCAGGGCTCCACCGCTTGTCCTGCTGAGCCCTATAGTTTTGTTGCCCCAGCTTGCCATGCAGCACAGAGCACAGTCAGTGCCTTCCCTCTAACATCTCCACTGTGGCACAACTTCTCTCAGGTTTTTCTGTAGAAAACTTCACCTCTAGAGAATTTAACTGGGCCATTTGCTCTAGGGTTGAGTGCAATTACAGGTCAAATGCCTAGGAGGTAGCAAGAAAAGCATGTCCACAGATGTCCAAGTCAATGAGTTGCACCCAATCAGGGCTACTTGGCCTCAAGTGATGTCCAAGCCTAAGTAGGTAAGCTGGGGTCCTGAGCTCTGACGTGGCCTGGCAAATGCTGGCATTGCTTGTAGAGCCCAGTGCTTTCTGACAGGTCTTTATTTGCTGTCACCATAGGTGAGGCCCTTTTAATGACCTCTTGGAGATAACTTCACTTCCACGAAGAGGAAAACTGCAGAAGATCCCCTGGGTATCCCAGAGTTTGTCAGTGCTGCTGTTTCATTAACCCAGGGCACATTGATTTCTGCATACACAAATGTATTTGGACTTTGTGCAGGCATCAAGCTTCCAGGAGCTCAGAGAGCATTGCTGTCCAGGATGGAGCAAGCCATGCATTCATCACACCTGTCTCAACTTCTCTGTCTGTGCAGCTCTGTGTCTTTCCAAGCACACCTGGATGTTATGGGATGGCCTGACACATTAATGCTGCCTCAGTGATGTTTGATCCCTTTCTCAAGCACAACAGGCTGACAGGTACGAAGTCCAGGAGATGCACGAGCACCATGTTTTAGCAGAAGGAAGACTCATAAGTGGTTCATCTTGACCACTGTCTTGGAAGGTGGCCCTGGGCCAACCCATGGACTCCTGGTGGCCCTGGACCCCACATAGATCTCCACACAGGTGAAAGTCACAGGTGATCCTCCCAAGAAGGCCCTACATATGTTGAGATCTTCTGGAAATTCCAGGCCAAATGCAACAAAAAAGGCATGAATTGAGTGAGGGAATTGCAAAGAAGGGAAGAACAAAGCCAGTGTCTGGGCCAAGAAATACAATTATTGGAACAATTTTGGACCTCTGTGGAGATCATGCCCAGCCCTCACCATTGCAGGATGCCATGGTGCCTGTTCTTGTGTTTCTGTGCTTTGGATAGCAGTGTACTGACTCTGGGTAGCCTGGCGTTAGATGCATTCCCCTGCAGCCCTTCATGGGCACAGCGCATGCAGAATGCAGCACAGCCTTGATAAGGGTGTGGTGGGAATAGCAGATGAGACCTGCCTGCTGGCATCCCTTTTCCTGACCATTAACAGCCTCATTTCTCCCTCAACGAGGCAGCACCTGGAGCACAGAGGCACTATCTCTCAGAGGGACCGTGTGCTTGATCCCAGCCTTGCCCCAGCTTAATGAGGAGCATTTACTGAAGCAGCAGTAAATGATGTGCTGTGGGGTCACGGTGTGGGGAAGGCTGCCACTTGCTCACAGCAGAGCATGACAGCACTTGCCTTGGTCATAAAAATGAAAATCAATAAAACTGGAGCAGTGAAAAACCAAGGCTCATGCTTGACAGAGCAGGGCAAATCAGGCATTGGGCTGACACCATGGGGGGAGAAGGCAGCTTTACTGGGCAGAAGCTAATGATCCAATTGAGCCCCACAGAGGACAAGGGCTGGGGTTATTGTTCCCTTGCTGGTGTCTGCAGCCTAGGATAGCACTGGAGAGAGCAGCAGCATCAGTAAGGAAACATTCTGAACACAACCAAGCAACAAACACAGCCTGGGCTCCTGCTCTCAGTATGAAGAGATGAGAGCCTTTGTCCCGTGGCAGGGAGGACACGTCCTTTGGAAAGAGTTTGAGCAGAGCCCAGTACCAAGAGCATTCAGCAAACAGCACTGCATCTGGCTCTGGGGCAGGAGGAGGGATAAGAGCTGCTTGGGCCATTTCTCAGCCAGTCCTAGCAAGGGGCTGGGCTGTGCTCATTGTTGCTGAATCTAAAATGAAAAGTGCATGAAAGTGATATTTCTTCATCCATTGTGATCTGCTAATGGTCAGAGAGATCTATCACTTATAATTGAAAATACAAACAGTAATTGCCCTGCATGTCCCAGTCCATTTCTAACGCTGCTAGGCAGATGAGCTCAATTTCTTAAAAGGCATTTTTAATAACAATGATAAGAGTCAGAAACTGTCCATCACAAAGCTGGTGCAACTTCTGTAAGTGATATTGCTCAGGTGGAGGACTGAGGTGAGGGTCAACACTTTTTGTTGAAGTCTGTGTTGCCATTTGGTTCTATCCAGGATGCTTTGACCTCCAATGGGGACATGGAGCAAATGTGCAGCTGGAACCAAGCAATGTGATGCTGCTGACACAGCACCTTGCAAATGCCACAGTCTTAGAAGCAGCACATGGCAGGTTCAAGCTTCAGCGATTTGAACCCTAGCAGAAGCGTGACATGAAAATACAAGGTCAGGAGGAGGATTCAGATACCAAAACAGGTGCAGCTGAGATGCCTGTGCAGCTGAGATGCCATGCAGTGTTCCTTTTGGTACCCTGCTGCCATGCCAGGAAAATGTGGGCCTCCTGCAGGCCTCCTCCATTCATATCTGACATCACTGTGGAAAGACCCTTGCACACCCTGGGTATCTCAGATAGTGCCAGATACTGGTCTGGGTGACTGAATTCAGCCCTATGTGTCATATTTTGGTTTCTTCCTGCCACACCTGAATGGTGTTACAAGCTCAGCATCTCCCACAGAGCCTCTCAGTAACATGAACCATGGGAAGAAGTGACCAAACCAGAAATGTCAAATTTGAAGGCATTCCATTTCTTGTAATTCCAAACCCATTCCTGGAGCCCATGCAAAGCTCAGCATCACCATACCCATTGTGCTCAAGCACTTTTGTGCCAGTGACCTGGAAATCACCCCTTGCACTAATAAAAGAGAGCTGTGCTTATATTTCCTCATCTCACAGATCAGTTCCCAGAAGTTTCTTTCTACTCTGTCTGGCTGTGAGGGTGCTTACACAGCCAGGATCCAGCACTTGCAGTGAACCTGCCTCTCTAGTGCTGCTTTTGTCTATGATGGTAATTTGGACATGAGTATGCCTGGGTATCATAGACTCTGCTTTGATTCTCATCCTGTGGCCATAGAGGAGTCAGGCAGCCCAGTTCTTCCTAAGAATCAATTGAATTCTTCCATCTATCTTTAGATATTGCCTATTGGGTAAGAAAGGGAGAGTTATCTCCCGTCTAGATATTAAAAAGAATCTGGTAAAAGGACCCCTGATACTTAACTGCAAGCATAACAGCAGCCCATGAGAGGGAAATGGTGGAAGGTAGAGGTCCATAGAGGAAGAGTTGTACAAATAGTAGACATAGAACACAAAGATATCCCAACAGTCTGGGGGTGATGGCAGTTTGGGTAATGCACTGACAACTCGGGGCGCCAGAGAATGATCACAATCCAGAATAAGCCTTTTAGGGGCAGTCATCTCTTCATATCTGAAGAAACAAGGGCTGGTGTGTTGCCCTCCGTGAGCGATATGGTGTACCATAAAATAGCTTAGCTGTTCTCCTGTGACCTCAAGGAAGGTTTGTGGTGTTTGTGTGAAGAATGATGACACGTTGGACTAGACTGTCTGTGCTGGGCATGGTTCTGTGACAGCCCCTGACCTGGCATGCTCTGTTGTCAGCTAGGAATTGTCCCTTTTCAGCGTCCCCAGCTTGGGTGTTTGTGCGCAGATACAGCAGACAATATGAGAAGGAACCAAAAGACTTGTCTGTTCTTTACCCCCGCTAACATTGCTCACAGTTCCCATTTTCAGTCATTTCCCATCCCCAACACTGTTTGCCCATGGTTTTCACCTATGCATTCTTCAGATCATCAACCAAGTGGCTTGCCACCACTTGGACACAAGGTGCCTGTGTCTCTGGGCTCTGGGCTAGACACAGGCAACGCTGGCTGCACTGCTGAGCTGCAGATCCCCTGACCCAGTGTGAGTTTTGCTCCCTTTCCTCAGAAGTCAGAATCAGAACAGGCTGTGGGTGATGGTAGAACCTGCCACCGTTTCTCATGCTGTGAGCATCTTCTCCATGCTGGGAGCACCGACAGGCCTGTAGGCTGCAAGGGAAACACCTGCATATCAATTTGGGTTTACTTAATTAAAAGGTTATACGTTGTTAATAGATGTTGAAGGATTTTCAATGTGAAGCTTTTCCACAGGGTTTCAGTGACTCAGAGTTGGATCTGTGTCCCTCTTCCTTCCTTCCAGAGCCTTGAGAAGTGATCCCATAACTCATCCTTCACATCACCAACTGTGTCTCCTCTGCTGCGAGATTGGCAGCTCGTTGGGAAGGACCCTGGTCTATGTAGGAGCCTGCACATGGGAGAGAAGGTGCTGCTGGCTAGATGGGCCCAGGACCTCAGTGCAACAAGCCTGATCTCAGCTTTTTGAGACATAAATATAGGCAGGAAGTTGTGCTCAAAGCAAGAGAAGGCTGTGAAGTTGGGCCTGTGGGGATGAAGGAGTCCTGTGCTCCAGGCAGTTTTCCTCACATGCTTTTCATGAAGAGAAGCAGACAGAACATCTGTCACATTTGTGGTCCACCAGGACTGAGGCAATGCATGAAACTGGTCTAATTTTGCTGGGAATGCATTTGGCTCTGCTTGGCTGCGTGGGGTGGGACTCAGTCACCCACACACAATGATGCCCACAGCGCTCTGACGCATCCATGCAGGGTAAACAGCTGTGACACAACAGTGGAGGAAGATCAGTGAACCACAATGGGCCACAAAGATGATCAGAGTGCTGGAGCACCTCCCCTACGAGGACAGGCTGAGGGAGCTGGGCTTGTTCAGCATGGAGAAGAGAAGGCTGCGGGGTGAGCTCATTGCAGCCTTCAGTACCTAAAGGAAGCCTATAGACAGGAGGGGAGTCAGCTCTTTGAAAGGGTAGATAACTGCAGGACAAGGGAAAATGGTTTGAAGTTGAGGGAGGGAAGATTTAGGTTGGATGTCAGGGGGAAGTTCTTAACAGAGAGAGTGGTGAGGAGCTGGAACAGCTGCCCAGAAAGGCTGTGGATGCCCCGTCCTTGGAGGTGTCCAAGGCCAGGCTGGATGGGGAGCTGGGCAGCCTGGTCTGGTGTTAAATGTGGACGTTGGTGGCCCTGCGTGTGGCAGGGGGTTGGAGCTTGATGATCCTTGAGGCCCCTTCCAACCCAAGCCATTCAGTGATTCTGTGATTCCAAACAATTTGCGAAGGAGAGATTCACGTGGAGACGTGCAGTTTTTATTTTCCCAGCTCTATCACCGCCACAAAGGGCAGTCGGTGAACGATGAGGGGTGATAACGATGCAGGCCCAGCCCGGTGCCCAAAGGCACGCAGCCCTGCGCTGTGAGCTCACCGGCCAAGGGGCTGTGACAGCAGCGCAGATGGCTGTGAGCTCACGGAGCCTCCCTGCAGAACCCGGGGCGAGGCAGAGCCCAGCATCACTCGTGCCCGGACTCCGGTCGAGCGCGGCAGCGAGACTCGGAGGCGCGAACGAGAGACTCGGTTTGGGCCGTGCTGCGGGGCTGCCGGCGGCAGTTCCCGGCGCTCAGCCCGCGGCATCGCCAGCGTTCCCCCGGCCCTGCCCGGCTCGGGCGGCCGGGGCCCCGCGGGGTGCGCTCGCGGCAGCGGAGGTGAGCGGTGCGGGGACGCGGCCCCGGGGCGGGCGGCGGGGAGCGGGGCCGGGGCTTCGTGCGGAGGGAGCGGGGCGTCGCCGCCGCCGCCGCCGCCCGGGGACGGCGAGTGACCGCGGCCTCTTCTCTTTCGCAGCTCTGACGGCTCCGGCCCGCCGCGGCGCCGCCGAGGGGAGCGGCTTTCCCGGCTCGGTTCTCCCCGGCCCACCGCACGCCCGGGGCCATGGAGCTGCCCTCGGACCGGACCTGCCCCGTCTGTGGGCGGAACCGGGCCGAGGCGGCCTACGTGACGCCCTGCCGGCACCAGCTCTGCTTGGGCTGTGCGCTGCGCTGGGCGAAGCAGCATCGCACCTGTGCCGTGTGCAAGGAGAACATCGAGGCCGTCCGGTACGCGGTGCAGGCGGAGGAGGATTTCCTCGCGTGCCCCATCCCGCAGCCTGCAGGGCGCTCCGAGGACGAGCAGGAGGAGGAGCAGGGCTCTGCAGAGCCGCAGCTCGAGGCTCCCGAGCACAGCTTCCCAGACGAGACCTGGGCGGACTTCTTCCGAGGAGATCCGGGGGACCTCGAACCGCTGCTCCGGTGGATCCAGCAGGAGCTCGAGGACATCATCGGAGATGAGTGGTGGACAGTGGCTGCGGCGCGGGCTGATATCATGCACCTGCTGTGCCTGTTCGGGCTCAGCGAGGACACCCTGAGCCTGAACTTGGAGTCGTACCTGGAACACCACGCAGGTCGTGTGTTCGTGGCGGGGCTCATCGACACCGTTACGGCCCTGTATGGCCCAGAGCTCCGCCGGCAGCAGGACAACCAGGCTGCCCATGAAACAGGAGGGCAGGACGGCCCCGCGGCCACCCCCAGCCCCGCCACCTCCCCGCAGGAGCCTCCTGCCCCCGGCCCGAGCCGCTCCACCAGCCCTGCAAGCCCCGGCGCCGAGCGGCTCCCTGGCGTCCCTCACGGGGGGCCCGAGCCCCGACCCGCCGCCCCCGTGTCCCCGCAGGAGCCGCAGGAGCAGCCGGGGCAGGCGGCGGCAGCGGCCCCCTCCGCCCAGGGCACGGACCACCAGCCTGGGGGGCCCCGACGCCCCCCGAGGAGGAGGGCCAGCAGCTGCCCCCCGGATTTGCCCCCGTCCCCCAAGAGGCGGCGCTAGGCCGGCACCCACTGCGGTGCTGAGCACGGCTCGCGGCTTGGGAGGCCATCAGTGATCTTGGACTGCTTTTATAGACAATAAATTATTTCAGAAAAATGCCAATGTCTCCATGTTATTGATGGTGAAGTTGGGTTTGCTGTCCCTCCCCACGTCGGTTTCTCCCTCTCATGATGCTGGGGGAGGACACAGAATCTTAATCCATGTTCAGAAACCAGGAGAGAGTGCTCCTGTTTGCAGTTCACACTGAGGTGGGTGAATGGGATTAACGGCAACTTTTTGCTCATTCGCTGATACCAAACCCCAAACACCAACCTGCGTCTCCTACTGAAAAAAAAAACTAAAATGAAAGAATCTCTGCAGTCACAGAAACGTAGGGGCAGGAAGGGACCTGAGGAAATCCCCCCCGTCCAGACCCCTGCTAAGGCCACCTCGTGAAACGCGGTATGCAGGAAAGCACGAGCAAGCAGCCTGCCGTGCAGTGTGCGGTGCTGCAGAAAGGAACCCAGGCGGAGGCACCGCCCCCACTTGGTGCTGCTTGTGAACCAGAAGGCTGGCTCAAAAAGAATCCCAGTATCAGAAAGTGTAAACCTGTGGAACGAAGGGATGCCATTCAGAGGGACCTCAACAGACTTGAAAGGTGAGCCCGGGAGAATCTAATGAGGTTCAACGCAGCAAAGTGCCAGCTTTTGCACTGAGCGTATTTCCAGATGGAAAGGAACAGTCCTTGGGAGCAGCCCTGCAGAGAAAGACCTGGGGGTCTGGTGGAGGAAAAACTTAACGTGAGCCACGTGTTAAGCACATGGTGTCCCAGGCTGCATCAGAAGAGGGGTGGCAGCAGGGACAAGGAGGTGATTGTCCCTCTCTACTGTGCCTTGTGAGGCCCCAGCTGGAGTCCAGACCTGGAGTCCCCAGTACAAGAAAGACAGGGAGCTGTTGGAGAGGGTCCAGAGGAGAGCCACAAAGATGAAGAAGGTGCTGGAGCACCTCCCCTACGAGGACAGGCTGAGGGAGCTGGGCTTGTTCAGCATGGAGAAGAGAAGGCTGCGGGGTGAGCTCATTGCAGCCTGCAGTACCTAAAGGGAGCCTACAGACAGGAGGGGAGTCAGCTCTTTGAAAGGGTAGATAACTGCAGGACAAGGGAAAATGGTTTGAAGTTGAGGGAGGGAAGATTTAGGCTGGATGTCAGGGGGAAGTTCTTAACAGAGAGTGGTGAGGAGCTGGAACAGCTGCCCAGAGAGGCTGTGGATACCCCGTCTTTGGAGGTGCCCAAGGCCAGGCTGGATGGGGAGCTGGGCAGCCTGGTCTGGTGTTAAATGTGGACGTTGGTGGCCCTGCGTGTGGGGGTTGGAGATTCATGATCCTTGAGGTCCCTTCCAACCCTGGCCATTCTGCAATTCTGTGATTCTGTGAATGTCTTTCTCAAAGGGTGATGGGAGGATTGTTGCTATTCTTGCATGCAATGACAATGGGCACTTCTGTTTGGTTAAAATATGACACATACACACAAGAAAAGCTGGGAACATGGGGTGAGCTCCTGTTAGGATACGTTGTGTGTGAGCAGCCACTGCCAGGAACAGTGCAGCTGCAGGAGTTTGCACTAAAACCTTGCTGTTACCGGCAGAAGCTCTTTGAAACCCAGATTCCATCTGTGAATTTGATGTGATCCTTTAAGAGTTAACCAAAACAGTGACTACTGTCTTTTAAATAAAAGTGCCTTTAATCAAGTTTTTTTTTTTTTTTTCCCCTAGGTACATGTTAATGTGTTTTCATATAGTTTTCTCATTTTTTATGTTTTGGGAGTATTTGGAGTATGAGGTTTTAAAATGTTCCAGCAAGCAGAAATCCAATATTGACTGGAGGGTGGATTACCAGGGCTGAGATTCCTCTGCATGCCCCAAAGACTGTGCAAACATCACCAATGTAAGGGAGCAGATGGCAGCAGTGCTCAGATGCAGGTCCACATTGCAAAGACTCATGAGAGGCAATCAGGGCATTTTTTTAAGAGGATCTGATGAGAATTCACTGTCCCCAGACCCTGCATGCTGCATTATCTCTACAAACTTTTATCAAATTGATGCCAACCCACAGCACCACGTGGGAACAGGTCAGTCAGTTCTGTGGGCTCCTGCCTGGGGTAAAAGCAGCTGGGTTCTTCCCAAAGCTGCCCCAAGACCCACACTGAGTGGTGCTGAGAGCACAGCATTAGGTCTCTCAATAGCTGACACCTCAACCTTGGTCTTTCAAGCCACTTGTGTTCCCTCCTGCATGTTTCAGAGACGTGATTATAATGGTCAGTATTTACATGACTGCACAGTTGTATGGATTCTCAGGATGGTGGGATGTCACATCCATAGCCATACAATGTACTCATGCTTCATATACATACATATGTACATACAGAAGATGTGTCACAGTTCAGGTTGGTCAATAACCTCAGGCTGAAGCTATCTTGTCTCAGTCAGTGTCCCTGAGCAGCAGACTGTGGGCACAGCCCCAAGAAGCCCACCTTTATCCCAGTGGCTCAATGTCCTCATCTCCCAAGGAGTGCTCTATCTGCAATGCTTTGAGATCGAGGATTTGGATGCACTTTCCTACAGCATGCAGTGCAAAGCTGCCTCCAGCTGCTGTAATGTCAGCATTCTGCATTTCTCTGTGAGCATCTTCCATAGCTCACTGATGGGACAAACCCACAGCAGCAGCTATGGGCAAAAGAACAGTGTGAAAAGGCACGTTATGTGGCTCTTCATGGGGGCATTTCTCAAGGCCAGCAGCCACTTTCCAGACTGGGGAGGTGTTTGCCTATGAGGGTGCAGTGGGCAGGCAGGGCTGTCCAAAGCAGACAAGGAAACCCTCACTGTGTGGGACCAGTGCCCAGTGGCAGCCACTCTCTCCCTGGTACCCTGCTGAGTCTGGAGCGAGTCCAAGGCACCCGGACCTCACTGGCATCAGGAGATGAAAGCAGGGAGTGTGTGAAGCTCCAAGATAGGAGTGATGGAGAGAGACCAAACACCAGGGAGCTCCAGCAGGAAGAGAAGCAGTAATCCCTTGGCTGCTTGACAGGGATGTGTCAGTCTTGCAGCAAGCAACGTTTCCAGCCTGCAGCGCCGGATAGGATTGTCCTGGAGAATCAGGTTTCCAACAGAAAATTCCCATTTCTCTGCCTTTTGGCTACAACACACAGCAGCCCATCACACCCTGTGCTGAGGACAAGCTTTTGCCTTCACCAGCACTACCCAGAGAGCAGAGCTGGGTGGTGGAACACACATCTGTGTATCCAGAGAGGAGCCTCATGAGTGCACTGCAGCATAGCATGCTGTAGGGTACAGGAAGACACTGGAACTGGGGTTGAACACCCTCAAAATGACTTAAAAAAAACATTCTGGGAAGTAGATCCAGCCACCTATGCCTGCTTTGGAGACTGATGGGACTTGTTAGCATCAGATTCTTCCCAGTGCAGGAAAGGAAAGTCCTTAAGACATCAGAGCTGTTTGCATGAGGGACAACATTCTCTGCTCAGCTTCATCACTGCAAGCACCACGGGAGCTGGGCACTGAGGTGTGCCAGCACCATGGGAAAAGTTGGTATCATAGCAGCAGCGGCCTCCCAGATATTCAAGGGCATCCTGCTCCCAAGTGTTTGTATACACACAGCTTTCATCACAGCTTTTGTTTCAGGAGCTTTAAGGGCATATTTGAGTGTGGCTCAGTTTCCCTGCTTGTTTCTGGAGGGCTGTGACCCTGGTGCTGTGGGATGCAGTCTGATGCAATGGGTGGAAATCATGACAGTGGCTGCACATGGGGATGCTCCAGCTCCCATTGTGGACAACAGTAGTGGCTGGCCATACCTAGCACCAAGGCATGTGTGCATCCTGAACCACGCGGCACCATGCTGAGCCATGCAGCACCATGCTGAGCAGTGCTGTACCATGCTGTGCCATGCAGCACCATGTGGTCCCACGCTGTGCCATAATGTGCCATGTCAAAAGGCACCATGCTGTGCCGTGCAGCACCGTGCCGTGCCGAGCAGTGCCGCGCTGTGCCATGCGTTAGCACGCCGTGCAATGCAGAACCACGCTGTGCCGTGCCGGCTCCGCGCCGCCCGGCGGTCCATCCCTGCCCTCTAGCGGTTCCTCCTCCCGCTGCTCCGGGCGCTGCCATTCCGCCAGAGGGTTTCAACACGTGGACCCATCCGTGGGTCGTGCCTTACGGTGATACCTTGGGTTGTCCAGTTCCCCCGGGCTTTACGGTGGACAAAACGCGCAGAGGAGAAGAGAGGATCCACTGCCGGTATCACGCACGGAGCAGAGCTGCTACCTGACTCCAGCTGCTCTGAGATTTGTGTCCACATCATCATTTTTTTTTTTTTTTCATATCAAAACAGGAAATTGGACAAATGGACAGCAGCAATGGATGGGTGCTGCTGCTGAGAATGACAGCAAAAGCCTTAGGCCAGGTATGCCCCGACAGACAGGACTGGAAGAGGAGCTCGGGGAGATAATGGCTGAGCTCTGTTTTCAACGAGAGCATATCTCAGCAATTCAGGTCGCAGTTTCCCCCCTCAAATCTGTTTGCTGAATGAGATGGGAATGGGGCAGGACAATGAGTTTCATTCAGGAACAAGTGTTTCCTGAGCTGAATATGTTCTGCAGATAACTGCTGTGCTGCCAGCATCTGTGTGTGCCACAAAGCCCGGCTGGGAGCGGGCTGGAAATGAAAGTAACACGAAATGTATCAGAGCTGTATGCAGTCTTCCTGTAAGGAGAGGCACTTTCAGAGAGAAATGATTCTGGTATGTTAAAATATACAGTGAAATCAAAGGGGAGCCAGAAGGAGGTACAAAATAGATCGTAGGGATATGGAGGAACAGCTGGAGTACATTAAGTTAGGTAATTGGAGCAGGATAAGGTAGGTGAGCAGCAAAGCTGGAAGGAGCTATTCTTAGTACATGCATTTACCCATCAACAAATGCAATCCTCTTTCTGGCTTGTGGGTGGCCTCTGTACAGTTTGCCATTGGGATGGATCTGCTCTGCTCCAGGACTGGTGGAGACACTGGGAGGGGAACACAGTGACTGGGACAGCCCAGTTATGGGGTGCTGTGGCCTAGAGGATGTGTTTAGCCTTGTTTGGACCAAAAGCTGTCAGGGTCTTGAACCAAATTCAGCAGCTTCAGTCCTGCAAGCAGAGGCACTGCCTCAGCTGGGACAACCATTCAGACCAGCTAAGCCTCCTCCATTTGATAGAAAATGTCAATTGCTATAAATCGTTGGAATGAAATAGCATGCTGCAGCCTCTTCTTATCCCTCAACAGTAGAAGAAAATCCCAGCAAACAATTTAGAGTAAATACCGTCATTAAACACTTTAAGTGAAGCAGTTAGGATTACAACATATCTGTAAACAGGGGAACAAACACACTGATATAATCTCATACCAGAACAAAGCAAATGCCAAGGGGACAGATCCCTGCGCGCAGCCGAGGGAGCTCTCTAATAAATAGCTGATAAGTAAATAATAATAGGAAGGA
This sequence comes from Lagopus leucura, assembly GCF_019238085.1. NCBI lineage: Eukaryota > Metazoa > Chordata > Aves > Galliformes > Phasianidae > Lagopus > Lagopus leucura. The sequence continues at coordinate 3,842,949 of NW_024962289.1, forward strand.
CTAATTCATAAATGTCAAGGCCTTGAAACTGCACGGCGTTTCCACTGATGTTGTGAGCAGAGAGAGCACAGGGAGCTGCTGGGGACAGAACCCAAAGAGCCACATGTGGGCACTGGGATGGATGGAAGCCTCCATGCAGCACCCAGCAGCTGCCTTGTCCTCACTTTCCTCACTGTCCCAAATCCACCTGGGCTGGATGTGATGGTCAAAGTCCCCACACCCATCTCAGAATGGCTTCTGGGTGGTTCATCCTCAGCATAACATCACCTGGTCACGAGGTGGTGCAGCTCCAGTAGAGGTGAATCATCATAGCCTTGGACTTGACCAGCAGCAACATGTGCTCACCAGATCTCTGCAGCCTCCAGTGAGACCAATCCAGTAAGGTCTTGCTGCAAGGAGAGTGAGAGACATCTATCGGGGGGGGGGGGGGGGGGGAAGAGGGCTCTGTCACTCATTGCCTGCCCAAGGACCCGGGGTCATGGGGCACCTCTTTCATACTTGGTTCTCTTGCCCACTCACCCAAGCTTGTCTCTGATCCTCTCTGGACCAAAGGGGAAACTCTGGGACTGGAAACTCTAAATACAAAGGGGAAAATGGGCAGGAACATATGTGCATGTGTGTGTGCATCCCCAAGCACCCCCTCCATGCATCCCTCGCCTCCCTCCTCCAGCCCCACATGGCAGCAGCAGAGCTGGGACAGCTGCTGGCAAGCTGCTGCGAGCAAATGAACTTCATAAATCAATTTACTGCCTCTCCTGTTCCCCGGAGAACACCCTGCAAAATGAATGTACCTCCTTAAAATGTAAAGAAATAAATAAATGAAGGCAGCCTGGTGTGAGGCTGAGCCTCAGGGAGGAAGGATGGAAGAGAAAAGATATCTTGGGACTTGGAAGCAGAACTTTAAATGTTTTGAGATTGTTGTTTGTTTCTCTGTTTTGCTGGGGGGGGAAATAGGATAAAGAGACCATCATTGTCCTGGAGTCAACAGAACAGAACTACCTGTTGTTGTGCACCATGTGAAATCTGGCTGGTTAACTTCTGTGTGGGGAGAGAGGTTCCTGCTTGCTTTTCTGACAAGGAAAGAATCTCATTGCCAGCATTTTGTCTCTGCAAGTCAGCCCTCAACTGATCGCTCCATCAAAAGATTACTCCAATAGCTGTGGGGCTGAATAATATTTACTGCTAGACCTGTTCTGCTTGTAAGTGCAAGGAGTGGGCAATGCCTATCAGCACCTCTCTGGCCCCCCTCACCCTGAGTAAAGTTTTGCTATTTTTCCAGAAAAAGGATTTGTCAGAAGAGGTTGCAGCTTTATTCCTGCAACTGATGGACTGGAAAGAAAAGGTCAAGCATCCAGATGACTTACCTGTGACACGGGGCTTGTCAGGCCTGGCAGAAAGAGCACCAAATCCCAAGCAGCACTGGCAATGATTCATCTCAGAACATCGTGTCTAATGGTTTGTCCTCCGCAGCCCCTTGTTGGATCTCATTAAAAAGAACTAACAGCCAAGGGGAATTTTCATCCAAAGAACTTCATTAAGGCGGTGTTAGGGTTGTGAGCACCTAGAAATTATTTGCTGTCTGCAGGTCTGGCTTTCAATTAACAAAGAATGAGAGCACAGATGCAGGAAGCTCCCAGAGCTTTTGGAACCTGAGCCAAGCTGGGGCTCTCCATTCTGCCATGGCTTTGTCTGACAGCCTCTTAACTCCATCTGCATTCCTCGTAGCAGTGGTTCTCCACCAACACCATGTCCAAGACACGTTCCTATTTGGATTCTGACATACTTAGGTCATTTTTTCCCCTGCCAGCTTTTCAATGCAGAGCAAACCTATAGAGATTTCAGCACAAAGCACCCTTTTTTCCCCTAACAGATAAAATGGTTGGTGCTGGTTGGCTGAATTACCACAAAGGTGTGAAGACTTCTACATGCTGCTGTTTGCAGCTTGCTCATGAGAAAACTAACTCTCCATCCCTGCTGGGCAAGGGCCTGTCTCTTGGGGTGGCGTTAGGCTGATACTTCCCACAGTCTCTGTGCCAAGCTCTGCACAGACTGACATTTAGTCTGTCCCTTTGACTACCCTTGACTACCATTTTCCATTAATTTTGACAAACAGCACAGTTTTGCAGCTGAAAAGAGTCAACAAAGCTCCACCACCTTCCACCCCAGCTGCCACCCTTTGCATTTCTGGCCCTCCTCACCTCCTCTGACAGGTGGGTATCTCTGGGACTGCAATGCCAGATGGGGATAAACAAAGCTCCCATCGATCCCCAACTCCCACCTCCTCCCACTTTGTTTAGGAAACATCAAAAAACCTTGGGAAGCTTCTGAGGCTTCCAGGCACTCAGATCTTCCCCTCAGACAAAAAAAAAAAAAAAAAAAAGTTGGGTGTTGGAGGGGGTGGTTCTTTCTTTGTTGTTGCTAAAAAACAGGAGGTCTGGGAGGACATTTTGACCCTTTTTCTGAGAAACCAAGTCTCAGAAAATGCTTCTGAAACCCTACAAAGGAGAGCAGAGTTTTATTTTTGTGATTTCATACTCCAGTTTCATCAGTTCCATCAAAAAAGGGGTGTTAGAGCCTAGCCAGACTTCAGACCAGGTGATTACAATTCAACCAACCTAAAATTCTACCCCAGTGTCACTTAAATGTTTTTTGTTTTTGTCTTTTGCTACCTGTGCTCACTGAATCAAAAGTGTCCCAAGCAGTGTGGACTCTTCATCATTTTGCTCTCCTTCCGAGCTGGGCAAAGAAATGATCTCTACTGATCCCATGCGATGCTACACCTGGAGGTCCTTGGATAGAAAGCTGCTGCAGAAGCGCAATGGATCATGGTGAGATGAAGGCTGTAGAGCTGTAACCCACCCACGTTTTCACCAAGAGAAAATCCAGCTCCTTTCCCCCCTGATGCACAGGGCATGTTCTCTGTAAGCAGGGCAAAAATCCTTGGTGTGGATTTTGTTTTCACGTTCTGTGATGATGAGAGGAGATCCAGAACATGATCAACTGAATCCCCGATGGAGTCTCCCCATTACACTACCCGTACATCACAGCAGGCCAGTGGTGCACTGTGGGAAGGAGCCTTTTCTCCCCAGTGCTTTTCTGTCTCAGAGTCTCTGACTGAGGGTGTTGATAACTTATAAAAATAAACAGCCTTGAAGAGACAGGCAAGCTACCGGCTACCATGTGGCTTCCAGCCACTCCACTCCCACTCTGCCATATGTCACACAGGGACCTGAAAGCAGCATCTCCATGCTGTCGGGGAGAGGCACCAGCAGCAGCAAGGCCTGTGGGCTCTCTCCTTGCATGCAGCTGCTGAGAGAGTACACTGGGCTGCTGCAGGCATGCGGACCCCAGGCTGGACCTTCATTCCCTCTGTGAGGATGTCCTGGGACCTGCTGAGCATCATAAGGGCAGGGACCTGAAGCTGCTTCTTCTCAGTCTCTCCTCCAGTAACTGCCCCCTCCTGTCTCTGGGATGCTGTTCTCATGGGGCCATGCGCTGGGTGGCCCATGGTTACCCAGGGGTAGAAGCAAGGTGGGGATCAAGCATGGTCAGCACACAGGAAGAACACGGGAGCAAAAACATCTCTGCCTTGTTGCCTGTGCCTTATGAAACTCCTGCACAGAGGCCCACTGAGTCTTCCCTCTGCTTTTCAGCTCCCACTCTGCTCCCCTCCCTGCTATCCTCCATCTTGCCTGCACACTCAGAGGATGGCAGGGGCCTCCTTAGGCTGGGCATTGTGTTGAGGAGTGTCCCATGCCCACGACAGGATAAAAAGACCCATTTTTTTAAGCAGCCTTTTAGGAAAAGCTGTTTTGCTGTTGTACCCCATCAGTGCTGCTTTATATGAAGTGCTTTGTTGACTTGCATCTGCTGTAGTAAATTCAAGATCTTCTTGATCTCTACTTGCAATGTCCTGTATGTGTTTGCAAGAGCCGCCCTTCCTGCTTCCTCTGTTGCTCTGTTGATTCTCCTTTTGTTTCCCTGGATGCCCCCTGCTCCTGAGCAGGGCGATGCTGTTTGATGGAGACAGCTGCTCTTGTCTGTTTGTCTCCTTGCTTTATGGTGTGTGTGAGCCAGGAGCAGGCAGGTCACAGGTTTGCAGATTTGCACATGATTTGCGTCAGCGCAGGGGTCAGTGGCGTTCAGATGGCGTCTCCTCTTTCTTCCCTTGCCAAGATCAGGAGCAGCATCGCTGAGCATTGCCCTGCATCTCCTCCTGCTCCTGTGGGTGAGCTCTGGGGCCTGATGCTCCTTCTAGGGAGTACAATTCTTCCTTCAATCTGGTATGACTCTGCATTTGCCTCTATGCTGTTGCCCATAGGTTTGGGTCTCCTTGCCCTTGCCATTACCTTTAGGCAGTAGCTCACCCCATGCTGTATGTGTGGCAGCCCTGAGTCCTGCACTCTTGCTGTAATACCTAACTTTGTTCCACGAAGATTCACCCGGTGTAAACACAGGAGTTCTGCTCTGCATCCTTAGCAGAACCACTGGGGGCTTGAAGCACCAGATGCCAGACTGCAGATTCCCCTGAGCTTCACATCTGGGATATAACCAAAAGCTATTTTCCAGGAGAAAAAATACCACAGGGACCTTCTGTTCGGATGCAACCCCCCCACCTTTTGCTGCAAGCCTCAGAAATTCGGTCAAGCCCTGTGCTACTTCTCAGCATGGAGCACAGAGGAAGACAGGCAGTGCCTGCACCAGCTCCTCCCTGCCCATCTGCAGGGAAGGGAACCAGGCCTTGCCTTTCCACATGCATGCAGGCTCCTGACTGGAGATATTTCAGTGCTGAAAAACTGAATTGAAAAAGTTCTGTCTTTTCTGTAATTGCATCAATGAGAAGGGGAAAAAAAAAAAAAAAAGTAAATAAGAATTTTAATAAAAGCGTAACGGTAACCAGATCTAATCTCTAACCTTTTGAAATATAAAGAGGCTGCTTTATCTTCGAGGCAGCGCAATCTTTCCGCAGCCGCGATGGGAATTTGTGGGAGTTAAATTAACTGAGGCAGTGCTCCCCTCTTGCTCGTTGAATGTAAGCGAAACATATTGAGGATTACTGCAAAGGAAGAATTAATAAAAACTGAGTGGGGAAGTTCCAAAGTCCAAGCAGGTTTGCTCACAGCTCCCCACGCACAGGCGCACTGCATGGGGGGAGCAGCCTGCCTTGAGTCTGCTTCCACTGGGAAAGGAGGAGAGGCAGCGGGAGGATACAAACTGTGGGCTCTGCACTCCAAACACGCAGCTGCTGGAGTGACTGATCCAAAGCCTGGGGCTTTCGGCCCTCTAGCTCTGGAAATGTCTCCATTGTATGTTATGCCTGCCTGCAGTCATGCAGAGTGAGTGCAGGTTGACCCCAACCTGCTGCAGCTGGGGGCTGGGCAGAGGAGAGCAATGTAAGACCCTCTGCAATGAATACTGAGCATGGAGCCAGGCAGGGCATGGATGCTCCTGTTATTGGAGGGGCATGACCAGTTCCACCCATCTGCAGTCTGGCAGCACAGCTATGACTCCAAATTCCCCCCCTTCATGTCCAGGACTCTGCTGTGCTCTTGGCCATGCAGTTCATGAATCCTTCACCTTTCCACACGGCTTCCAGTTTCCATCACTTGCCATCAGGTTTATCTCTCCAGTCCCTCTCTTCTCATGCCATACTGGCTGGGTGGCTGCTGAGGACAGTGCAGATTATGCTGTTGGCAGCGGGGCAGCCATGCCTGATGCTCTTTACGTTTGTTCAGCACATCATTGCTGTGCAGCCGCTTTCGAGTCAGACACAGTTTGGCAAAAAATGCACTTGAAGCATGTGGGTGTTCCCAGGAATACCTCCACAGCATGCTGCCACCACACAGCCATGATTTGCGCCCATTTCCACGGGCACACACCCTGCAAAACATGCAGGGAGAGAAAGGGAATTTCCAATAAAAAGCCCATGCTGCACTCACCCACACACAACAACACAAATGCAGCTTTCCTTTCATTCCACAGCAGCAGGGCACTCCTGGCCTCAGCTTGTGGCTGCACAACCAACAGAAGTGGCAGCAGCATAAAGATTTAAGGGAGAGGTTCCCATCTAGCCCCGGGGATGTAGTGGTAGAGGCACTGCCTGAGCAGCTGTGCTCTGTGACTTGACATTGCTCACCTGCAGGGTGATGGTTATCCAGCCCTGCCATGCAAGCAGTGTTCCCATCCCTCTGTCTTTTCTGAATTTTGCAAGCCTGGGGCTTGGCTTTCTTTGGTCTTGCTCACAGCCTTAGAAAACATCCTGAACTCAGAGTGCTTCAGGCTCTCTTCATTATCAGCCACTTGCTTGGCCTATGGATAACCAGGGAGAATGGACTCATGTCTGAGGATTTCAGAAAAGGCATAAAATTCATCCATGTAGAGAAACAGAGGGACTTACAGAGACAAGGATAGGATGTATCACACTGCCTGAAGGCACTGCCACGCCAGATGCCTGATGCACAGATCTCCCCTACAGACAGCCTGGCTGCAAAGAGGGGGATTGAGCACCCAACGGGCTGTTCTCCTGAGCTACAGCTACCTTCTTTAAAGACAGCAATGAGAAGACCTGCCAAGGAAGGTATATTATTTCATATGAAATGATCTCCATATGAAAGCTGGGTCGCATCACACCACCAGCAGTGTGGGAGCAGAGGAAACCCCTCCAGGACAGTTTTATGCCCCCCATCCTCCCCAGCACACCTGGAGGAAGCTCTGGGGAGGACTCAGAGGCTCACCAAAGCTCTGCTCTGTGCTGTGAATCAGGCAGCAGGAATGGCTTCTGGTCACAGCAAGGGGACAGGCAAGCTTCCAGCACAAGGCCTGTGCTGCAGCTGTGCACTGGTCAGATTTGGGGCCAGTATTCCTGCCCTGTCTCTTCCTGTGGTCTCTGACTCAGCCACAGGGCTCAGCAGGATGGGAACAAGCCCCAGCAGTCACCATCCTTGTTACACCCACTGAAATGACCTCAGGCTTTATTTTTCCCAGCACCTGAGTTTCTCCTTAAAGAGCTACTGCAGATCTACTGCACAGCCTCCCCATCTCTGTGTTCTGACTGCAAAGCAATCCTGATAGGCTAGGCATCAATTACAGGAATCCCATTGTTTTGGCAAGCTGCAGACTCCATTTTAGCACCTAGTCCCAAAATACCCATGGCCTGGTCTACTTCTTCTGAACAACTGCTCTGTTTTTCAACCTATCTTATACCATCCCATTTCTTATCTGTACCATCTTATGCTACATCCACCACTGTAGCTTCTGTGCATCCTCTATCATCTGTCAAACAGGATTCCTTACTGACCAGAAGTGATAGAAAGTCTGAACCGTGACCTCTGCAACTGAGAAACCAAAATGAGCAGAGAAAGCAATGGCAATCCTACCCTAGAGGAGGTGCACACTAGTTGTGCATGCGACCTTCCTTCTGATCAGGCTGAACCCTCTGTGAACCTCATGTGTAATTTGTTGGGAGTGGAAGGCCTTCAGGATTACAACTAAATAATGGATTTTTCTTCTGACAGCAGCTGGGAGTACCCTGCCCACAGCTCTCCTGAGATGCTGCCAGCCCAAGGCAGCATCTGTCTGGGTTGTTCTCAGTTTTAAGGATGGAGCTGAAGGCTTCCTGCAAATCTGAGACCAGACAGGTGGGATAGGTGGTGAGGAACTGGTGCTCTATGAGGACACGAGGTCTGAGAGAACACAGACAAACCCTCCACCTGGAAGTGCACCTTTCTGCAGCACTTCAGCCTCTGGATTTTACTATTAAATGAATACATCCAGATAAAACTCTCATAGCTGAAGATCCACCCTTAGAGGTGATGCTTGGAGAAAAGAAAGATGCCTGTTCACATCACCTTGAGGCTCTTCTGACCCTGTACTGTCATTCGGTATCCTGGGAGGTATGGAGACATCTTCATCAATGACCTTGATGAGGGGATAATGGCCACCCTCAGCAAGTTTGCTGATGATACGAAGTTGGGAGGATTGGCTGACACGCCTGAAGGCTGTGTTGCCATTCAGCAAGACCTGGATAGGCTGGAGAGCTGGGCAGAAAAAAACCGGATGAGGTTCAACAAAAGCAAGTGTAGAGTCTTGCATCTGGGGAGGAATAATTGCATGCACCAGTACAGGTTGGGGGATGACCTGCTGGAGGGGAGCTCTGCGGAAAGGGACCTGGGTGTCCTGGTGGACGACAGGTTGGCCATGAGCCAGCAGTGTGCCCTTGTGGCCAAAAAGGCCAATGGCTTACTGGGGTGCATTAAAAAGAGCGTGGCCAGCAGGTCAAAGGAGGTGATCCTCCCCCTCTACTCTGCCCTGGTAAGGCCTCATCTGGAGTACTGCGTCCAGTTCTGGGCTCCCCAGTACAAAAAAGACAGGGATCTCTTGGAAAGAGTCCAGCGGAGGGCCACGAAGATGGTGAAGGGCCTGGAGCATCTCTCCTATGAAGAAAGGCTGAGTGAACTGGGTCTGTTCAGCCTTGAGAAAAGAAGACTGAGAGGGGACCTGATCCAGGTCTATCAGTATCTGAGGTGTGGGGGGCAGAATGGCGAGGCTGGACTCTTTTCAGTGGTGAGTGGAGACAGGACAAGGGGAAACGGATGGAAACTGCAGCATAGGAAGTTCTGCACAAATGTGCAAGAACTTCTTTACAGTGAGGTGACGGAGCACTGGAACAGGCTGTCCTGGGAGGTGGTGGAGTCTCCTTCTCTGGAGATGTTCAAGACCTGCCTGGATGCCGACCTGTGCGACCTGGTGTAGGGAACCTGCTTTGGCAGGGTTCTTTGACAGGGACTCGATGATCTCTGGAGGTCCCTTCCAACCCCTACAATTCTGTGATTCTGTGATTCTGTGAGACAGGGCTTTCAGAGTTCTAAAGCCAGAACAGTATCCAGGAGAGGAAGCTGCCTGAGATCTATGATCACCAACATCGGGATTAATAATTCTCATTTTGAGTTATCATCTGCATCTGACCCATGGCTGGGAAATGACCGTGTAAGGTCTGCCATGTGTTGAGTCTGGTTCCTTCCATCTGCTTCCCTGCAGACTTGGACAGTTTCTGACATATTCTCCTGGCTCAGACTGGTTGGTGATGAAGGTTACTGAGCATGAGTGGAAGAACAGCTGCCAGCTCCAATGGGACAATCTGATCTGTTGGATGTTCACAGAGCTGCTGGGAGGAGCAGGAGGAATCTGCCCTTGTGTTAGTGAGCTGTGCAGGCATTATCACTGTTCCATACAGGACACAGAGCATTTCTGGAGCAATCTAGGGGTCTGGTTGGTCAGCTCTGTGCCAGAGGTTCTTCCATGGGAATGCACCCAGCTGGCTTCTGTTCACGTCAGGACCTTGGGGTTTGCAGAAGTGCAGCCCTAGGAGCATTTTCTGAAGCCTTCCCTGTAAGCAAACCTGGATGATTAATGATGAATCAATCATTTGCTAAGAGGTTTTACCTCTGCTTACAGGCAGCCCATGTGGACATTCCAAGTGAGTGCAGTGACAAACTGCTGAGCCAAAGCTCTGGTGCTGGGACCTCAGGATGCACAGGGTCTGGAGAACTGCGTGCACATCTGCCAATGGCTCTGGCAGTCACTGCTCCCTCACCCCTCACTGAGACACAAAACTCAGTGTGAGCGCTGGGAATGCTCTGCAGACAGACACAGACATCACTGTGTGTGCAATCACAGCCTGCGGCGCTCGCTGCCACAGTGGTTGGGTGGATGGACAGCAAGAAGGCGAGAGAAGCAAGATGTTCCCATGGGCAAAGGCAGCCAACGTTCCTCAAACTGCAGAAAACCATATGAAGCACAGATTTCTCTCAGGCTCCAGGGAATAAAACAACCCCTACAGGTTGATGGATTGCCCCCTTTCTGAGCTAGTTTGTCCCTGCTTCAGGATGCTGCAGAAGGAATGTATCCCACCTGGCACTGCCCATGTTGTGCCTGTGAGCCAACATCTGCTTTTGTTCCCCACACTTTTCCCTGACTGGTTTCCATTCACTATCTGTTCTGCAGCTGAAACTGAGCAGCTCTCCAATTAAAACAGACCTAAGATCCACTCCCTATCTCACTACAGTCATAAAGCAAGCCTATATTGAGTCAAGCAAGGAAAAAAAAAGCTTCATAGAAATAATCCCCCAAACTCCTGTTACTGGCTTTTTGTAGCTACATTAATTTTAGAAGAAAAAATTAGGTTCCAAGTGCCGAGCCCATTTTAATAAAGATTCACGGTCACAACTGAATCCCCTGGTGGGGAAGAATCAGCTTTTGAGCACATCAGACTCATTACAAACTCCTCACAAAGTCACCAGAGTCCAACAAGTGGTGGCAGAGAAAAGAGGCGAAAGGTGAGCAGATCTGGGTACAGTTTAACAGAAGGCACTGAAACTGCACTTCCCCTCACTGCCAGCAGCCGCCGGATTTCCAGCAGAGAGATGAAAGCACCCAGCACAGCAGATAAACAAGGCAGCAGCTCTGAACCGTGCACGCCGATCAAAACAACCCGGGAGGATGGGACGTGAGATAAAAGCGCTGGAGATTTCGTAGTGACTTCTAGGTGGGAAGGCAGTCCTGCTCTGCTGCGAGCATCTCAGCTGCTGTTCCCCGCTTCTGCAGCAGCAATGCAGCTGCAAGCCCAGAAAAGTTCCAGAAATCAGATATAGCTCCTCAGGGACTGTTTCCTTCCTTCTGCAACACCTTTAGTTCTTTCTATCCCAATATTTTGGCTAAGGGAGAGGCAACGGGGTTATAAAGGAGATCTGTGGAGGCTTTGTTCTTCTTTAGCATGCTCATGGATAAACGGAGCAGGAGGAGGGAGAGGTGTCTGGGTATCTCATTGCCTCCATACAGTCTAAGCAGTACCACCCCAGCAAGTGGAGCCCAAATCTAAGCCAGTGCTGGAGTTCTGTCCAGGTGCACTAAAAAGGTAATTTTCTGACCCAAAATATTCTGTAGGGCAGAATACTTACTGCTCAGTGCTCTTCTCCAGGGGATGTTGTTTCACAAGACAATTTCTATGTCACTGTAACACTTGGCATAAGGACAGAGGAGTGTCAATAGAGTTTATGTCTAAGAAGATAAGATCTCAACAAGTTCCTGACTGCCTCAGGCAGGGAGCTTTGCCCAAGAGTGTGAGGATGCTGGGTTTCCCCTGCAGCAGTAAGTCTCCTCCCTAGAGGAGTTGCCCAAGGAGGCTGTGGATGCCCCATCCCTGCAGGCATTCAAGGCCAGGCTGCATGTGGCTCTGGGCAGCCTGGTCTGCTGGTTGGCGACCTGCACACAGCAGGGGGTTGGAACTGGATGAGCATTGTGGTCCTTTTCAACCCAGGCCATTCTGTGATTCTATGATTCTAAAGCAATGCCTCTCTGCAGTCTTCAGTTCCTGCCCCAGAGAGCAGAAAGATATCAGATGTGGGGAAGATTTGAGCATCCTGGCCTTGCTTCCTCCATGGAGGATGAGGAGGAAGGAATATGCTTTGCAGTCTTTCCAATAAGGTTTTGTGAGACAACTAAAGCATCATCTCCAGAGGGAGGGATGTGAGCTGGGCTCACGGGAGGCAGAGTTCAGGAGGGTGGATGTGTTAAACCAGCTCAACCAGCTGCCAGCTCACCACTGAGACCTGGGCATGTCCCTGCACTCCTGGAGCTGTTGGAGTGGATTGAGGAGGTGGCAGGGGGTTGGGAACTTGATGATCTTTGAGGTCCCTTCCAACCCAAACCATTCTATGCTTCCCCAATCATCCTCAGCACCGGAGTAGATGTAGATGGCAGAGCTGAAGTTTGCCTTGCCAACCTCATCACCCATGGGCTCTCCTCAGAGTGACACAAAGCGTGTTCAACCGTGAGCTGTGGGCACTTAAACCTATGTAGTCTCAGGCAATGATTCACTGTTGAGAGGTCCAGGGGAGGAGATTTTGGGGGTGGTATCCCTTCCCACTGCACTGCTCCCCCTCTCCCTGTTCCACCTTCCACTCCCCATGTCCATGACAACTGCTTGCTTACAGCCACAGGGTGTTATCATGGAATCACAGCACAGCTTAGGTTGGAGGGGATCTTAAAGACCATCCAGTTCCAGCCTCCATGCTGCGGGCAGGGTTGCCACCCACCAGATCAGGCTTTCCAGGGCCCATCCAACCTGGCTCAGCATACGGCTGCAAAAATAGTTACTGGTTCAGCTTACCTTGATCATCCTGGGGTTTCTGCAGCCCACAGCTGGCTTTACCATCTTCTCTACCCCTCCAGTATTTCAGATTCAAGAGATGATTCCTGTAAGACAAAGACCTGGGCCTCCACAGCTTTATAACTTGTTCGATACATCTCTGCCTAAAAGCAGCACAGAGCTTTCTGGTGTATACAAGAGCTGAAGACGCAGAGAGAGAAAAAAATGGCCTGTTCTCCTTCCTCCCCATGGCACCAACAACTGGGGCTGCCTGATGACTTAGCTGCCCTTTACAAGTATTTATAGCACAGAAAGTTGCTCCAGTAAAATCTCAAATCCTAGATACATAACCGTATCTTTATTCACCTGTGTGTTTCCTTTTTGATACACATCATCCTCCTCTTCCTAGGAAGCTCGGTAAACTGACAGTCATATATGCATGTTCTTCTTTAGTTTCTACACCAGGAGAATGACATCCACGTACTGCAATAACATTGAGGCTCCCTGTGAAGTCTCCTTCCTTCATATCTACAATTTCTTAGTTAATTGGCTTCTTCCCATCCAATCTTCTGCATTCTCCCCCGCAGAGGTGAACATCACCTGACTTGCCACCTGCAGAAATATTCAGAAGAAAGCATCCTTCAGACCTAGTACCATTTACTACCTATGCTGCTCCTCTAGAGCTGTTAGCAAGTACAAGGATTTGTTACTACCAGCTGTATTTCCTGTGGGATCTGATTCATTGCTCTTAGATACTTTTCTAACCTGTAACCCTTCCCATTTGGTTTCTTGACTGGCAACATAGCAGTATTATTTTTAGTTTACTAACAAGCCAAATTTTCTTAGAGAGTCTGCCTAACCTCTAGTTTGATTGTATGTTGCTTCTGCCTTGCTGCTTCAGCTCCAGGTTTCAAGATTATCTTTAGTGGCAAAGCTCACATTGAGCATCCTGGGACTTCATCTAAACTCAGTATTTTCTCTGCCTGGCTTCTCCGAAACCTCTCTGTATGCCCATGATAAATCATCTCTTTCTGTGCTCGGCTGTCCCAAACTTAGACTAACTTCACTGTTTTTCTCTGCCTGCGTGCTGCTCCTCGCTGCGATTCCTCTCTGTCCTCTGTGTGTCCTTACAGCTGGCAGTGCCTTTTATGTCTTTGGGAAATGTTTATAAAGGCTTTCCTTCAGTTTGCAGTGGGACATGGGGGAAGCACCGGGACTTTGGACACCTGCCCAGCACTGCGTTGTATTGGGACCACTGTCCTGGGACAGAACTTCTGGAGGAGGTAATGCAGCTCTGCTCCTTGGTTGCCCAGCTCATAAACACTGGCATCTCACACCTGATTGCACAGTCTCACACCAAACCTGCCTGCATTTATAGGTCACTCACACCATCCACACGGACCATACATCCCACTGTCAGGGAACATAACCAGCATACATCCACAGGGTCCTTAAAACCGATACACACCTACAAGGTCTTCATAGCCCCCCAAATCCACAGGGACCACCATAATCCCCGCACACACTTACAGGCTGTAACTTCACATACGACCCCACGTGCAGTGCATACACACAGTGACTGCACAGCCCGCACAGCTACAGCCACCATACCCCCCTCCCCACTGTTCCCCGGCTCCTGGTCTGTACAGCCAGCTCTCCCAATGGGACCGCATCCCCCGTAAGGATCACACCCCACGCCTACGGGCACCACGCATCACTGTAGGGACCAAACCCTCGCACAGCTCGATAGGGACAGCGGCCCCACGCTCCACATCCCGCACGCACCGGCGGGGACCACGCCCCCCGCGCTCCGCTATAGGGCCCTACGGGCTCCAGCCCGCGCAGCCCTTCGGGGCCGGCCGGACAGGCGGGACGGGGAGGCGGCGGCGGGCGGGGCTCGCTGCCTCAGACGGGCCGGGGGGCTCCGGGGTACCACGGCCCGGGCCGACCCGGCGGCGGAGCGGCGCCTCGAGTGCGGTGACGCCGGCCCCGAGTGATGTAAGGAGCGGGTCGGCGACGGGGGGCGGGCCTTACCGGAGCGCCCGGCGCGGCGCGGCTCTGCTCGGCGCCCGCCCCTGCTCCGCGCCCGGCTCCGCGCCGCTCCGCCCCCGCCTCCGCGAGGAGCGCGGGCAGCCCGCCTGCTCCGCGGCCGCGCTGCAGTCCCGCTCCGGCATGGTAAGGCCGTGGGCGGGGGACGGGAGGCGGGGGCGGGCCGGGGTGCCCGGGGCGCCGCGCTCTGACCCTCTCCCCGTCTCTCGCAGCCCCTCGCCGGAGGAGCGCCGGCCGGCACGGGACTCCGCCGCCTCGACCCGCGCTCCGCCGGGCTCCGCCGCTCGCCGGCATGAAGCGCCCGGCGCCGGGCGGCCGCCGCTGAGGATCCCCGCGGCACGGGACCCGCGCCCCATGGGGCAGCACCGCGGCCGCTGAGCTCTGCGCCGCCGCCCGCCGCCCCCCACCCCGCGCCGGCCGCCCCGCGGCCCCCGCCTCGCCCCGCTATGGGGCCGCGGCACCTGCTGCTGCCGCTGCTCCTGCTCTCCTTGCAGCTCCTGGCCCTGCTGCCGGCCGCGCAGGCGGCCGGGCCCCCCCGCGCCAAGGGCAACCGGACCCAGGTGGCGGCGGCTCCGCGGCGGACCCCCAAGCCGGGCAAGGAGCTCCTGAACCAGACGCTGGCGGGCCCGGGGGCGGCCGCCCCCACGGCGCTGCCCGGGCGAGGGAAGGGTGCGGGGGGCGGCAAGACGCCCTCCGGAGGCGGAGGCGGCGGCGGGAGCTCGGCACCGGCGCACGAGACGTGCTGGGGGTACTACGACGTGAGCGGGCAGTGGGACAAGGAGTTCGAGTGCAACAACAGCCTTACGGGCTTCCGCTACTGCTGCGGCACCTGCTTCTACCGCTTCTGCTGCAACAAGCGCGCCGAGAAGCTCAACCAGAGCCTGTGCCGCAACTACAAGAGCCCCGAGTGGGCCCACCCCACCACAGCCAGCGGCGCGCTGCCCGCCGACGGCAGCAACGGCGCCGACGGGGACGCCAACAAGTACGACCCAGACAAGGACAGCACCAACGCCACCGTCTACATCTCGTGCGGGGCCATCGCCTTTGTGCTCATCGCCGGTGTCTTTGCTAAGGTGGCCTACGACAAGGCGCGGCGCCCGCCGCGGGAGATGAACATACACAGGTGCGATCCTCCCCCTTTGGTCTAGGGACACCCCGCTGTCTGAAGTTCCCCCGTTGCTCTGATCGCCTGATGAGCTTTCCCTTTGCGTTTCTGTCCAAGGGTTCCCCCAGCTCACTTCCCATCCCAAGAGTCCTCCTTTCAGCCAGCCATCCAAGGGCCCGTCAAAGAGTTTCCTCTTTGCACAACCTGTCCAAACATTTCCCTTTTCAACTGGCTGCCCAGATGTTCCCCTTTTTGCACCATCTGTCCAGGGGTTCCCCCGCTGCACTCCTGTTCAGGGGGCTGCCGTGTGAACTACCCATCTAAGGTTTTGCTTTAAGTGTCTGGATGAGTTTCCTCTTTGCAGCACCCTTCCAGGCATTTCTTCTTTACACTGGCTACGAGCTTCTCTTTTGCACCAAGAGTCCAAATGATCTTCCACCGCACAACCACTTTGAGAGATCCTCCCCTTGAACCACTCACCCAAAGGTTTTCACCTTTGCGTCCAAGAATTCCATTCTTGCAGCACCCATCAAACGATTTTAAATTTCACCACCCATCCAAAGGTTCCCCCCTTGCACTGTTTCTCCAGGGACGACACTGCCCCTTGTAACACCCCCTTTCTGCTCCCCGGCCCGGTGCCCAGCTCAGCCCTTCCCCTTCCCTGCGCTGCACCCCGCGCATGGGGCAGGTGAGGCCGTGCTTTCAGCACCACGGTGGCGGACAGCTCCGGGCTCTGCGCAGCCCCAGGAATCGCAGCCGGCCTGGGGCGACCGCAGGAGCAGCCGGAAGTTTAAAAAGTGCTTTGTGTCCTGCAGGCAGGTGTCCTTGCCTTGTAATCCTGAGGGGTATTAGAGAAAGCAATGTTGGTTTCCTTTCCTTTCCTTTTATTTTTTTTCTCTCTCTCTTTTCCCTTCTAAATCCAGATAACTGAAGCTCGTAGTCCTTGCTGGCTGCATGCTAGGGAGGCAGTTTGAAATCCTTGTCTCAGTGGTTTTACACATTGCTGTTTTAACGAGAAAGCACTTCTGATGTGTCAAAGGGAATCCTGTTTAAAAGCAAAAGCTCAGGCTTCCATAATGCTCCTCCTTTTGGATAAATGCCTGTACACTCTCAGATCATGTTTATATTTGGTGGAAAAGTCCCTTCAAATTATGTGTGCTGGGAATGGAAGAGGTTCCCATTCTGAACATAGAAATTAGCGAGGAGCTTCTTTATAAGAACAGCTGTGAGCACATGAGTGGGAGAAGCTCTTACATCTTCCAGATACTTCACAGAAGTTATTTTAATGAAGAAATTTTAATCAATACCAGTAAAACCCTAGACAGCATTTTTGAAGTTGAACTTCAAATGCGGTCGACCAAGTCTGGGGGGGAAGAGTTTTATCTTTTTACACAGGAAAAAAGGTGAATGACGCAGTTTTTATTTATTTGGGATGATGTGCTTTATTTAGACTCCTTCCTACATAAGACTACACACACAGAAGTGCTGGCTGGTGTAAACTGCCATTTCTTCAATGAGGCCAAGAAGTAATGCTGCTTTACGGTTGCTGAGGGTCGGTCCCACGCATTCCATTGCAAAGCCCATCTCTGCAAGAAAATAACTTTGAGGTGTTAGCAATATTGTGGTATCTCTTAGGTCACTTGTGTCTGTCCAGTGGAGAGTCCTGGAAGCAGCTTAGTCAGGAAATAGGCTCTTTGTAACATTTCCCAAACTAAGGGCTAGTTCCCAACAGCCCAGCTCGTTTGGCTTCAAGGCAGCTGAATTTGGAAAGCTGACTTGGCTGTCCATGTGTTACTTTTGCAGTAGCTCCGGAACGTTGCAGTGCTGGATCCTACGCCCTTTGAAATCAGAGACAGTGTTGCCAGACTTGTCTGAATTATTCCTGATGTTTTCATTTCTTTGATGCTTGCTTTTCTTTATTTAGATAAGTTCTGGTGAAATGATTCACCTGTGTGTAGAAGTATGAATGGCAGATTGAGTGCTTGGAAAGCTTGACTTTCGGTGCATTTCAAGGGATTGATTGACTTCTATAATATGGTAGCTGGTAAAAGATTATACCTTTCAGAGCTCTGTTACCTGAACTTGATCAACACTGCACGATGGTTTAAATATTATGAAGTGCATCTCCAGCAGACAGGATCTGCATCTGTCTGAGGAACTGTGCTATCTGCGCTCTAAGCAGAATGTAAATATGTGGAGTGGGGTGGTTTGTCTTTGTTTGCCTCAGAGAACTGCTGCTGAGTAACAGGGAGGGAGCAGGATGTAGTCAGATATTTATATCTATTTGAAGCGGTGTCAATGGGAGTTAAGTGTAACATCAGAAAAATTCACTGTAGTAATGGCACGTGTGCTAAATCTCCGCGTGCACCTCGCCAAAAGCTGCGGAGAAAGAGCACCAGTTCCAACACTGCTGTCCTCGAAACAACCCATCGTGAGTGGTATCCTGCACGGGGAGCACCGAGCCATCTCCCTGCACGTCAGTGTGAGCAAGATCCTGCTTTAGAACGTATGCCCTTATCAGCAGTCTGTTAGCAGCACTGCATGTAGATGCTGTTGCTCTGCTACCTTCTCATCCAGCTCTTACAGAAAATCCTTATTAACTCGGTTAGAAGCAACGTTTTGATGGAGGGCGGGCTCGTTTTCTGCCTTTTCATAGAAAGGAGGGTTTACAAATTCACAGGAGAGCTGTCACTCTCATGTGAAATGAAAGGCTGACTGTGCTCTGCGATATGCGTGTGCATTTCAGAGCTGAAAATGGGGGCTTGTTTTCAAGCATCACCACACACCTTTCAAGCAGAAGCACTGCTGTGATGCTGGGCTGAGCAGAGCCAGTAGCTGGTGCTTGGGTTCGTTTACGAGAGCAGTAAGTGGAAGTGCTTTGAAAAACAGGAGCTCAAATATTCATATTCTACAAAAAGCACTTGTAATATTTTATACCCAGCTGATTTTGTAATGATTAGAAGATCTTTCAGCCCGGCTGAACGTGGATGCTTCTTGCTTGGATCTTGGTCTGGAGTTACGCAGGCAGAACTGATGCATGCTGGGCTCCAGGTAGAGATGGGCTGATTTCTGAGAGTCACACCTAGCAGCGTTTCGCCCGTGCTTTCATCTGATTGCTTTTGTGATTTCATTTCGGTTTGTTTTCATCAGTTGGCTCAAGCGTTTCTTAAGTGAGCTGAGTGTTTGCTTTATTCTCAGCACAAAAAGGAGTTAGAGAATCTTTGGCAGCAAAGGAGGGATAACAGCTATTTGTTTTCAAAGCTGGTTATGTTCTTCAGCAGCGAGGAGGGGTGACCCGGAATATTTTCCACCAGTGCTCACGACCCTAAATCCCCGTGCCACAGTCCATAAATAATTCACTGCTGTAGTATCACTATGTGACCCCTATTTAGCTCTCAGCAGCGGGAACCGTCGCACTCACTGCTCAGTTAGGGATGCACAAATTAGAAAGCTGCTTATAGTTTGCAGCTCGGGTTGGAAATGCTGCCTCTTGCTTGCTGCATGGGCAGCCGGAGCCTTTGCTCATCACCATGGAGAGGTGGTGGCATGGGCGGCCCCGGGGCAGCGGTGGGAGCCCAGCTGTTCTCGCCAAGCTGTGAGAAGCAGCACCGGGATTTTTCCCAGCAGATGAGCCGTGTGCTCTGCTAAAAGGCTCCGTCCAAGCACAGCGTGTGTGCCGATGAATGTTTTGGCTGTTGGGAGGGAGAAGGGACACAGGTGCCTTCTGCTTGGGTGCCCCGCTGCCAGGGCGGCTTTGTGCTGTGAAGAGGGATGGTGTTTGTGCTCCTCTTCAGTCCCTGCCCGCGCATCCTCTGCTCTGTGAATAACAACAGGGATGTCTTTATTAATGAACATCCTTTTCCCAAGTAGGGCCCCGGTGAAACTGATCCGTTCCTTACCATTCTCTGAATTTCCACAGGAACTGGAGGCAGTGGAGCTGTTTGCCCACAGCTGCGTGCACTGCTCTGCACCGTGCTGGCTTAAAGCGCAGGAGGTTTCCCCTTCCTTCAGGCTGCACTCAGCACATCTCCTGCACCCCGTGGCTGCTGGGGGGCTCACAGGAGGGCAGCTGGTTTCAGCTCTCTGTACCGAGGCGTGGTTCACCACCACCCACCCCCTGATGTGGTTATGTGAGCCCTGATCACAGCCGGCTCATTCAGCTCTTCTCTCTGCTGCTGTGCATTGCTTGGGCCAAACAGTCCAACTTTATAACTCTCCAGCACACACCTGGCCATGGGATCCGTGCAGAAAATTTTCCTTCTCAGGTTCCACCATCGTTTTCTTTCTCTTTCTGCTGTTTTTTTATGCTCTGCTTATTTTTACTCCACTCTGTCTCATTCACCCAACACTCGCATGCCTTTCAGCTGCTCCTTGCCCTGCTTCCTATCATGATCCCTGGTGGCTTCTGAGTGTTGTGTTGCCTCAGATCATTTGCCCATTAGTTGTATCTGTATAGTATTGTATACTGTATATTGTATAGTAGTTCTGCCTCCCACCAACACAGCTCCAGACTCCCAGTCCAGGAGAGCCCTGAGCCCTGTCCTGCTTTCCTTGATGAATCTCCCACTCCCAGCTGGCCCAGCTATAGCAGGGTGTGTGTCTGTGTGCATACACCAGGACAAATCTGCTTCAGTTCCACATCCTGGGCTCAGTCTGAAGCTCTGATCCCAGTTTGGTTTTTGGGGTTTTTGCTGTGCTTCCCACTCAATCTGTTTTGTGCAACCTCTGCCTTTGGTTCTGGCTGCTCCTCAGTCTTCTCCTTTCTTTTTGAACTTCTCCCAGTAAAAGGCAGCACACACAAACTGCTCTCCCTCCACTAAATCCTTTCAGTGTCTCCGCTTGCACACATTTGATATTTTTCTGCTTTCTAATTAACTTGCTCTGTTAGCAACCCTCCATCACAAAGGTGTCAAGGGATTCCAGCCCAGCTCTGAACTTCTGTTTTCTTTTCGCCTTATATCCTTAACTACCAGTTGATCTCTGTGCCTTTGGAGATCAGAAGCTTTTTAAAACTTCTGTTTCACATAAGAAGATCTGAACCTTATCAGGAAAACAAGATCGTGGTGTTTTTATGCCTGCCTTTGCCCCTACTCACATGGGCAATCTGTGTTTCCTTAGATCTGGGTGCTCTGTATTGTGCAGAGGTCTCAAACGTCTCATTACCTGGGCAGATAAGCCTAGAACTCTTTCACAACAAATAATTTCTTGTAGTTTAGCCCTTGCCCGATCTCCTTTGTTGCAACAGTAGGGCTCTTTGGAGAAAGTAGATTTTGCATCAGTTAGTGTAAAGCACTGTAATTATACCTGCAGCATAGGCTTTGGTGCAAAAGATACCTTGTGCATGAGTCTGCTTCTGTGTGCAGCTCACCCACGTGCTTTACAAAGTAATTCGTATCCACCAACTGCTCTCGCTGGCTTTGTGCACTGAGGCACACGAGCACAAAGCCATGCGCAGCACGCTGGAAAGCTGCACCAGCCGAGCTCCGAGCGCAACCCCTGCGGCTTTTCACGCTTCTGAAGGACCTGCTTTTCCTAATTCTTCCTCTTTCCCCAACCAGGACGAAGTCTTGTTGCCTCCCCGGCACTCCCGTGCTCTCCATACTCCCTGCCCCGCTCCCCGTGCGCGCTGCCAGGGCTCCGGCGTACAGCAGGTGGCAGCCGGAGCGCTGCCGGCGCGCTGGGTGCGGTGCTGGGGGCTCCGATGGGCTGCTGCCCTGGGCTGAGCCCGTCCCTGCTGGCCTGTCGCCTTGTTACCCTTCTGGTGCCCCATCCCTGGAGGTGCCCGAGGCCATGTATGGGCCGTGGGCAGCCTGAGCTGGCAGCCAGCACACAGCACAGGGGGTGGAAGGCTTTAAGGTCCCTTCCAAGCCAACCACGCTGTGGTTCTGCTCAGGGTAATTTTGCTGGCAAGCATCACTTGAGAAGCTTTAGCTTTTACTTTTTAAGGAGGAAATCTTTGCGTGGAAATCTCCTTCTCTTTGGATGCCATGTGCTGCTTTCCAAAGGCATTCATGTTTCCCACGGTTCAGTGATTTTAGCAAGTTCCTTTCCCACGTCACAGCAAGAATTAGAGACTTAATCAGTGTGTATATGAGATATGTAAACTGCTTGAGTCTCAGCCTAAGCACTGCTGGCAATTTGTAGAACCATAGAAGCTCAGAATGGCTCAGGTTGGAGGAGACCTTTGAGATCATGTAGTTCTTGCCATGGGCAGGGTTGCCACCCACTGGATCATACTGCCCATCCAACCTGGCCTTGAATGCCTCCAGCAATGGGGCACCCATAACCTCTCTGGGCAACCAATTCCAGTGCCTCAGCACCCTCTGAATAAAACATTTCTTCCTAAAAGAAGACTGTCCTCTATTGTCTTTGATATAAAGAACCCGTCCCAAAGATGAGAACTTGGTTTTCCTGAGGTTGATTCCACTGCACCTTAATGTGTTGAGCTCACAGTGCAATTTGTTTTCTTGTTTTGGTACAACTCCTATAATGCCACGTCTGCTTCAGCTGAAATGTGAGTTCCACATACATACATCCATACCTATAGGATAGTTATGCCACCTGTGTGCTTGTTTTATTTATCTTCACAAGGAATGGTGGTTTAGGAACATTTCCAGCCTCATTCTGTAGCAGTCTTGGCTAAGGATCCCTCAGTATGCCCATAGTTTTCAGTGAAATCTGTTCTTAAAGCTGCACTAAATTCCAGGAGCTTCATAGGTAATTCTTTCTTTGATGACATCTGACCTTTCCTTGTAGTGTTTATTTTCAAGAAAGAAAATTTCCTCAGTTTTGCTGGCTGTGGGAACACAATTGCTTCATGCTTAGAAGGGTGTCCTCACACTTAGTCCCTTTTCCTTTTTAGCTCCACGTGTGCAGTCACCCATTCCCATGCACACACACACACACGTACATCCTCAGGCACCCCACGTGTCCCTCAGGTTACTGCAGCGACCATTTCCAGAGCTGCTCCTCCCCAGAAACCCAGCTCTGAAGTTGCAGACGTTTCCATTTCTCACTGCAGGATTGTTACCTCTTTTGGTGTTGGGTGCCTCCAGCTGCTGCCCAGCCCCTGCACCTTCAGAACAGCGTCTGCTGTGGGAGAATCACATCCAGCCCCATGCTTCTGGTGCTGAGAGCAGAGCTCTCCTGTCCCTTGGGGTGAGCTGGTTCACTGCTGGATAAATCACCTCTCATGGCCGAACTGCCTTTCTGTCTGGTTAGTAAGAGGGCATAGGGGAGTCTTTAACCTCACTCTTTTTTTTTAAGGACTTGTAGTGAAATCCTGGCCGTGCTGAAGTCAGTTGGAGTTGTGCCACAGGCTCCATCAGTGCTATGCTATTAGCAGGCTTTTAGCTCAGGCAGACGCTGCTCTTTTGATTGTGCTCTGCCAGATCCATTTGGTCATTCTTTTTCTATTCTTCCCCAAACTCACAGGGACTTTGGAACAGGCCTTTCTGTTTTCTAACACTCCCCTTCTTACCCCACACACGAGGAAGTCAGATCCCCAAGAGTTGGGACTCTCAGAAGGTACTACTGCAATGAATTTGTGTGTTCTCTGTCCCTGTTTGATTTCGTGCAGACATCCTGCCTTTTGGAGTGCCAGCTCTGTCTGGTGCCTGCCAGAGCTCATTGCAGTGGCAAATGCCAGTGTGTGTGGCAAACTCACTTCTTAAAATACGCATTCCTCGCTATTTCAGCTTTTTACTTCTCCCTGACTACCCAGGATCCGTTGATTTTTATTTTTTATTTTTTTTTATTTTTTTTATCTCTACCCTGAAAGGAGAGTATTATACATGGACTGGAGACATCCCATTAAAAACAGTCCTTCCCCTTTGCCCATATGGTCTTTGCCAGCCCTGGGATGCTGATGTTCTGTATTACTATAGATATATCCTTAGAAAGCTGTCAGGCACACAGGGGTAGCAGGGATATGCTTATCTGAGTGCAGCATCCTTGGCTGGTGGAGGGGGCACTGGGCTGGTGCTGTGGTTTGTGGTGATCCCAGCCACATCTCAAGCTGAGAGACCACGATGGGATCGGTGCTATAGGGTCCTGAAGGATCAGCTTCCTGATGAGAATTCTCTCTGCTGTGTTTTGAGCCTATTTCTTTGTGGTATCATGGGGCTGTGCCCTATGGGAGAGCTTGGTTTGGCTGCACAGCCTTCTCAGAATAGCTGAAGACAGAGGCAGTTCTGGGTATCTGTAGTCAAGTCCATAGCCATGCGGGCTGCCTGCAGTGGTGGCCCATTGGGTTTTGAATGTGCATGGAGACCAACAAGTAGGAAACCTGTCTCAGTCTTCTGTCACCCTAAGTGCAAAACATTGTTTTCCTGTGCATAAATAGAACGTCCTGTGTTGAAATTTGTGCCCGTTACCTCTTGTCCTGTCGCTGGTCACCACTGTGCTCCCTTCAGGCATCGGTGCACACCGAGGAAATCCTGCAGAGCTTCCTCCCAGCTGAGCCCCAGCTCGCTCAGCCTCTCCTCCATACACAGTGCTTTAAGCCCCAAATCACTGCTGTGACCGTTCACTCACAGGGAGCCCAGCACTGCACGCAGCCCACAGGGAGCTCTGATCAGCACTGAGCAGAGAGGAAGGCTCACATCCCTTATCCTGCAGAACCTTTACTGGTTATTTACTGCCTTACTGAACAAAGAGGCTCCTCCAACCCCTCCCCCATGCTGAGACCAAGATTGAAGCCCAGCTGATCATGCCCTACCTGTCCTTCACTGTGGTTTGCTCCTCTGTGTTTCCCGATTTTATCATCCTCTGCCCACTTTCTCGTTGTTCTGTTCTGGTTTTCCATCGCCCCTTGCTGTTTCCTCTCTCCCACCTTGCATCACCCTTGAGTCATCTCCTTACCAAATTCTGTTGGTTGCATCTTTTGGCACCAGAGTCCCATCTAACACCCAGCCTTGCCACTCTCCTGCTTCCATCTCATTCGTCCCATTGTATTTACAACAAGCCTTTTTCTTTTCCTCTTCTAAAATGGTCACAACTACTTCTTCACCCTGTTTTCGTCCCACTGTAGCTCGCTTCGGCTACTCCTTGGAGTTAGGTGACACCTTCCCTGCCACCATACCCACTACCTGGGACACCCTGTCATCATCATAGCTCTGCTCCCACACTGCCAGTCCACCCCGATGTCAGTACGCCTGTTTTGGCTTTACCTGGAAAGAAGCGTTGCTGCTCTCACTTAAATGACGTGAATGGAAATGCTGTCAGAAATGCTTATCTGGGGATGTGATGGTGCAGCTACGCAGCTCTGGCTGCTCCCTCTGCTGCCACAGGTAGCACGTCCTGGTGAGTGAGGTTTGTTTTCCTGAGATAAGAGCTGTGTCATCACAGAGCGACGTCTGGATTGCTTCAGCTGGGTGCAGGTGTGTAGGATGCTGTGACATCAGTGAGACTAATTGCACCTGAATGGCTGCAAGACCCAAATATTTCAAGGGAGTGTTAACCCTGCTTGAAGCTTTTTCAGTGGGTGATTAGAGTAGCTGCATCTGGAAGGCTTAACTTGACCACAGCTTTCCTCAGTGAGGTGTGATGGACCTTCCACTGGCATGGGGATCAGCCCTCTGTGCTGAATGGAAATAAACTGGATCACACACAGCGGTGTGACCGAGTTGCCAAGGAACTGACCAGCTTGATCCAAGTTTAACTTTTCCTCCACCTGTTCTGCTGCTTCTGAGCAGGACATTTTTTTCTCCACAGACATTAAAGAAGAGGACAAAGTGAGCACTGAGGACACCCTGCTGTGTCCTGACCAGTGTGCCTGGGGTATAGGACCATTACTGGTGCTGGTGGTGGTGGTGAACAGTGGGTTCAGACCTTGCCTGTAACCCAGCGTGGCTCTGTCAAGGGCTGTTCACAAGCTGAGGTATTACCCAGACGTGTGGAGGGCAGCATCCTCTGGGTACAGCTTTCAGGTAGACAGTGACCAAGAGGATGGTTGGCTCCAGTCTGACCAGAATGTATTCCCGGTAAGCTGCGCTTACAGGAGGCAGGGAAGCTCTGTTCTCGGGACTATATCAACCCCCTTTCAGGGAGGTGTAACACTAGGAAAAAGGACAGCTGTATCAGGAGAGGTGTGGTGACCAGCAGCGTGCGGTGTGAACTCATCACAGAATGTAGGTCAGAAGGGGTTTCTGGAGGTCCCTCAGCCCTTCCTACAACTTGTTCTGTTCCCCTCGTCCTTCCACTGTGCACCTCCAAGAGCAGTCTGGTTCTGTTTGCTCTGCTGCACCCATTAGTGGGCTGTGGATCCTCTCTTAGCTTGTCCTCATCAGATTATGAACAAGCTCAGCTCCAGGGAGAACTGGTCTGTACTCTGCCATCTCCATCCCACTGGTATCTCCTACTCCATTCCCACATCTCTGAGTTTTCTGCCCTATCTCTGCCTTATCTTCACCTTGCATAGCCCCATCTGAGTGACCTGACTCTTTTGCCCAGGCTGTGTTATATGAAGCTAAGTGGTATTTTAGTGTTATCCGTGCTCTCATCTTTCTCCGTCCTTTGAGTGATTGCACTCTTGACACTAAGAGTCTTTCACAAGTGCTCAGAATGAGCCCAAGCTGCTATGGGCCAGTAAATAATGGTCCTAATACCATCCATAGGATTGAAAAATTATACTTTGCTTTTCTGTCCTGCTGATACCATCAGATGGGCGCCTGATGCTTAGTATTTCTTGCAGGTGTGTATTGAGGGCTCAGTTCTGCCAGCCTGCCATCTTTAGGGAAAGCGTTGTCTCCATAGGGGCATACTGGGTGCTGAGCTCTGTGCTCTGATGCTCCCCTTTAATCCCTATGTGTAAGTAGGTATGCACATATACACATCATGCACTTGGTTGCAGCTTCTGTGTCTGCTCTCTCTATAAACAGGCAATAATCAGATAAGGATCGAAAGTATTCTTATGATGCAGAGGGTGGTTGTGCACTAATGCACTCCCCCTGTGAAGCCTCTGAGGTCTTCCAGGAGTTCCTTTGGTAGTGCACATTAGTGTTGTGATTCATTATGTACAAGGATGGCAGCCTGTAAGGGAAATGATTTGGAAAATGGAACAGTCTCGGGTCCTACACTATTTCTTACATAAAAGACCAGAAATACATCGTTTAAGGAATGCTAGAAGGTATGAGCAACACCATAATCATTCTCATCAATGTGCAGTGAAGGAATTTCTCCTTTCTTGGTTCCTTGAGGTGACATTAGGCAGATTCCCTCTGCCAGGAGAAAGGAACCTTTCAAACTCCATCATTTTAAAATGCCCCTGTCCCTTACAATCCACACAAGCCACCCCCTTCCCCTTTTCCTGGCTCAAGAGATAGCTTGTGGTTACACTGGGAAAATCAGTGCATTTCACACTATGATTGTTCCACTGGGTCTGTGATATTCACAGAGAAAAAAATCTTTGAGTCTCCACCCATCCAAGGGGAAAATGTTGGATGCTGCTGAATTCTGTGACATTTCTTTTCTTGGGGAATAGCAGTGAGACCTTAGAACCATTAAAGGAGTCTCTAATGGACAAATAGCTAACAATGGGAGACATTAACCCATGAAAATGTTTTTAGTTCTTTTCTTATGGACTGCTTTTTCTGCTCTGAGAAACCCACTTCCATCAGTGCTATGTATTGAGGTACGAGCAGGAAAAGCTATTTATGGATTTATGGATTTATGGAGAGTGGGGACTGCAAGTATGGAGAGTGGAGACTGGACTTGTTGTGTGATTCAGTCTTAGACCAACAATAGCCAAGTAAATCGTAGAATCACAGAATGGCCTGGGTTGAAAAGGACCACAGTGCTCATCCAGTTCCAACCCCCTGCTGTGTGCAGGTCGCCAACCAGCAGACCGGGCTGCCCAGAGCCACATCCAGCCTGGCCTTGAATGCCTGCAGGGATGGGGCATCCACAGCCTCCTTGGGCAACCTGTTCCAGTGCCTCACCACCCTCTGGGGAAAACTTCCTCCTCATATCCAACCTAAACCTCCCCTGTCTCACTTTAAAACCATT
Source organism: Lagopus leucura (assembly GCF_019238085.1). Classification (NCBI taxonomy): domain Eukaryota; kingdom Metazoa; phylum Chordata; class Aves; order Galliformes; family Phasianidae; genus Lagopus; species Lagopus leucura. The sequence continues at coordinate 3,870,254 of NW_024962289.1, forward strand.
CCCCCTGTAACTTTGTGCAGCAGACATTCACACACACAAAGAATCTGAGCTTTGAAGACAGATTTTGTTGTTGTTTTGTTGTTGTTTTTTTTTTCTGCTTATGGTAGGAATCCAAGCACTGCGGGTTTCATACAGCGGCTCTGCGGGTGGAGATGCTGAATGCCATTCCGTCCGTTTTGTGAAAATATGTTTTTTTTTCCCTCTCTCTCTCTCTCCTCAGGGCTCTGGCTGACATCTTAAGGCAGCAGGGACCAATCCCAATAGCACACTGTGAAAGAGAAACTATCTCGGCCATAGATACCTCCCCCAAAGAAAACACTCCAGTCCGGACATCTTCCAAAAACCATTACACCCCTGTGCGCACCTCCAAAAGCAATGCAGGTGAGTGCTGTGTTCTGCTTTCCCTTCCGAGCTGCTTGTGCCAATGCTTTGTTAGAAGTCAACAGGACATCACACTTGGCTACAGCAGAGTTTGAAACCTAAAATTAGGATTATAAATGGTTTTCCAAGGCGATCAGATAGAGCGGAGCAGTGCAAGGGTTCTTGGTGATGATTCTTTAAGGTTTTTGCTGAGCAGAGTAGCTATTCTCTCTGGGCGTCTTAAAAATTCTGAATCAGCGAGGTATGAATTCAGCTCGTACCAAAATGCTTGTAATAAGCTCAGAACACTGTGTATTTCCAGCCAAACACACATGCTGTAAAGCATAATTGGCCTCTCCACACGCAGCAGCTGAAAAGGAAGGCATCCACACAATGGGGCCCATCTCTTCCATTTGGGTGAACCACAGGCGTGTGCCAACAGCACAGTGTGGGAGGTGACCCTGGTGGCGTCCAGGACAGTGGCTCGAGGTTTTCCAGTAGCACTGGCCTGGGGGTTTAAGACACACAGATGTTTTTCTGGGTTCTTCTGCTGGGTAAACTCAGGCAAACCACTCTGTTCATTGCCTTGATTTCCCCGGTGGAGCAGGATGCTTGCCTCTTAGGTAAAGAAATGGCTCTGATTTGTTTAATGCTTTATGTATTGATAATTGTCAGAACAATGCCTCGGTGGTTGCTGACTGTCTTCGTTAAGTGGGATGTGGTAGGCTTCCCATCACTTACCATCTCTCAGCTGCAACTGGATGTGTGCCTCAAAGATATGCCCTCATTCAGTCACAAGCTATTCTGCTTCCCACAGAAGTTTCTGGATGGCATCTCCTGGCCCGTGTCACCCAGAGATCAGAGGGCTTTTGCTGATGGTCCCTTCTGGGGGAGCAGGGCTGCTCTGTGACCTGCAGGACTTGGTGTGCTCCCCTCTGTGCAGGAGGGGCCGTGGCTGGGGGCACCGACTGCTCCCATGGCCTTGTTACAGTGACTGTTGGAAGGCTTGGGCTGCACTGTGCCTCACCCTACAGAGACAGAACCAGGTGACTGTGTTCTCTGGAAGGCTCCTTTGCTACTGGGAACAAAATAATTTCCCTGAGAAGACAGAAGGATTTCTTTTCTTTCCAGTTTTTGCTTAGAGGCCAGTGAACTCTACAATTTTTTTTTATGCCAGGGAATTATACATGTGAAATGAGATGTTGGACTGGAGAATGGTACTTGAGCTGAATTGTCTGCAATAGGAAGGTGCTTTTGCAAGTCTCCTGGCTCATGAGAGGCTGTGTGCTTCTGCCCCAGGGAGAAACACAAGAAGCGAGGATTTATGGCCAGGGAACAGGTACAGGCTCTCCTGGAGAGCAGTTCTGACACACTGCTTGCAAGGAGGCAAACACCTTGTTTCTTCCCATTGGCTCCAGTTGTGGAGCAGGCATTGGTCAGGGAAGGTGGAGATGCAGATGGAATTCCTTGCTTCCAGCTAGATACTGGAAGCCTGAATCATGTCACATTTGTGCGCTGCCAAGGCTGATAAAAGGGAAATGGGAAGGTTTGAAAGGGGGAATGGCTTATTGCAGTACTGCAGTGGTGTCTTCTCTGGTGTCGACGGCTTCAATGGATGCTCTTAGGGCTTAAGAGGCACCCAAGGATGCAAGGACCAGAGAATGGGTACATCAGTGGGATGCTGGCACAAATATTCACAAATCCAGGTAGGGAGGACAGGGACTTTGCTTCCAGCCCAGCCTGCCACAGCCACTGGCAGCTGGAGGGGCCATCGATCTCATCTGCCTGGGACAGCCACTTGGACTCACTGTCCCTTTGAGCCCTGGCCAAGCTGGGAAGGGAAATCTTGCTCTTGTAGTTTGCTCAAAAAGAACTTGTTCCTGGCTCAGCTTTGTCCGTTATTAACATGTTCCCATATATCAGAGGAGACAGAGAGCTAATCACTTACAAAAGATTGTGAGCTCATAAAACAGCTATACAGTTAATGCTTTTTTATACTGTTTCATTTGCAGAATAGGGCAATGCTCCATCACAACTGTGCTTGATTACTTAGATTATTGCATGAATCAGAAAATTGTATGAGTGAATTCTGAAATCTTTAAGGTTGGGGGAGAAGGAAAAGTTGGAGAACAAGATTGGGTTAGATCACGCTAAACTAGAAGAGAGCTGTTAAGCTGCAACATGGCAGTAAAAGAGGGTTCACTGTCCATCCTTGCTTTTTGAAAATAAGATTATTTTTTTTTTTAAAGAGAGAATGAGAAAAAGCTGAGAGTGGAGAGTGAGACAGTAGCACACAGTAGTAGGACCCAAGTAAAGCAGTGCTCACTGGTGCTATAAATTGGCTTAAGAAGACCACAACTGTAGTGGGGTCTGAAGCATCAGCTCTGCTGGCTTTACTTTGTCTCAGGTCTCCAGAGTAAGGGAGGTTAAGCGACCAGAAAGGGCCATAGCTCTTATACATAAGCTGAGACTGAGCTTTGTATTTGTTTTGCTTGGAACTGGTGTTTCCAAACCTATAACTGAAAGAACATCCTTAAGTCCTGCTAAATAAACCGTGGCTTCATTCATTCATCATTCATCAGCCTTGTTTGGTGTCATTGAACAGAATGGTGGTGGGTGACAGTGACAAATTGAGGTGGCCCGTGCCCAAGGCAACAGAGTCCAAGCAAAGCAGCGTGAGCAGTGCTGTGAGGGCATGGCCATGGTGCACGATGTGCTGGCACTGCCTGTTCCTTCCTGGGGCAGTTTTGGAGCAGTGCCCACCTCCCACTGCCTCCATCCATCGCAAGTGCCCAAAGCGGGGCTTAAGACCAAGGCAGATATGGAGATGAGTCCTCACTCCTCACTTAGGTGGTTTTAGAGCAATCAGAGCTCTGCAGTGGGGCGGGAGGGCTGATGTTAGGTGTGGTCTGCACTGCTTCGCTGAAATTTGAGACAGAAGAACTCAGATCTAAGTGATGCTTTTTGGAAGGGAAAGAGAGTAAGTAGGGCTCTTTGTCCTGAACGTGGGAACTATTGCCATGGGGACCATTCTCTTCTGGTAAGAATGCTGGCTTTCGAGGCTTCATCCTGCTGCCTTACAGCTGCCACCTACCCCAGGTGTTAATCAGAAGAAAAATGCATTTCTTCTTGCTGGTCCCATGTGCCGGTAGGGTTTTCTGCCAAAGATTCTTTCCTCTGAGAATCCAGCTGAAGTCCTTTTGGGATAGCAAGGAATGGTTCATCTCTTCTTCCCTCCACCTTTGCTGCTGCTGACATTTCTCTTCCTGGCTTTTACACGGTGCTGCTGTTTTAGTGGTGGGAGTGTTGTGCAGATAAGGGAAGCTGAAAGCTGTGCCTACAGATTGCTTGGGTCAGAGCACACTTCTCCAGCTGTGCACTGCCTAATTAGTATGAGCTACAGTGCTGTCTGTAGACAAGAACGTTCCTGCAGCCCACACAGACCTCCTGTTAGTTCCCTGTTTGCTATTGTGAGTAACAGGTAAAGTACGATGAGGCTGAGATTACAGAAGATCTATCTATAGCTGTCTATTGGCATTTTTAGTGTCGCCATCACAGTCGCACCTTTAGGGCTGTTGGAAGGAAAGCTCTGATCACGTTTCCCCAATGCTGTCTCCTTGGCCTCGTTACCTCTCTTGACATCTGCTGTGAAGGTTGGTGCCATTCCTTTGTTCAGCAGATGGCTGAAACGGGTGGCATTGCTTCTGCATTGTTCACAGTCCTCTGATGTGTCAGAAAAGGTGTGGGCAGCACTGTGACAATGATGCTGATGGCCCATAGCATTTGTGGTTGCCGTAACATTTCAGCTTAGACCATTATTTCCAGTGCCAGTGGGTACTGGAAAGCCTTCTGAAAGTTGGATGCAAGGAATTGGTTGGCTTTCATCCCAAAATGCAGTTGAGCAAAGGAACTGCAGGAGATGTCAGATTGGAGATTTCTGACTGCTTTGGTGAGTGAGCAGCCAGAGTCGGACTGACCGCCATGCAGGCAGGCATGGGCCCTTTCTTCTCTTGCTCTCATTCTGGTTCTTCTGTACCAGCACTTCTTCATACAATGCACTTGAGAAGGGGGATACTCAGGACCATTAGGCTGACATGGGAAGCTCTGGGGGAAAAGAATCTCTCCAAATAAGTTCAGGACAAGCATGTGCTTGCTGCCACCGTGCAGTGCTTTCAGTGATGGAGATGTCATTTACTCAAGCACAGGGCAGCTGGGTGAAACCTGTGCCCGGACTGATGCTGCTGCTCACTACCTGCAGGATCAGGAGGCTGAAAATGCAAAACTACTTTTTTTTTTTTTTTTTTTTGAGCTTGGAGAAGGGAGTCTGGCCTAATTTTATATTCTTTTGTTCTATTAATTCTCTGAATATCACATGACCTCACCAACAGAATATGCTGAGTTAGGTCTGAAACCAGCCCCAGACATGCAGGTGAAGAGCTGACCTCGGGGCTAGGCTGAGATAATTTGCCAGTGCAGAAAATTCACCTGCCATAGGGCTGGGGGTGCCTGCAGGTGTGAAATGCAGCCTACAGACAGGATTACAGCTTTGAATGCAGCAAACAACACAGCCTAATGCTCTGATTAGCCTGATATATCTGGGAAGGCTTTTAATAAGCCATTTGAGTCAGGATGTTCCAGAGATGTACATATTCAAAGTGCTGTTTTCAGCGGTGCCTTCCACCCAGAGGCATCCTCTGAGCTTGTTCTGCATGTGAACGAGCGCAGGAGAGACCTTTAATCTTTATGGAAATTGTAGCTAACATCTCTAACCAAATTTAGGCAGAGCAGCACAAGGAGTGCATCCATCCCAACCACAGCACAGGACAGGAGCAGCATGCACACCCCCATAAGGGCAATGTGAGCCGAGGCTCAGGTCTCCTCCACATTACCCAGGTCTCATTCCGTCCACCCCTCCTCCTTCCCCATCCTTCCTCTTCCCCAGGGCTCCAGCTGCTCTCTGCTTCAGATTGCTTCCTTTATTCATTCAGCGAATCCTCCAGCTTCTCCCCCAAATCCCCAGCAAGTATTTGAATTAATTTACCAAAGATCAGTGTCGAAATGTATGTCGAAGGCGTTCAAATTCCCTGCTGCTTCACAGTTTGTGTTGTCATTTACAGCTGTTCAGGGGAATACAAAGCAGGTGTAAAATTATCCCCCAGTCCCTGCAGAAGCATTTTACAGCCCCTGTGCTCCATTGTAAGAAGCTAGTTAAGGTGCAGGAGGGGAGAAGAATTAGGGAAACTGCTTGGAAAATACTCAGAGAGTTCCAGGCACAGGGTTTTTTTTTTCACTGTACTCCTAGAGAGAAGCAAACAGCTCCAGAACCTCTAGGATCTGCAGAAGATGGGGCAACTCAAGGCTCCTCCATCTGCTCCACCTCCAGGCACACCTCTGTTGCGGTTATCCCCAGCCCTTCCCACAGCTTTCCCACCCAGGAAAATCCCAAATGGGTTAATGCTCTTTCTGAACAGCCAGGAAATGTCAGCTTTTTCTGTCTCAGAGCATTCTGAGTTACTCAGCATCCTGGCATTTGGGATGTCATTGCCAAAGGGAGGATCAGACCAGCACAGAGTGGGGGTGAGGGGGTGCTGCCAGAAGTGGGGCAGGGCAGCTGAGCTTGGGCACTGGCTGCTATCCCCTTTACTGTGGGATGCTGGGCTGTTCACCTGTATAGGAGCTGTGTTAGACTGTGTCACACAACTCAGATGTTCACTCAGTTGTGCTGGGCAGCTGAGCCCCTCCTGCCTTTTGTGGCAGTGCCAATCTCAAAAGGTGGGAAAAGGGATCACAGAGAGGCAGGCAGTGTTACTACCTTGGCTTCAAAAGAAATGCCCAAAATCTTATCCCTGGGTCATTTGTGCCTCAGGACCACTGCCTCCCCACCACATGGTCCAGCTGCTGGCCATGTGCTGCTGGGTGCATGGATCCCACCACCCTGCTCTCAGTGCCTGGAGAAGTTTCTTTTGCATGCAGCTCCCCAGCACAAACCTGGCTCCTTTGGCCTTGCATCTTGGTGGTCAATGAGAGCTCTGATACCTGGTTCTGGAAAGCAAGCACCTTGCCCCTAAGTGTTTGGAATCTGAGAGGAGTGGCTCAGAGAGTCAGATAAGTGAGCCACAAAGCTACCTCTCATGAGCTTCATACATGGGAGATCCACCTGATTTCAAGCGGTCCTGTTAAATTGGGCACTCTTTCTTTGCTTATCTCATTTTCTGGACATCTTCTCTTCCTCCAGCTGCAGCCAGAGGTTGAGAAATGCTACCATGGGGCTGTTCAGCTGCGGATAGCATAGGGACTTAGCACACATTGCCCACCAACAGCAACAAATTCCTGCACCGTGCAGCTGCCTCCATCCTCCCCCCACCAGGCTGGGTCTGCACCCACCCCTGCCTCCAGCCATTGATTTATTCTGCTCTCCTGAGCATTCCACCAAGCTGTGAAGTTTTAGGGTAATCGGTGAAAAGGAACCTTTGGGAAAACTTTGCCCCACTAACAAGCCCCATGAGACAGCAGAATATCCCCACTGCAAATGTACGTTGAGGTGAGTGTATTGAAGAACGAAAAGCGACAACGTTTGCAGCATCTCGTGTCTCACTTCCAAATATTTGTGCTGACTGATGTCAGGCTTTCATGCATGAAAGCAGCTAACGAGTGACAATGTTTTAAGAAATTTTTAAAGAAGTCTTCACTGCGGAGAAAAACATGGGTAGGTGGAGTGCGTGTGTGTGTATACACACAAATAAATATAGGATCTGGGTAGTCTTGATACTCATGTGAGCCACATAGCCCTGACAGCAGCAACATCTAGAGCTGCAGGATAAATATTAGGGCCCTGGTAAAAGTGTTTTGGTGGAATTTAGCATTCGTTGGGCAGAGTGCAGTCCCAGAGCCACAAGGCCAGGCACGGCAGTGCTTATCATCCACAGCGATATCCAGAAATGCAAGGTTACTATGGGAACAGCATCCTTTTTTAAGAGAGACTAATACAAGTTGTGAGCAGGAGGGAGGATTAAGCACATAGATTTACTTTGAAACAAAGCCTCACAGGGAAACTCAGCTTGCTGAAAACAAGACAGCAGAACGCATGGGGAAGGGGGAAACTGACTGAATCAGACTTTTCTAGCGTTAATGTGGGAAGAGCATCTGGGTGGCTGATCGCAGAGTCACAGAGTAACAGCACTATAGGGGTGGCAAGCGGCCTCTAGAGATCCCCCAAAGCAGGTTCCTTACTGCAGGTCATACAGGAAGGTGTCCAGATGGGTTTGAATATCCCCAGAGAAGGATTCCACTACCTCTGTTCTGGTGTTCTGGTCACCCACAGAAGCTGTTCCTCATGGTCAGATGGTCCCTGGGTTCCAGTTTGTGCCCATTGCCCCTCGTCCCGTCTCTGGGCCCTGCTGAAAAGAGCCTGGCCCTATCCTTCTGATTGCTGCCCACAAGATATTGATAAGCACTGATATGATCCCCTCTCAGCTTTCTTTTCTCCAGGCCCAGCCTCTTGTTTTCAACCTGCATGCTTGCCTATTCTGAGCCCCACATTCACAAGCAGCTCTATGGCTCCTCTGCTGCTGGGCAGAGGTGTCCATGTCCTCCCTCCCTGCATGCCGGCTCCATGCTGTCACATCCAGAATTTTCCAGAGTTCATTTTTGACCCCACTGGTGCCTTGCAGTTAAGTGTTCTAGTTTTCAGCTTCTCAATACTTTCCATAGGGAAAAAAAGAGAAGTAAGCCTGCTGCTGTGCCCTGTGCATCCCGCAGTGCTGCTGGGCACTGGCAAAGGGTAAAATCATTCCTGCAGCAGGTTGGCTTGTCCCTGTCTGCCCCCACACGTAGAGCTGGATCAATTATTGTTTGTAAAATGCATTAGATCTTCAGATGAAAGGCAGAAACACAATGTTTTCTTCCATTAATCAGAGCAGTTTAGAGAAAACATCAATTTAAAATGTTAAAGCCAATTTGCAACTTGTATTGACAACAATTAAATTGGCCTCCAGAAAGTAATGCAAGTGCTTGATTTTGACACCGTGAGGAATGAAATCTTTATAAGGACTTTTTACTTGTTGTCTTTCTCCCATTTCATGATTGCTGATCCGATCACGCTATTATAAACAAAGGTGAGGAGCTGGAAACAATCCTCCAATTAAGAACATATCTTCATCACTAAGCTCTTCTTTCCCTCTTATTGGACCCCAGCCCAAATATTGTGACTCAATCTCTGCTCTGCTTTCATCGCTCTCAGCTTCCATTTATTTTTTTTTTTACTGCCCAGCTGGCTTTGCTGCCTTAAAATGATGCAGAAATGTTCTGAAGCAAAGCTTCGCCCCTTTCTCCTTTATCCCTAGCGTTACACCAGAGGCGATGATCTCACAGATGACCACTGGCCACCACCTCCATGAAGAGCAGTTCCGTGGTGTCCATCCCAGTTCCCAGCCCAGTTGCAGAGTGTCATTCCCAGTTCCCACTCCAGTTCTGTGCTGTCCATCCCAGTTCCATGTCATCCAGCCCAGTTCTATAGTGCCCATCCCAGTTAACATCTCAGTTCCATAGTGTCCATCCCAATTCCCTCCCAGCAGTTCAGGGCCATCGTGGCCATGGAAGTCTTCCAGCTCAGCATACAGAGGTGTAAAAATAAGTTTCAGAATATTTTATTAAGGGAAGTGGAAGCATCTGCAGCAGAAGATATTGCTCACCACACTGAAAACCTAGCTGATTTGTGGTTTTGGTCATCTGAATCCTTAGAAGTTTTGCCTGTTCTCCCTTACTGCCCTGTCTCAAGCTCTGCTCAGCCAAAGCAATGAATGAGGAACGTCTGCAGGGCTGCCCCCCATTCCTTTCAGCTGGAATGTACACAAGGCAGTGGGTATTCCCACCTTCTGTGATACTCCAGGGCTGTTTTCTGAAGGCTTTCAGCGGGAAAGCGTTTCTGGATTGAATGACAGCAGGGAGGTTTGGCTCACATTGAGGATCTGGAGGCAGCTTTTATTGTTGGCTGCAAACAGCTTTTATCGTCGTGCAAATCCCTGTTCCTTCTGGCAAACCAGCCGTGTGTGTGCAGCTCAGGGACTTCGTGCATCTTGCCTCCCTTCCTCTGCTTGGAAGCTTTATTACCCTCAGACCATCCTACTTGTTTCAGGTAGCTGGAAGGACTCCCCTGTGGCTATTTATATGGGCATACTTAAGAAGGAATGATCCCCTTCTCCATAAAAGGACAAATGTAACTGCTCTTTCTGATTGATTTAAAATATTTGAGTAGAAAGGAAATGGGAGTACATCTGTCACAATCCTACTTACAATCAGGGAAGCTAATGGAAAGATCCCTTCTGACTCCTGGGTTTTGGACAAGGCTTATGCTGCAACATTAGCAAGTAGTGTAGCTCACATCTCATCAAACCCTTCCCAGGAAAATAATTCCAATGCATGGGGATGGCCTTTTGCCATCTTCCTTCCCAAATCTGTCCCTGGCTTGTCAGCTGTGCCAGCACCTCTATCTTCCTGCGCTAAATCACTCCTATGGATAACTGTTGCTCTGCAAAACAAACCCCACAGATGATGTTCATTTACTGCCAGTCACAGACCAGTGCACCAGTGCCTGGAATAAGCATGCTGAAAAGGCAGTAAGATAAATACTCGTTCCCAGGCGTGTGTCTTCCTACCCAATATCTCCAAACTGCAGGAATGCAGCCTCTGTGGCACTGCCTTTCATCTCACATCTCTTTTCCCTGGATCCACAGTTTTTCCTACCAAGAAATCATTTCTCAGCAAGCTCCACAGGCTGGGTGCAGCTATACTGGCTACATCTTGTTTGCCAGAGGAATGTGAAATCCAAATCAGTCCTGGAACCATACAACAAATCTCTTTACACCTCATGCAGGCAGCCTGCACTCAGAATTCAGACACCTACCTACACCCTGGTAGCAAGCAGTGCTATGGCCTTTATAGCTGTCTTCAGGGAAGTTCGAGAGGGATTAGCCCTCGTGTTAGCTAAAGGATGCAAAAAGGGTGATGAGGTGTCCATGCTGTAGACTAAATGCAGTATTAGGCACACGGAAGTTCTCAGGCTACTGGAAATCATAGACAAAGAGTATACATCCACGTTGCCCAGCTCAGCAGAACAAGTGTTTCTACTAAATCCCACTTAAATATTAATGTATTCAGTGATCAGGAAGCAGGCAGGGGAAGGGAAGTTGAAAGGGCTCTTTGTGTGCAGGATGCTCTCAGGTGGCTCCAGCTGCTGTCAGCTCTGAGGAATCCCTCAGCTGCCCTGGGGCTGAGCACTGTGGATCTCAGAGCTTTTCACCCCACTTCTCAGGCTTCTGAGTGCCCTCACTGCATCACATCAGTGCCTGGTGCTAGCAGTGCTGCAGTGTGCTGGTTTAGCTGATGTCCTCTTCATTCTGAGGCTGCTTGCTGTGTGGGTCATTGCTACTCATAAGCATCTGTGAAGTACAGGGATGACCTGAGAGGAGTGCAGGTGCTACTTGACTGAAGATGCTAAGGTGGAAGACGAGCCTCCCTGTTAAACATACCTACCTTCATGTCCTTTCCTTTTTGCCCTCAGTCTCTCTGCTGTGGCAGAGGGCAGAACTAAAATCTGGGTTAATCACAGAATTGTAGAATTACAGACCTTGGAAAGGACCTTAAAGATATCTAATTCCCACCCCTGCTGTGGACTGGCTGCCCCCCAGCTCAGGCTGCCCAGGACCTACCCATGCCTTGGGCACCTCCAGGAATGGGACACCCATAGATCTGGGCAGCAGTGCCAGGGTCTCACCACGCTCTGAGTAAAGAATTTTCACCTAACATCTAACCTAAATCTTCCTTCTGTAAGTTTAAAGTCAATATCCTTTGTCCTGTCACCACACTTCCTTACAGAGTCCCTCTCCAGCTGTCCCGTAGGCTCCTTGAGGCACTGAAGGCCACGGGAAGGCTCTCCTGGAGCCTTTTCTTCTCCAGCTGAGCATCCCAGCTCTCTTTATTAATAGAAGAGGAGCATCATCTGAGCACCTTCATGGCCCTCCTCTGCATCCCTCCAACAGCTCCTCATCTTTCTTGTGCTGGAAGCTCCAGGTTTGGACACAGTGCTCCAGATGGGGCCTCATGAAGGCAGAGCAGAGAGGGACAATCCCCTCCCTGCCCACTGCCAGCCCTCTGCTGATGCACCCCAGGATACCATTGGCTTTCTGGGCTGCAAGAGCAAACTGCTGGCTCATCTGCAGTTTATCCTCCATCAGAACCCCCATTTAGTCCATTGGTGTTCCAGACAATCATGTTACACCTGTACTTCAGTTGGATTCTGTTTAGACCGTCTATGTGACGCAGCCAAACCCCAGTCCCACAGCATGGCCTCTGGTGGTCCTCCTGCCTGATGGAGAAATTTGTCAGTTGCTGCATCCAGAAAAAAGCTTTCCTGTTATCAGTGGTATTATTTCTCTGGTCTGGAGGTGGGAGTTAAACTCTCCTACAGTGACGCACTTCTCAGTGGTGTATGACTGAGAACATCACAAAGGTTTCTGTTGAAACTTGTGTCCCACTGTGCAGGCTCACAGCAGGCTTCAGGTCCTACAGTAACCTCCTTTTCAACATCTCCTCCAAAATTATTTCACCCATGATATTTACTGAATTTTCCCTCCTCTCCTAGTGCTCAGTGCCATGGACACATTTCTTTGCACCTCTCCCAAGGAGCACGCAGCTCATTGTGCCCAATTTCCCCTTTGTGTTGCTGCTGCAGACTCTGCTACCTGTGCTGTGTCCTGAATTCCTGAATTCCTGTGCACATCCTGAATTCCAGTTCTGCTTCCTTTTGTTCTGGGTTCCAAACAAAGCCATTTGTGTCACTCACTCCTGACTACACCCCACAGCTTTCCAGCCCCAGCACACTGCTATTTCATCTGATTGGGTTTCTCCCAGATGCCTCCTCATCTCCGCTTTGTGCACTCCACATTTCATTGCTCCTTCCCTCCATGCTGTTGTCTCAGCTCCTCTGTCTGTTTCTGTTTCTCTGAGCATGCTTTGTATGGATGCAATGTGAAAAATCAACATTTTGCATTGGATTGCTGAGATTTTCAGCCAGGATCTCAGGGGGTGAGCACCACACTCAGCACAGTGTGAACAGGTTCAGCATCAGTGTGAACAAGGAGTACAAGTGCCCGAGGCAGGGCAGGTGAGGAGCACCAGCACCAGTGATAGCAAACTTACCCAGACAGTATGTTCCATCAGAAGTGAGCAGATGGCACAACGAGCAGGTCCTGCTGCTATCAATTTGTGCAGCTTAGTGGCCAGAGGAGCAAGGGGCCAGCAGCAAAGGTCTGGTTCTTTTCTGTAGGAGAACCCCATGATTTTGATGCATTTGGTTCTCCCATGATTGGACTTCTTCAGTGTTCACAACCTCGAGGCAAAGAGCTGCTTCCCTGCCTTTGGCACTGAGGGACATCCTGTGCTGCTTTCTGCACAGAAGTACAAATGTTGCTCTTTCACTCTCATCCTCACCTTTCTGCTGTCACCACATGTCTGTGTGTGTCCAAATTCAAAGGCATATATGCTTTCTTAGGAGCTGACAGAACCCAACTGTCCAGTCATGCCACAGGGATTTAGCTCTGCTCACACAGATGTGGTCCCAGCGTTGCGTTAAGTTGCAGGATGACACCTGTGAACATGGGCTTAACATAATTGTCACAATCATACTTGGTGGAGCTAATGAAATATTTACCTTTGAACAGCTGTAAGATCATTAATGTTTCACTGTCTGCTGCCAGCCAGCCCTTCATGATTTACAGTCTTGAATTGTGTATGAGGCTAATTGCACTGCCCTCCATAAATCAGGCACTCAGGCTTTCCTGGGGCACTTTTAATTAGCAAAAAACCCTCCACCCTGCTGGTGAGGACATCCATGGCAAGCTACCAGGAGATGGAGGCTGGCCCAACTCGTGGCCTCCCATCTCAGAATGCTTCTTACCATCAGAGTGGGAGAGGTTCCAATCCGGGCTTGCTCTTAGTGTTGGGATCAGGACAGTACCTCCAGCTCTGCTGCAGGGAGCTCTGTTCCCAGAGAGCTCTGATGATGCAGGGACTTTCCCTCTGCCAAACAAAAGGGGGTTTGATACCAGAAATATGTGTGACTTTTTTCTTTTGTCTGATGTCTTGGGTTACCTTTACTGGAGTGAGATATGGAATGGAGACCAAGGGGGTTCCCAAAGAAGTTTTTCCAAAGAAGCAGGACACCAAGGATCTTTTCCAATTTTTCTCAGAATTCATGATTAGTGTTGGTGATGCCATGCTTGGAGAACTGTCCCCACAAGCAAAACAGAGTAATTTTATAGCAAGTAACATGTTTGGGGCATGCAGTATTGCTGGAGAACTAAGGCAGTGTGTGTCTTCAAAACAGGAGGATTTTCAAGGAAGACAAAACTGTTGGCTTGATGAAATCTGAACTGATGTTCCGTGCAGCGGAGGGACGGGAGATTCCCACGTACTGATGGTGCAGGGGCTGCTTCTGAAGGCTCCATGACACTAAAGGGCCACTGATGTTCTGTACAGAAAGAGAAGCGATTTTTAAGGAGTTCGCTGTAACCATTTAATCAGCCTTTGTGCTGGATGAGAGGAAGGAGGTGAATGCAATGCTCGTCTATAGAAAGTCTTTAGAGATGATGCTGGGAAGGTGAAAGACGAGCTGGCAGAGCAGGTGCGCTGCGAGGGATTACAATAAAATGAGGCAAAAGAGTTGAGATGGCTTCTGTGAAAGGAAGGTGTGCATTGTGAGTCTGCCGGCACACTGCGAAGGTGTGACTGACAGGTGATGGAAGTGGTTCCGTCAATGCAGCGCAGACATTTTCCTTCAGAAATTGTCAGCGAGGTCTTTCATCAGCAGTGCTTGCAAATACCATTGGGTAAGAGGAAAGGGCTTCTCAAGAATTAAGAGGAGATGAAAGGATAGAAGGCAATGAATGAGGATAACCAGTCAGGTTTTACATGGGGTGAGCCTTATTGGAGTGCTTGATCTGTTCGGAGATATGTGCTGCTCAGTGTGCTTTTGAGTGATCTAGAAAAGATGTGTGGTGTGGTGACAAAGGGTTGTGTGTGATGTGGGTTTATTCTGAACTCTCACATTTGACAGCTTGGACTTTACTGGATGGAGACAATCACCTAACAAAAAGATTTCCAAGGGAGGCCGTCCTGTTGGTCCACAGCACAGGAATGCTGAGCACCTCAATGGGGATTTATGCTGCAGTAGTTCTGACTTCATCTTTGTATTCAGTTGTTCAAAATGAGACGTCTTGCAGAACATGTGCTCTGTATTTGCAGTAGCTCAGGCTGTCCAAGTGTCCAACTAATCACACCTCTCTGAGAATCAGGATAGCTTCATCAGCTGCCTTTCCATCAGGACCTCTGGGCCAGATCTGTTCGGGGACTTGTGGCCTCTCCTTGCAAGCAGTGAGCTCCTGGATGGCTGAGCAGCACTGTGTGCTGTGTGAATCAGTGCTCTGAGGTGTGTGCTGCAGCATCCCCAGTGCATGCAGCTCCCAGGAGGGCTCTCTTGCTCGGGAAGTTTGCACTTCTGATGTGGCTTGGACCACAGCCCCATCCTTCCCCATTGGTCCTTCAAGGCAGCCAGCTTTGCAGATGCTCAAAGAAGAGGCTCCTGTTTGTAAAGCAGACATTGCTCTCCTTGACCTATTTGCTCATTACCTCCATAAATGTGATTTTGATTAAGGATTTTTCCTAAGTAATTAGGGTGGCATTAGCAATTCAGCCAAACAGAAAATAGTCCCACAAGCAAGGTTGCATGGTGTCTGCCCCCCAGGGCTGTTTGCTGACTGCCAAGGGGTGGTCAGGAATGGAGCCAGCACCAGCCCTGTGGGTGGGAGAAGTGCCCCAGGTGAGGGAGGTGGTGAAGGTTTGTCCTGCCCAAGGGGACACAATGTTCTGCCCATGGGGACGTGGTGTTCTGTCCATGGGGACATGAGGTCCTCCAGGCCACCAGGTCTATGAGCAGTTCTGCTGCTTCGCATTGCAGCTCCCTGCAGCCAGGGAGAGTTTCTGCCTCGAGCTGCAAATTCATGGGTTAAAACTACTCTTGCTTACAGTTGCTTGTTAAAATTAAAATGCCTGCTGAGCTCGTGCTTTGAGCAGCAGGAGAGGAAGATAATACAGGGCTGGATGCGAGGAGCTGGCTCGATGGTGGCCGTCACATCTCCCAGCTCTGG
This sequence comes from Lagopus leucura, assembly GCF_019238085.1. Classification (NCBI taxonomy): domain Eukaryota; kingdom Metazoa; phylum Chordata; class Aves; order Galliformes; family Phasianidae; genus Lagopus; species Lagopus leucura. Next base: position 3,885,814 of record NW_024962289.1, read on the forward strand.
TCACAAGGAACAAGCTCAGTGTCACTGCCCATGGCTCTGCACAGACCAGGCTGCTGATCAGACTCAAGCTGCTAATGCAGCCCCCACTCTGCAAGCTGCTCTCAGCATCCTTCCACATATGGCACCGCAGTGATTTTACTGAGCCACCACTTACTTTCTTGTTAAGACTTTGCCACCAGAGAGCTCTGCCAGGGTTTTTCCAGATAGGAAATGACCAAAATCATGTGCAAATGTGGCCCAGGACTAGAGAAGAACAGGCTCAGAGTGACTCAGCCCAAGAAAACTGTTGTTCTCAAATAAAACTATTTGACAAAGGGGCCAAAGCTGAGCTCACTTTCAGGAGAGCAGAAAAATAATGGTGTCACCTTTAAGATCAAAGCGGCTGGCTGAATTCCTCCGAGTGAGAGTAACTACCTAGTAAACAGAGCCAGCACTTGCTTTCTGCAAGCATCTGCCTTAGCCTTCAGCAGCTTTCTAATGCAATTCTGGGGGAGTGCTGCCAAACAAGAAGGGACTCATTCCAGAGCTTCGGCAGCAAAAATATAAATATCCCTCTTGTTAATTTTGGGTGCCATAATCCATCAGTGGCTGTCTTGTGCAATTTAACTCCCTGACATCTCCTGACAGCATGGGCACTAAAGCACTCCCATGCTAATGTAGGGCAGACAGGTGCCAGGTGCTTTTTCCAGCTGCCCGTTGTGCTGAACAGAAGGATCCATGGGTGGTGGAATGGTGCTGGTGTGTGGAGAAAGGAGAGAAGATCCCATCAGGGAGAGAGGAAAGGAGTGCATAGCATGGAGAAAGCTCGGAGGTGGATCTGAGGCGAAGTCAATGCTGTGCTGTGCTCACAGCAATTCATCAACTCGGGCTTTTGACAGCATGGGTGAAGAACAACAACCAGAACCCTGTAAGATCCGCAGAGATCTCCAGTGTGCTGAAATCCCTTGCTCTGGCACCTGGCATAATGGGTGTGAGCCCTTTGGTGTCCACATCCTTGGGCTGCAGTTCAGGAAGGAAAAGAGAGGCAGAAGTAGAAGAGCTGTGTCATGTCAGCCTCTCACCCATTAGTTCTTACAGCCTCTTCCATCAGCACAAGCATCCTATCAAGCATCTCCAGTTTGCTTCTCCAGTCTGTTTTCTTTTTCTCTTTTAACTTACTCTTGGCTTTCCTATTTTATTTTTTTTTTTATTTATTTGTATTATCGCTCTTTTAAGGCTTGGCTTTAGATATTTGTTGCCTTTGTTTCTGTTCATCCATTTCCAACCCACTCTGAGCTGCACTACAAACACCTCTAAAACCTCTTGGAGCAACGAGTGTCAAGGCTGGAATGAGTTTGAGGTGTCAGTGATGCATTTAGCCTATTTAACTTGTGATCACAAGCATGTTACCAGCTCTCTGTTGTGATGTGCACAGCACATTATCATGGGCAGTTAAAATACATGGCGGGTCTGGAAGCAAGTCACTTTGTGAAGCTACCACCCTTTGGTTGGACCCTTGAATCATGGCCTCTTGGCAGGCAGCATCTCAGCAGCTGCACAGATCATCCATTGCTTGTCAGCACAACCTCTTGTGTTAGAGGACGGAGCCATCCTCAAGGGCCAGTTAGCCCAGTAATTCAGGGAAAGCTGAAAATACATCAGCTGATATCAGAAGTACATGCTATCAGCATGTCTGATAGTTATGCAGCACTGACATCCTTGTTATTCAAAAGCCATTTTCTAAGCAGTGCTTTCTTTCCAGAAAGTTACTTTTAAGCATTTAGATTCAACAGCCATGATTTTTTTACAGATGGGGAAACTGAGTTGGGGGGGCAATATGAACCAGTTCCCCAAACTCAGTGAGCCATCATGAAGCCAAAGCAGAACCAGCAGACAGGTCTTCTGAGCCCTGGTGTCGATGCCTGTAATGTGAAATACGCTGCATTCAGAAGCAGTGTCTTTAAATAAGTGCTTGAGTTACGTAGGGAATATTGCAGGTGGGTGAGTGTTTGATGGGTGACCTGGATGATGAAAGCACTGTTCAGGACAGCTCCCTTCAGAAAAAGAAACTTTGTTTTCTGGTCCTTGTGGAGTAGCTTGCATAGAGGAAGGAGTGAAAAGTGCTGTGAAAGGACCACTACATGAAAGAACTGCATTTAGGCAGTGGTAGCAGAAGGCACCTGAGGCTCGAGGAGCTCTACTGTTACATGAGCAGTGAATTTCAGAAGGGATGAGTTTAGAAAAGTGAGCTAGCAGCTGTCTGCTGAGTTGGAAACAAGGACGAGGACAGGGTCAAAGCTGAGGACAGAGGAGGATGGGAAAATGCAAGAGAGAAACTACTACAGATGTCACTGGAAGATGAGTGGGTGAGAGGACCCCAATCCTGTTGAATACTTGTGCACCATGTTCCCTCTCAAAGTGATAAAAGAAAAGAACAGGATACTTTAGCGTTTCATAAACTTCAGCAGGCACCTGTCCACATCTTTTAGCATTTGAAGTACCTGCAAGAAGTTTCCAAAGTCTTTCCTGAAGACAATGGGATTTGTCTCCTTTCTTAATTGGGGCTCAATTTGAGGTGTGAGAGTTTTTGAAGAGGTTGATGCTGACTTCCTTGCTTGAAATGAAAGCAGAAAGAAGTGGCTGCATTTAGTGTGTGAAATAGGACAACTCGTATCCTTAGACTGTCAATTTCCATTTATTTACTCACAATTATAAACAGAGCTGTTCATAAATATTAATAAGGAACATTCCAAAGCCCAGCTGAGAAAATAAGTATTATCACCGTTTACCAGTTGTCAGACTGAAGCACAGGAGGAGACGTGACTTGTCCAGAGGGACCAGGCAGGCTGACATCACAACTGTCAGCTTCCCATCCATCAGAGCCACCGCTGCTGTGTCCCCTTCCATCACCGCTCCCGCGCTCCGCAGTGCCACCAACCGCTGTGCTCGTGTGGCTGAACGTTCAAACACTTCCTCTGTAGCACTGGTTTTAATCACCACAACCCTTGTAGGAAAATCTGAATTATCTTGGGTTTGGTGGCAAGTCAGGATGCGGGGCGTTTCAGTCATGCTTATAGTAACCAACCCAGCGAAGTTAAATGACATTATTTTCCTAATAATTTCTCAGAGTGGCTGACATCCATCATGTCCCTGTGATGCTTGGGTCTTTAGAGCCTCTCATGTCCAGAGCCTCAAACATTCAAGAGCCACCTCTCTGGCAGCTGCATTCAGACCTCTGAGGCTGAATGGGTCACCAGGGCTCCTGCTGAAGTGGAGGCAATAGCAACCTTGGAGATGGCTTTATCAAGTGACCTTGAAATGCAGGTGTTCATTTCTTTCCACTGAATGTAGAAGGGAGAGGACGGGGAACAACTGGATGTCTTGAGAGCTGAGTTAGGGCAAATGAACCTGCAGGAGGCTGAACTTTTGTTTCTCTGTGCATTGCCTTCAGAGCTGGGTTAGATCACCTGCCACAGCAGGCTGTATTACACTGCCGAGGCAAGACCTTGATACTTGGATTGGAGTGTGAGGAAATGCAATTCAAACTGCAGTCTCCCTTCGTACTGACATTTGGGGATCCTTTGGAAATTGTCAAGGATCATTCTGGATTTCAGAAGTGGGTCGTGTTGGATTTTGGCACAAATAGCACAAAAGATGCAGAGGCACAGAAAGTGATTCAGTTGGGGTTCATGTTATGGAGCTCGTTGTGACACCTCCAATAGGGCTGGTAGAAATAGGAAGGTAAGCAGTGCTCAACACTGATCCTGCTTGTAAAACTGAGGGAAATGCAGTGCTGGATTGCGTTCCTGAAAGCAGGCAGAGTTTTGTGGAAAAAAAAAAAAAAAAAAAGTCTTGTGTTTCCTGAAGACAGAAGAAAATGTCATTTCTCTGTGCGAGGTGTAATAGTCCAAACCCCATCCCAAATGCAAAGTGATGTAAACCTGCAGTGAGCTTGAAAAATCCCATTGTTTTAGATGTGAGTTGCTTGACTCCTGGGAAAACATTTGCTCTCAGCCTGCTCCTGCCTGCGTGAACATGGAAATCTCCAGCAGCCTCATTTTCTGACCCCCCCTTTCACAGTGACTGGGATAGGGATGGGAAGGCTCCTGGTTCTGTGTGGGACACTTCCCCTGGTTGCTTGCCTTTGCACAGTCCTCTAATTATGCCCCTTCCCCTCCTCTAAGCTGTAGAATACCCTTTCCCTTCAGGAGCTGCTCGTGACAATCTTTAACCTGAATGCACAGGGCTGCTCCTGCTAAAGAGTTTTTGGCTGAATTGCATCCATCCCTTTTCAGTCTTCATTTCTTCTCTACCTTTCTGCTTTCCCACATTCCTTTTCATCCCTGTATCTCTCAATGTCTCCCATTCTGTCTTTCCTACTACTCCCTGGCCATGTATTAGAAAAAGGAGAGAGGAACCATGCAGATATGCTGTTGGATCTGTTGGGATCAAGTCTGGGAAGTCAGTGGGACTTCCTGACATTTCTGGTGATCTGAGTCTGAAACTGAGGAAAGGGGGAAGGGAGGTCCCCACTGTTTGCACACAGGGACAGTGGCAGGTAACCCCACCGCTCCAGCACCCAGTGTGCCTCGTTGGGTTCCATGTTGCTCAGGCTTCATTGCCTGTCCCAAAATTCCCTGGCTCCTGGAAGCGGCGTGCCCAGGGAGAGCAGGAAGCTTTGTCGCTGGGAACACTTTTTTCTTTAGTGCATCTGAACAGCACACGTTGCTACTGGCAGATTCTCATTAAACGGCTGAGGTTCCCCGAGGACTCGTTTCCTTCCTCCTCCAGCAGCAGGGCTGGGAGCACGCTGGGGTGAAGCAGTGGCTGCACAGCACGATGCAGCAGCTGCAGCGGTGCAAGAGAAAGCTGCCCATAGTTCCCTGTGGTTTCGTTGCTTTTAAGATGCAGTTGTTGTGACACTGATGCCACATTTAGAGCTCTGCTTATTTAATGCTTTGGGAGCTTATCAGTGGTCTGCACCAAGTACACATCGGTGTTGTGGGGTGATCCTACACAGCACCAAGTGCTTTCTGGTATGTGCAAGGCAGGCTCCATCCCTGGGCTCTCTTTCATTCACAGCTCAGCAGCGCTCAGACATGAAGTTCTGTATCACCCGTCTCCTTGTCTTTTCTCTCCTTCAAGTAGCATACTAAAATCAAGGGGCACCAACACTGACTTGTGCTGGGCTCTGACAGTAGCCAGCTTCTCCCTTACAGCAAGGTGCAAAGCCACCCCATGGCAGATGGAAGACAATATGCCTTCCTGGAAGCATCATCCCGCTGTCCCATAGAGTTTACAAAGTACAAGTTACTGTATTCTTCTAAAGCCTTTGGTTAGTTTCAACTATTTTCAGGATACCCTGGGACTCCTAGATCAATTTTCCTTAGTATTTTAGGCTTATTGCACTCTCCAGATCTCATCTTCAAAGCACCACAATGTGTCTTTTCTGGCTCCTGCCTGTAGGGGTAGGCCAGAGGGTGACCATCAGATAGGAACTTTTTATAATTCTCAATGTGCATTCTTTCTTGGATTTCCTTTTCTACCAGGCTGATGCATTTAACACGGACATTCTCCAAAAGAAAAAGATAAGGTTTCGTGCACAAAATAAGTTGCAACATCAATAGCTTCTCATCTTATAAGCAGTATAAAAATAATGGAAGTCTAAAGTGAAATGCTTGATTGAAGTTATAGAATGCCTTATTTTCTTTGTGATGATGAGGCTGTGCAGTTTTGTGCCATTTCAGCCCTAATTTCCATCCAGTTTTGTCTGCTATCTCCAAAGCAGAAAGCCTTCTTGATGTCTTCTGGTCCCTTCTTTCTTGTGGGCCAGATGCCATGAAGTCAGTCAGCCCCATGTTCAGCAGCTGGGTGTCACATAAACCCAGTGTAGATGTAGAAACATTGGTCTCCAGATATCTCGTGTGTTAGTTTGCTCCTGCTGCCAGTTCTCTGAGCACAGAGGGATGCTGACCTGGGATGACACAGTCTGGGTGCAGCTGCACAGCGCCATGTGCTGGGGTTTGTCACTGTCCTTCATCCCATCATGGAGAATGGTCACCAGGCATGGCTGTGGCTCCTCCCAGCAGGCTGCCTTGCTCATACTGCTCCTCTCCTGCTTTGGAGCCCAAATTCCAGTTGTAGATGGATGTAAAATGGGAGGAACTGCATTTGAGGCTGGAGGGCTCATGCATGGTGGGCTGGAGGAGCATAGAGAAGTCATAGTACTGCTCATTCAGAAAAAAAAGCAGTGAGAACTGGTGTTGGGACTCAAAGTACCACAGGCCACATGAGAAACCTTTGTTCTCCTCCTAAAAAACACCATAATGCCACTGAAAAATTTCTCAGACTGAACTGAAATCTGTATTGCTCTTCCTCCCATAGCCTGTTCCTCTGTTTCAACAGTCACTGCAACTTGCTGTATTGGGCAGCACAGGTACGAGAGTAGGGGTAGACATTAATCCCAAGAGATCATTGTTGGTCATTATCATCACCACTGTCAGGGCTGAGTCAGATTTGCTCTGCTCGTGATGTCAACAGCCATAAATTGTAGAACTAGTAAATAAACAAAACCAGCCAATAACCTTTGGAAACAGCAGAACAGATATACAACTCACACTGGACAGTTTAATATACTGTTAGCAGTCAATGTCAAATCACTCTTTCCAGGTTTCCCAGTTTGCCACATTCTCCCCAGTTTACACCTCTCTCTCTGGAAAGCAAGTATATTACATTAAATCTCATACACGTGACGAGAGCCCTCATAAGTACTGGAAAAGGTGAGACTGGTGCATGCTGAGGGGCAAAATCAAAGACCATTTCAATTCCACCTAAAGAATTTAAATGCCAATTAACGCAGTCTTGGCTGCAGATAGAAAGGCAGTGTAGGATATGTTGTGCTGTCATGAAATCGGTGCCCAGCACTGTTGCTCTTACTCTGTAATGGTGAATCACAATTCAACATGCAATCCCATAGCCCGTGCCCCAGCTGCAGTTGACTGAGATCCAAACACATCAGAAAATGTCACAAAACTTCTTTTATTTCTGGTCTCTTACTGTCATGTTCACATGCTGTTGGATGTGTTAGTGTTTCCTAAGGAGAGCAAGGCTTAGCATTCTGAGCCTTAAAAGATCTTTCCAGGAATGTGGCAGGCTCTGAGTGCCAGTGCTTTAAGCAGCTTGTTTAAGGCAAAAGGCTTTAAGATGTTTTTCTTCCATTTCCCATTGCTTACCCTGATGATGCTGTATGGGTAGGAACGTGCAGCCCAGAAGACCATCTCCAGCAGATCTGGGTCCATGCAGCCCATCCGGAATCTCTGGTACATCTTCACAGGAGGATCTCACTGCTCTGAGAGCAGGGACAAATCCTCTGCCACCTTTCTGTCCAGTGACTTTCCTTTACAGTGACACCTTTGCCTGTCCCTGGGTTAGTGCTGTGGCTGGGAGGTTGCAGCCACCCTTGTCAAAGGAAACTGATACAGCATTGGGTATCTCTGGCATTACAGATATCTGGGCCTTGAAACCATCCCTCTCTCACTGCTTTGGAAGCCAAATCCATAAGGGATCTGCTGGCACAGGCTGCTTGAGCATCGCTGCTGCTCGAGTACCTTGAAGGGCAATATGAGTGTGGAAGTTTGTGTACTCGGTGCTTTATACAGCCTGAGGGGTGCTCCTATCCACGAATATCTTCAGCTGTGTGACTTTCAGCAGTTTCCAAGAGTCTAACAGAACAATTTCTTGTGATAAAACGTTCTCATTTGTCCCAGTTCTCAGTCTCCACTCCTTCCTTTGCTATTTTTCCCTTTCGTGCCATTTCACTCCTTTTCTCTGAATAATTGCAGGGAAGGTCATGGCTGCGGTGACCAGCACTGGTGCATTGTGTGCAGTTTTGCAGAATATGCCTTGAAGTTTAACCTAGGAGCCCCCCTGCTGAATTCCCTTCACTTTTAGCACCTCAGGTAACTGTTCTCCCACTGAGAACTGGGATATAAGATCCAGGGCTTCCCAAGCTCCAGGACAAGCTGGCCCTGGCAGAGGCCAGGAGCAAAGGTCTCAGTGCTGAGCTCCATGGGGACCCTTCCCTAGCTTGCTGCTCTCCATGCTGTGGGAGCACAGAGCTCCAAGGGGATAAGAGAGCATCAGGAACACGATCTGCTGCACAGGGCCAAGAGTGAGGTTCAGACCTGTTTTCATCGAAGCAGTGTCTGAGAGAGATGCAGCCACCACAGAGTAATTCTCATCGGACCCTCGCAAAGGCATCCGGCTGTCACAGGAAGTTTATCTCTACCCTTAAAGTTCTGGCTGGAGGCAATTGCTCCTTGGTGTTCCCCCTCCATCCGTGACAAAGCAGCCTCCACCTTCCCCTCTGCTAACAGCCTTGAAGCCGTGTGCGGTGCCATCAGCCCTGCCTTTGCCCTTAATCGCTTTCTCCCAGCCGATATAATTAAATTCCATCAGGTATTGCATCTAATTTTTGAGGAGCTCCCAAAGAACAAAAGCCAGTTCAGTTGCAGGCGAACAGAACAAATTAATTAGAAGGGGAATATTAGGCCCTCTCTAAATTAGATCAGCAAATCTCCAGCAGAAGAAGCGTAGCTTGACTGGCTCTGATGTTGCTCACTTCCCAAGCAGCTGCTCAGCTCCATGGATTGCATACAGCATTCCGTGTCTCTGAATTAGGCTTGGAGCAACCCATGCTGAAAGGCACTCCAGGGCACAATTTCAGAGCGCGACGCAGGGAGTTGGTGGCCTTGTGCCTCTCATTAGTGTTGTGCTGTTAGATTGCCTCGCTGTACTCGGGGAATGTCTCCCTGTCATATCCCTGCGTATGTAACCCCAATAAAGGAGGATGTTACTTGATTGCGGAGCCCTGCACAGTGCTGTTTACCAGCATTCCTCCCAGCTATAGAGATCGTTATGAGAAAGCACTGGAATTATCATATAAAACCAGATCAAATACCCAGAAGCGACTCTTCATAAGCATTTAAACAAGTAAACAGATGGCATCAGCACAACTTACTTCTGCCTCTAGGAATCTTCAATCCTGGGGGATGACTGCACGGTCCCCTGTTAGAGTGGGGGATGCAGATTGCACTCGGAGCTCAGGGATTGTGCTCCGCACAGGTTGTGCTTGTGTCCTGTGCTCCTGATGCAGTGAGGAGAGATCCAGCTCTCCTTTTCCAAGTTGGAAAAAGACAACTAAGATATAATCAAATCCAACTTTCAGCCCACCCCCACCATGCCCACAAACTGTGTCCCCAAGTGCCACATCTCCAGGTGTCTTGAACACCTCCAGGAACAGTGACTACACCACCTCCCTGGGCAGCCTATTCTAATGGCTGATCGCTCTTTTGGAGAAGAAATTATTCCAAATGTCCAACCTGAACCTATCCCAGCACAACTTGAGGCCATCACCTCTCTATCACTGCTACCTGGAAGCAGAGGCTGACCCCCACCTCACCACAACCTCCTGTCAGGAAGCTGTAGAGAGCCATAACATCTCCCCTGAGTCTCCTCTTCTCCAGACTGACCCATCCCAGTTCCCTCAGCTGCTTCTCATCAGACCTGTGCTCCAGACCCCTCACAGCCCCACTGCCCTTCTCTGGACACGTTCCAGAGCCTCCATGTCTTTCTTGTAGTGAGGGCCCAACTGAACACAGCACTCCAGGTGCAGCCTCACCAGAGCTGAGTACAGGGAACGATTACCTCCTGCTCTGCTGGCTGCTCTATTACCATGCTCTCTATCATTTCACACTGTGCTTTTACCCCAGCTCTTTTCCTCCAGCCAGAAAAAGTCTTTTCGTTACTACCAGACTCTTATTCTTCAATAACAAACCCCTGTCTTTCCACCTTCTGCCCTCTCTGTTCCTGCCGACAGGATCAGGCCCCTCAGAAGGCCACTGACTGAGGCTGTGACGTACATACAGATATTTCCTCTCCATTCATCCCATGACATCTCCTGTAGGTTTCCTGAGTTGGCGTGGTTTAAGGACTCAGCTTCTCAGAGCTCACCGAGACAACAGCAGCTGCACTGCTTTATCCAACCGGCGTTATTGCTGCTTTCCCATGAAAGTCACTGCAGAAACATCAGGCTGAAGGGTCAGCATACGTGCACTGTGTTTTTGTAAAAGTTCTGTTTGCTCACAAACAGCCTTGCTGGCCCAATGCCTGTGAGGATTGTTTCTGGAGTTTTGTAGCTTCCCTATTCAAAGTAATTGTTGTAAATGCTGTCATTTCAGGCATTTCTGAAATGATTATCTTCTTATCAAAATGGCTGGTTTAGGATAATGTGGGCACATCAGTTTCACCAGCTATCTCAGGAGATAGCATTGCTTGGAAATTAAGGGCCACAGCTGCAAAAGTCCTTACAAAACACAATCCCGGAGCAAGGCTGGGAAATGATGTAGTTTGATTCAGAGATCACATCACCTCTTTTACCCTCTGGAGACTTCCCATTTCCAGCATAATTTGGTAATTTGTTCTTTTCCTTTACAGAAGTGCATCTCAATAGTGCATAGATTCTTGACATTATTTCTGAGCACCTGTTGTAGCAGAGCAGTAACTCATCCCTGCTGCTTCCCCTTCGGAAGGCAGATTAGAGAGAATTGGAAAAGCACTCAGCACTTCCCCCAGGTTACTCTTCTGTGTCAGTAATTGCTGCTGTTTCCCTAGGAAGGCAGTGGGAGCGTGGTTGGGGGTGAGGGGCTGTAAGGCAGGCAGCAGGCTGAACGGGCTGTGCCTGTGTGCCTGTGGGAGTGGAGGGGTCCGCTGCTATCTTTGAGTGGAAATGGGTAAAACCTCCCTCGCTGTAGGGTGAATGGAGTTCTGCTGTGTTTGTACAGTGCCCACAACATGCAGACCCTTTAGAGAAGGAACGTGAAAAGCATGTTATATAGACTGTATCCTAATAGCACAGGAGCAGTGGCTACAGGTTGGACTAGAGCTCTGAACAGCTTGCTCTCATGCATCACCTCTTTAAGCCCAGTACAGGTGCTGCAATCAGCCTTCCCTTACTTCTCATCCCCATGTGAATCTATGTGTGTGTGAGTTGTCTTTATGAAGCAGAGGTTCGGTCCTTTCTCATAACACAGCAGAAACAGCTGAGTTGTGAGTAACCCCAGCATCCAGCTCACGCGAGGTGCTCCTAGCGTTGTCCAAGAACAGGGCAAGGCACACCCAACCCCAGAAGGGTGAGACTTGGCTCAGCAGGGGAAGCTCGTGAATCTGACTGCAAGTGAGAAACCCAGCTGCACATAAGAAGGATGGTTTGAACCCTGGACTGTGTTGCCTGCAAGTGGTCTGGTAATGAGGGGCAGTGGAAGCAAACAGGAAGGTTTGAGCAAACATCAGAGCATGGTGGTGTGACACCATCAGGACTGAGTGGGGCCAGGGCCACGGGGCAGGTCCTCCTGCTGAGCACGGCTGGGGAGAGCTCATGAGACGTGGAATTTAACTCTGCAATAGGGAAAGCAGCTGAGATATTTATGAGATAATTAATTAAGGTGGTTTCTGTAAATGTGTCATCCAAAAGGCTTTATGTGCGTCTAAGCTGGCATTTTCTCTGGCTGGAAACTTTTGAATTTCTTCCACATTCAACTGGGAATTAGTGCTGGGAGAAAGAAAACAGATTTATGCCCGAGCTGCATGGATGCAGTGTTACACACAAAATCCTGCACAGCCCACAGGAGATCACCTTGTGTGTAGAGCTGAATTTGTATGGTTAGTTAATTAGTGTCTTAGCACTCTAATCAAAGCACAGCAGTTGCAACAATACTTGCTCAAATTAATACAGAAAGGCTCATTTATAATGCCCTCAAAATGGATATATAAAACTTCATACTCATAGAACCGCTGAATAGTTTGTGTTGGAAGGGATCCAGTACAATCCCTGCCGTGGGCTGGTTGCCTCCCACTGTAACAGGCTGCCCAGGGCCCATCCTCTTGGGCACAGAAGGGCAGACCCCTGTGACACATGGCACTGCTGCAGCCAACATGGCCTCACGGGATGAAGCCATGAGGCTGATGGCTCCTTGGGTGACGTATTGATCACCTTCTGTTCTGTCACACCTGCCAACCGTGCCCTGGAGATTTTCTTCAAGAGATGTTCTGTATTTTTCTTTTATTTCTGTGGTTTGGGTTGTTTGTTTTCTTTTTTAATGCTGTGAAGTAGATGGAAACAGAGAATTATTGAAACCAGAAATCTCCCAACAGATGAGTGCTGTGTTCAGTGTTGGGCCCCTCACTACAAGAAAGACATGGGGGCCCTGGAGCGTGTCCAGAGAAGGGCAGTGGGGCTGTGAGGGGTCTGGAGCACAGGTCTGATGAGAAGCAGCTGAGGGAACTGGGATGGGTCAGTCTAGAGAAGAGGAGGCTCAGGGGAGATGTTATGGCTCTCTACAGCTTCCTGACAGGAGGTTGTGGTGAGGTGGGGGTCAGCCTCTGCTTCCAGGTAGCAGTGATAGAGAGGTGATGGCCTCAAGTTGTGCTAGGAGAGGTTAGATTGGATATCAGGAATAATGTCTTCTCCAAAAGAGTGATCAGCCATTAGAATAGGCTGCCCAGGGAGGTGGTGTAGTCATTGTTCCTGGAGGTGTTCAAGACACCTGGAGATGTGGCACTTGAGGACATGGTGAGCATGATGAGCATGGGCTGGGTTGGGCTTGGTGATCTTCCAACCTTAATGATTCTGTGATTCTCAGATGGGTTCGGGGTTTGGAGCTATGGGTACTTCTGGACATCACGAGATTCCTGGGCTCACAGACCAGCCAGCATGCAGGGATCAGGAGAAGAAGCCTGGACTGTGTGGACCGTGCTGGGTTCAGAAGAGCCATACGCATTTACATGCTCACCCTCAGTCAGCCTTTGGTGCTGTGTTGCAGGAGGGAAAATAAAGACAATGCTTCTGAGAGCTGGGGGAACAGGATGGCCACTTAACCAGATAAAGCCATGCACACATTGATGTGCCAACCTGCAGCATTTAATCAGAACTGATAGTCTCAGTGTAGAACAGTTGAGATCAACCTGCAGTAATTGTTTCCTTGCTGGGGAGTGCAGCAGGTTGATAAAACAGCCCTTGGGCTCTGCTTCCCTCAGAGGGTGTTATGTGCTAAGCATGACTGTGTGTGTGCTGGGGAGATGTGAACTGATTCATGGCCTCATTTAAAAAGCAAAATACAAAAAAATAAAACAAAACAAAAAAACAGGAAAAAATAATGTTTTCTTCCCCTCCTGAGTCATGCAAGATGTGAGCTACCTCTGCGTCCTGTGCAATTATAGGGTGTGGTGAAGGACGCAGAGGAAGATGAAGGGCTGCTTCGTCACTAATTTGTGACAGGATCCCTCGACACGTGGCTGCCCTGCTGCTCCCATCACGTTGGGTTGCTTATGCCTTTGGTAGGGGCATTTTTTGCACTCCCTGGGCAAGGACTGCTCCCAGAGTTGTTTCCTATGGAGGTATCAGCCTGTTGGGTTTTGCTCGTGGTTTGGGTGAGTCCCTGGTGGTCCCATCCCATCTGTTGGATCCCATCTCTTTGCTGATGGAAGGGTGGTCCCTGCTGGGTGCTAGGGGTTGGATGCTTGCTCTTTGTGGAGCTGCAGGGCACATCCCATGGCATGCTGATGGGAAGCAGACCATAGGGAGCATCGCTGCTTCCTGCACAAACCAGGAGCTGCACTCAGGTATTCCACAAGCCAGCATGCATGTGTGTGGCCTTGGTGAGGTGCTGCATTTTGTTCTTCTGTCAGTGCAATCCTCTCCCTTTGAAGGTGTTTTTATTTGGATGTTTCAGCTGAATGTGAGCTCACTGCTGTATTTGTGTCACCTCCAGCAGATGTTGCTGGTGAGACCCTCCAGCACTGCACTCTTTTCACAGATACTCATTTTTTAAGTTAACAGAATAGCAGAAATTGATATTTTCTGAAATCTTGTGTGGCTTGTTGTGGCTTCTAGGGAGGCTGCAAAACCAAGGGCAACTGCTGTAGTTAGTAGAAAAAAACAATTAAGAAAAGGAGATACTACCTTGATCTCTAATCAGGAAATCTGGTACAGCTATTAACTTTGCTTTCTTCATCTTTTACGTTGCCAGAAAAATATATGAGCACGACCAGCACTTGTGCAGCTCACTGCACTGGATTTGGCATGGCTTATTGTGTAGTAAATGGGCGTAATTTAGGGCATGTCTATCGGTTGGGACTAACACAAACCCTGTGCCAGGAGCTGTCTCCCATTCCTGCAACGTTGTGGGAAGTCCTTCAGTCATTTCAGTCTGCGTCATTTTCCAAAAATCCCTGTTTTTGGCTAATAATTGCACTTGAGAGCTCCAGCACTCTTGTGGATAGGAAGCTTTCACCCTCTGTAGTTGCAAAGCGGACTGGATGATGTGATGCAAATGCACTCCAAAAACTGATAAGCACAGAATCATAGAATTGGGTTGGACAGGACCTCAAGGATCATGAATCTCCAACCCCTGCCACACGCAGGGCCACCAACCTCCACATTTCATACGAGACCAGGCTGCCCAGCTCCCCATCCAGCCTGGCCTTGGACACTTCCAAGGACGGGGCATCCACAGCCTCTCTGGGCAGCTGTTCCAGCTCCTCACCACTCCCTCTGTGAAAAACTTTCCCCTGACATCCAGCCTAAATCTTCCTTCCCTCGACTTAAAACCATTTCCCCTTGTCCAGCTATCTACCTTTCAGTTATCAGTTATCTACCTTTACCCTGATAAGCCAGAAGTTGCCCTGAATAAAAATGAAAAGGAAGAATAAGTATCTTCTTCTTCTGAACCTGAAGTTCTCCCCTGGCTTGGCAGTGCTCCTAGGCTGTCCTTAAGGCCTTATACAGCTTGCTGTGCTCAGCAGCCACGTGTGGAGAAGAGCCAGAGAGTGGGACAGGGGCAGGGGCTTAGGAACTGTGGAGCTGCCCAAGGCCATGGCAGGCTGAGCTGTTGGCAGCCCGTGGCCAGGGCTAGGCACTACATGATCTTAAGGACCCATCCAGCCTATGCTGTGTCCTCAGCAGACACCTTGCGGTCTTTTTGTCCGTTCACATCCTTTGTGCTGATGTGCTGGGGCTGCTCTCTGGGTGTAGTTTATTTCCAAGGGAACCTTGGGACAGGGATGAGCTCAGCATCACAGTGTGTGTCACCCCAATGGCCGTCCTCAGTGGTTCCTGCCTGCCCTTCCGCGGGTGATGTAATCTGTGCTCAGTAATACCATTTCTGAAAGGTGGATAGCAGCGTTTTAGTTCAGCTCTAATAACTCTGTTAAATCAGAGGGCCTGTAATTGCTGTTTGTGGCTGAGCCTGTTCCATATGTGTGTTATGCAGCGTGCAGTCGTAATGAAACGTTCCCTCTTTCAGCTGTATGCCCTAAAGAATGTCTTTGTTGTGCGGAAGGCACAACGCTCACCTGCTCTCTGCCTCTGCTATGTGCTATAAGCAAAGGAAAGGGGGAAAAAAAAGTCATGTTCTCTCCTTGTTTCAATTTCTTTTGGAAATTTTAAGTTGTATAGGTCCTCATTTGCTTTAGTAACATTTTGCCTTGGTGGACTCCAGGTCATTTCTTTTAATGGAAAAGCCTGCGAGCCCCTGTGTGTCTGAGAGTTTACATGCATTAGAGCACAGGGATGTCAGTGTGAGAAAGAGTGGGGAGTGAGAGAGCAAGAAAAGCCTCTTCCAGGCACTCAGATACTGTGCTCTGAAGCAGCATTTTAAATTCCATCTCAACCATAGACACTGCAGATGCAACATTGCTAGAGAAATACTGTATTAAAAGGCAACGTGCTCCATGCCATGAGATGGGTGGTTGTGTGGCTTTGGAAATAGAGTGTGCTAGAGGGCTCCAATCTGCCTGTTCAAGGGACAGAAGAGCTCCCTTCAGTGCATTGAACTGAGCAATGAGGAGAGGAGCCCCACTGCCCGTCCCTGTGGCTGCTTGGGCAGTGCTGCCTGTGACCTTCAGTGGCTGCCAGCGTTTCAGCTCCCAGATAGCTGCAGCCCATGGCACATCTTGTCCCAGGGACATTGCCTCCAAAGGGGAACTGTGCTGTGATGCACTGTCACACCAGGGGGAGAGAAAAGCAGTGGGAAGGAGCCTCGTGAGGCTTCAAAGTGAGATCCTTTGTGTCTTGGAAAGGCAGAATTTGCTCGGTTGGGTGTCAACAATCAGCAATAAAAATATCTCAGGTGTCTAAAATGGATTGAAAATAGATGAGTTTGCACCTGTTTTTCAAGAAATTGGTCCATCAGCTCTCTACCATGGAGCAGAGGGTATGACCTTTTTGGTCCATGGGACACTCATCTCCATCAGCCCAGCTCAGCTCATGCTGAGCCCCCAGGTCAGTCCTGACCCTGAGGTGGGAGCACACAGAGTAGAGGGGAAACACACAGCCCCAATAAGGAATGGGGCAGGGATGCTTTCTGCTGTTCTGTGGGAGCTGCACAGCCCACAGCTCCCAAGGCACTCCTACCAAACTTGGTGCCAGACTTGGCCATGGCGGGGGCAGGAGGAATGATCAAAAGAAGGAAGAAAGAACCTTGTAAAGCAAATGGAGTGTCCTGTAATGTGCCCGTAAAAGGAAAAAGTCTGTGCTGCTTGAAGTCTACAAATTCAGGTTTCCCATGGGAAAACATGACTCCTGTTCAAATGCTAATAGGATGTTGTCACAGGAATCTTTTAATTTAACTGTTATGTAGTGCAAGAAGGGGCAGAGCAAGGTTCAGAGAGCAAATGGGTGATGAATGATCTTCAATCTGCCAGGCAGTGTTTGCTTTTTTTTTAAATATACTTCCCCTCCTTGATCTCTGACTTAAGCAGATCCTCCAAAGGGATATATAAAAGACAGCCATGGCTTCAGCTGGGGGTAATGGTACATATTTGCGTGTTTCTTTTATTCTCATTTAAAACCGCTAAGTGATGGCACTGCTGAAGTGCCAGTCACCTGCATAGCTGACTCTGAGAGCATAGAAGTTGATGATGTCTGAGCAGAAATCAGCTTAAGGCCCATTTTTCATTTTTGAAATGCAGTAGAGAAAAAGAGAAGAATTGGGCACTGTGACTACACACCTTTTCAGGTTAGATCTCACATGAAGCAGGAGGAGCTTGCAGGCACTCAGAGGCAAATTGTGCCATCACAGCAACACGGCACGCAGGGCATGTGGAGCAAGGTGGGAAGAGCAAGAGAGCAGCCCAGCTCCTCTCCTCTGCAAAGAGAAAATTCTTTTTATCCTGGGAACTTCTTGGTGGATTTATGGCTGGAAGCATCCACGTTTCAAGGTTTCTGCTACCACTTTGCACTGCTATAAGCATAAGAAGGAAACTCTTGCTGCTAATTGTCCTGAACCTGTAGAAACACTTTGTGTGTTTTGAGAAGTTTACAGGGAGCTTTTGGCTGACCTTGACCAGCAGTGCTGCGTGAGGAAAAGGAGTGGGATGCTTTTTCTAGCAGATTGGAATAAACAGTTTTTCAGAACTCTCAGCATCTCCTGCCACCTCCATATGTGAGCTTTGTCCAGGGATCTTCAGCTTGCTCCTGGGGTGGCACAGACCCACAGGTAGGGGGTGGGGTTTGCAGCTTGCTCAGCTCCACAGCAGGGCATATTGTAGGGCAGGTTAGACCTGGAAAGGGTGCTCACCTTCAACCCAGCCGTATGAAAGGTGCACTTTGGTGATGGGAAAAATGGCTTGCAGCATTGAGAGCTAATGGCCTTGAGTTGTGCAAGGGGACGTTCAGGTTGGATATTAGGAAAAATTATTTCTCAGAAAGAGAAGTGAAGCACAGGCACGGGGAGGTGGGGCCACCATCCCTGGAGCTGCTCAAGAACTGTAGAGATGTGGCACTGGAGGACGTGGTCTGTGACCATGATGGGGATGGGTTGGATTTGGTGATCTTTTAGTAGACTTTTCCATCCTTACTGGTTCTGTGATTCTGTGATTCTGTGATCACTAGGATTTGTCAAGGCACTGTGGTGGGAGTCACTGGCAAAAAGGGAAAGAAAAAGACTTTGCAGACTAATGAGATTTCAGAATGTGTTTTAGTCTTCACAATGTTCCCAAAAAGCCTGAATATGTGTGAGAACACACAGCATTTTGTCTCCGTTTGAAAAACAGGAAAGGGCTGTAGCATCTGTCAGAGGCACCGTCAGCCAGCCAGAACACAGCCTTAGGCTGCATTTCCACCTGGATCCGGGATCCCATGTTGCCTTCCCTGTTGCCTCCTGACTCAGCTCTCCATTCGGGTGCCATGCATTGCACCATCTGCTGAGCCCAGCTCACAGCCACCGGGGATTGGAGGAACAGAGATGCATCCCAAGCATGTGCACCCCAGGCTTGTGCAGAGAGGATGGGAAGCTGGAGTCTAGTAGGGCAGGAGCTGCATTCCCAGCCCCCAGTGCTGCCCTGCTTCCCTCCCCCTGCACCCACCTTATCTTTGCGAAATAAAAGGGATAGCAAAATTAACAACGTGAAAAGGGGAGGAGATGATAAAGAGTATCTGAAAAATTATCTGTGTCCTCATTTTGGAGCTTTGCATGGTAAGCAGAAGCCCTTTTTCCTTATTAATGTATGAAAACCTTGAAAAGCTGGATGACTGGTGAGCAGTTGGTACCACTCTGTTGTGATGGACTAAGAGAGCTCTCAGGAAGTGTTCTGCAAAAGACTATCACGCTTGAGAAATTATCTGGGGATGTTGTTCAAGGACCAGAGCAAATAAATCAAAGCTAAAAGGTGAAGTCTGCTGTTGTGCTGCTAATGGGCACTTGGGACAAGAGAGATACTGGCAACTTCACTTTTGGGCTGCAAAAACCTTCAGCAATTATGGTGCAAATACTGCCAAGGGCTTGTGTGATACCTGTGGAATTTGCTCTGGGGTGTTTGCTTAGCTGTCAGACTCCACGTTTGGGCTGTTTGGCTCTGCTGTCAGACTCCATTCATGCCATGGAAGTATCAAAATACTCAGTTGTTCTTCCTAAGCCTTTGCCCACGTGGAAATTCAGTATTGCTGCAGTTAGTTCTGCTGTACCCCCTGCTTATCGTTCGTAAGGTAACCATGTGGTGGGGCCTTGGTGCTCGTGTACGGGAGCAGCAGCGGGGCTGCATGGCACATACCTGCACCTGTATAAACCTGAATAAAGTTGTTTTCTTTTCTTTTCCTTGCCAGGTCACTATGGGAAGGATATTTATCGAAGTGGAGGGCCAGATCTCCATAATTTCATCTCCTCCGGGTTTGTCACATTAGGACGAGGACACACAAAGGGTACAGTGGAAACAATTTTTTGCTAAATAGAAAAGATTCTTTTAAATAAATAATAATAATAATAATAATAATAATAAAGATATAACTCAAAAGCTGGCTTCTAAGTGCTAGAGCAGTATTGGACTGCAGTCAGTCGCTTTAGTCTAGCAAATATTGCTGCAGGTAAAATACTGTGCTCCTGGCAGAACCTTTTAAATCGTAGCAGGGGAGACAGTGGGAGAGTGTTGAGTGGAACAGCCAGCCTCCAGGCTCCGCTCTGACTGTGCAGTCCAACAATTTATACTTCTTTGTGTGTTTTCCTGGGTGCATGGATGCAAACCACCATTGTGCTGCTGTACTTACAAAGGGAAAGGGAAGGAGTGTCATGCTGTCCCAGGGCAGGCAGTAACAGTTCCAGAGGGCATTTATGGATTTCTTGTAGTTTCTGGGCTGCTTTTCTTTTTTCTTGGTGGGGGAGGGAGGGGGATATTATGAATATTTTATAAAATTATTTCTTTTTAGGTCCAAAACGTATATTTTATGTGCTCATATAATCTGTGATATAATGTACAAACGTGAAAACACAAAAATATACATATACTGCTCTGTGTATGTTCTGTGTATATGTACTGTATATATGATATATGTTGAGAGACAGTTGTAGCTATATTAGATACGTAACCACATATCCCAGGAGTTGTGGTGACGAAAAAGCTGTGTGATTTGACTCAAACCTGGCTGGTCACCAGAACCCCGGGGGAACGTTTGTTTTATGACCTTGTTGCCTGTTTGGTGAGTTTTTATGGTGTACGGTGAGACCGTGTTGGGAGCACCTTTGTGTTTGCGCCCACAGCCCGGCTGTGTCACACGGGTGCGCTGGCAGCGGGTTGTGGCACTGGGTGTGCCAGCATGTGCCATGCCAGTGCACCTCGATCTGTGTCCTGCTGACTACTGAGACTGCTGTACATCTCTATAGACACAATGTATGTGGAGATAACCTATATAGACACAATGTACTGTATGTGGAGATGTGTCCATGTGCTCGCCTGGTTGAATGCACCTGTGTTGTTTCTGTGGATGACCACGAGTCACAAATTATTAAAATACCTTTATTTTTCCTTACATTTCCTGCACTTTTTCAAATTCTCCACGAGTGTCATCCAAAGCAGTGTTGGTCCTGTAGAACTGTCAGAGAAGAAACAAATATATGTATATTGTCTGTGTATGTCTGTGTGTGCTTAAATAAAGTTTACTGAGGCTGAGGCAGCACCCGTGGGACTTGTAATACAATACCCTGCAATTCCAGCCTGGCACTGCACCGGTGGAAGGAAAGCAGAGGAAACCACCATGAACCTTCAGGTGGGCTGGGAACTAAAGTGGTTCAAGGAAGGACTCATGGATGGCGTTTCACACAACATTTCCCTTTCTCCTCTTCACCCGAAGGAGGTTTTACAGTCATGTCCCATCACATTAGGCCTAACTTCGGGTGTAGGGTAAGGCAGCAAGAGGCACGTCCTACTGAGTGGTGTGTCCTGATGGCACTCATCAAGAGCATGGTAACCCTGGGCAGAGGCTTACGACCTGCCTCTTTCTCTCTGACACTTCACTTACCTTTGAGCAGTTTTCTGTACCACATGCCTTTTCCAGTTCCTTCTCAGATAAAAATAAAACCTGCTTTCCTTCTTCAACTGAGGAGGCTTGGGGGGTTTGTTCTTCCATAGGTGGGCCAGTGGTTGTCACACCTTCCCCACTGGCTTTGCTGGAAGCCCCGCAGAGCACCTTTCCCATCCCTGACAAGATGGTAGAGTGGGCAATAGGAGCCAAATTACGTATGTATCACAGTACCAAACAGCCATCAGATAGAGTGGTGCTTTCCACCCTATCTGATAGAAGTGAATAACAGGCTTTTAGTTGAAGAAATTCAACTAACTCAGCTTTTTGTGTACCAAAAGTAATGGATTGTCTTTCCAATTTACTTCTAAGCTACCTGTAAATTCACATTTTATTTGAACTGTACCATATTGTTAATTTCTGACTTCCTAATGGTAAATTCACATGCCCACATTTGACTGGTGCAAGTGATTAACGTGTGCACACATTCTGCAGGCAAACTGTCTTGTTTGCTTGAGTAAATGTGTAGGTTTGTCTTTGTTTGTGATCTGATTTAATTGCCTATTTGTGCTGGGAAGGAAGGGGCTTTGTGTGTAGCAAGTGATGTAGGGTCTCTGTCATGATTGTGCCCTGTGTGACTGGATTGTTTCTGGAAATATTACATGATAGACTCCCTGTATAGTGCTTGAGCTGGCAGCACAGTTGGACACGTAGACAGAAAGGATGAGTGCACCAGCAAGGGATGCACTCCTGAGCTTTAGCTGAGCTACTTTGTGCTCAGATTTCGTCTTACTTCAATTCCAGTGAATGAAGATCTCCACCTCAGCCACTGTTAACATAACCATATCCTGTGTCGTCATTACCCTACCATGGAAGGGGGTCCTTGCTCTTAGACTGAACAAAGCCAGTGAAGTTTATCTCAGTATTTCACATTTTTGGTGTTTTCTCAACCGTTTTCTGTGCTGTAGCAGGACTCACAAGTGCTGAGTGATATTTAAAAGCTAGTAGCTAGTCTGTTTTGGGCAGAAGACAAAGATTTTAGACATGCTGAACTACCATGGCTACCAAATCAGCATATTCTGACATCCACAAGCTACTTCTAGACTGTGATTTATGCATCTTATGTGACACTCCACTGGGCACTGTACCACCGTCTGACATTTAAATATATCAAATCACTGCACAGTTTGTTCTTCAAACCATGGTAAGGGCTTCAGTGTCAGCCTGTCAGGGTGATCCCAGAATGAATCCAAAGGCTGTAGAAGCTCTCCCAGGAGAGACACACAATGCAGATAATTTAATCTAGCTTTGGATAGCCAAAAATTAGACATTTTCTTCTGAAATGGTAGCCTTCAATTCCATTGCAAAGCGTGTACCTCTAAATGAGTGCCAGTGTCTCCTGGATGGTAAGAGGTGCTTCTTTTCCCAGTCTAGCAAGAGGTGGAGCTGTAAGGGGTTGGGTCTTGTAGCATCAATGGCAACTGAATCTCACCTGTAGTTGCTAGCATGGGAAGTAGTTACTATTGCTCTAATTGCCATGGGATTCACTAGGAGAGTTCAGTGCTCCAGTGACATGAGCAGGAGCACTGAAGACGGGAGAAATCCCATTCCTCTGTGTGCACGGACCTAATTAAAGAAGCAGCTTCTTCAATGAGTCTCTGTCAGACCATCCTGCTAATGGGTTGAGGCAGTCCCAACAAGGACCTTGCTCACAGTCCTGCCAGGGCTCTGCTTGGTCACACAGGCTGGTACAGATACTCACCTGGCCGCAGCACAGCATGGGGCAAGCAGCCATGGGGATTCTGAACTGTAGTGAGTCCATATGTCTTAAAGAACAGTAAACTCAATTCAGATCAAGATTGTTGAGTTTTCAGGTAAAAAAAAATGTGGTCTTTTTTCCATTTCATTTCATTTCATTTTCTCACTGCCAGCCTCACACCCTAAAAATTGTTTCAGAATTGAATTGGGCTTTCTGTATTTCACCAGTCCTTTCTGTATTTCACCAATCTGTGCCTGCAGCAGAGCTTCTGTAGAGCAGATGATGAGCTTGCTTTATAACTAAAACAATTCTTTGTTTTCCTGGTAGCGCTACAACAATGTTAAATGTAGTAAGGCTTTTGCAGGAAAAGTTGAACTCAGCACTGGGGTTAGGGAATAGTGAAGCAGGAAGAATGTGGGATTTCAGACTCCTCTACTGCAGAGTCATCTCTCAGGGACAAAAAAAGACTTTTCCTACAATTTGCTACCTCCATGTAAGCTCTTGCCTGTAGGAAACTTTTTTTTTCTTGAAGCATCACTCTAAAATTTGCACCAAAGTTGTTCTCCAGTGGTGCCAGTAGGCAGGAAAGAAAATCAAACTGTATACACGAGACAGCATGATGTGGCTGTTGAAGCATGACTATGCTGCTGGCATCGCCTTGGAGCATCCTGCAGTGTGGGCAATGTGAAAAAGATGTTGGTGTAGGGTCTGGTGACTGAGCAATAAGAGCTACCCACAGTTAGGTTTTATCGTGTGACATTTGGTGTAGATGTGGCAAGATTTACAGCCTGAATGTGGTATTTCCTGATGGGGCTTCTGTTCTCGCTTTCCTGAAGCACATTTGGTACCTCATGCAGTCACATATTTAAAAGGAGAAAATGGTCCTTGAGGTAGTCTTACCTTGGAAAATGATCACCTTTTCCTCCCAGGCCACATGCAGGTGAATGAACTGCTGTAAACACAGACAGCCCGTGCATCCCGTGGTGTCAGAGCAGTGGAAGATAGCTGCTGTGTGAGTTTGGGGTTTGGAAATGGTGGTGTTTGTGAAAGTGAGAGGAGACAGAGATGGGGGCAGAGCTGATCTGAGCCTCGTGGCTGCTCCTCCTTGGGCTCAGTTTAGCGTGAGCTGAGGGAGGTGTCATGCCACCATCTGCTGCCAGTCCATGGCCAGACCTTCACCCTGCAGCCTCCTGCAGGGATTCCACTGTGCTCCCACAGTAACCCAGTGTGCCAGCACCTGGAGGTGAAGGGCCTGATGTCATCAGGGTCAGCACACAGGTTTACTGCAAGACAAGTCTCAAGAATAAAGCAGCAGCTCGCTCTTTCTGACAGAGCAGCATTCATGTTTGTTACAAGGGAACCTCCTACAAACACAAAAGAGGACAATGCAGCTCTAGATCATACTTAGCAACCAAGATCTTCCCGAGCTGCTCTGCTGTCTCAGCCAGCGGAGGTGGATGGCAGCTCCACTTTCTCATCTCTTTCTGCTCTCGCAGCTGCAGAGCTTTCCCAGCACTGTGTCTGGGCTGCTTCCCAGGCAAGGTGCCGCCCTCCTGCTGGACGGGCATGGGAAGCACCAGGAGGTGACTCATGGCTGTGTCAGTTTCCCCAAAATACAGCAAGTTGGTGTTAGTGTGACACTTAGAAGAGCGTGCTGATAGTGACAGGGCCGTGGAACGTCCCATGCCAACATGAGCATCAGATCATTTCCTTCCTGAGATGTCTTGACCTACCCATCTGCTGTATTCCCTCATCTGCACATCCTTTCCACCTTCCTTGGTTTTTCTGCAAGCTGGAGAATATCCGCGACAGGCTCTGTGTTTTGTAAATGACATATCTGTATGCAAACTAATCTTTATGCAGACACCTCCGTGGATTTATAGCGTTCAGCATGACGCCAGCTTTGCTTAGGCGCCAGATGTGATACAATGTGGGGCAAAATGGGATCAGGTTTTTATACTTGCTGGCACCATATCCTCCCCTTGTACACATGCTTGCGTGCATTCCCCTTTTCCACCCACTTTTGTTCCTTTTGGAGAACCCAACATACAGAAGGCTGAGCTCCTTTAGCAAGCATCAGCTCAGAAACCAATAGTTCTACTGGTCCATTGGCGTGTAAATATGAATCAGAGATGAGTGTGCTGGGGGAAGAGATTTATTAACTAATTTGTCATTAGCAGTTTGAAGGATCTGTCTCCTCTCTCTCCAGCACTGTCCTGGTTCCCTGCTGTTGTAGCTGTTTCCCTGTTGCCATCCTGGCAGCCTTGGTTTCTTTCCCATAGC
Source organism: Lagopus leucura (assembly GCF_019238085.1). Taxonomy (NCBI): domain Eukaryota; kingdom Metazoa; phylum Chordata; class Aves; order Galliformes; family Phasianidae; genus Lagopus; species Lagopus leucura. Next base: position 3,910,677 of record NW_024962289.1, read on the forward strand.
CCAGGTTCTTACCCTCAATCTGTTCTTTGGGGGTCTTGGTTTGTATCTGTTATAACCCAGCACTGATCCCCTACAAAACATGCAATGAAGCATCTACAAGGTGGAATTTACTGCCTCCCCTGTCATTAGTAATCCTCATGTGCAGCGGACTCATTAAAATCAGGAAAAAAAAAGAAGTTTAAGGGTCATTTTTTCATGCCTGCATCTGTAACACGCCATGAATAGATTACGTGAAAATTGAGGGTTAGGTGCGTTGAGTCCTTTTTCTCATTAAACACTTGTTACACATATCATATCAATGGGGAGATGTCAAAGCCAGAGCCTGCAGCATCCCAATGAATCATTTTATGTTCATCCTGGATGATGTCTAATGATTTCGATGGTGTCTTGCAGTGTGTGTGCGCTAAAGATCCCTTGCATTCTGATTCCAGATTAATTTCAACGATTGCATATTCTGACACCTAATTGTATTGACTTGAAAATAGGATCATTGGGATGTGGAAACTGCTGCACGGCTTTGCCAAAAGATTCCATTACGCAATAGGGCATTTCAATCCGCTCTGAATTATTTAGCTGACTCCAGGCGCGACCGTCCATTTCTCAGCAGTCTGGACAGCTCTTTTTTATAGCCCTCCGAATATCTGGTGGGGAGGAGAGCAGGAGGTCGCTGAAACCATAGCAGTGCAGCATGCCACCTCCATGGGCTTAGGCAAACCCGGAGCAGCCCCTGAGGTCACCTTCTGGCCTTGAATGCCTTGAAATAAGCAAGGTGAGGGGCTGGAACCCTTCTGCCTTCTCATCAACTGGCAGCAAACGAGGCATTAAGCACAACACAGAGAAACTTTTAGAACAGGGATCTCAGTGAGCGATGAGAAGGATTGGTAGCTAATCTGAGAGCTTATTAAGCAGCAGAAAAATGACCACAAGGAGGGCATGGGGCACATACATCACTGCCAAGCCAGGAGGTGCAGCTTTCTGGGGCAAGAAGCCCACAGCCGGCTATTGATCAGAGCCCATTTCCTGCAGCAACATCCAAACCTCCTCCTGCAGGCAGCCTCTGCGGTGTGTGTGAAGAGGCACTTGTCATTCAGAGATCATGTTGCATCACCTGTTGATGGTGTTTTGAACTTGGCCTCATGAAGCGTGCTTCCTGGAGGACACGGGTGGGACTGGATGAGGAAGGGAGGATGGATCAGGTTGGGCGGCTTCTTCTTTCTTACTGAGAGAGCGTTAAAACAACATGTTATGTTTCGACAAGAAAAGACCACCCTGCCACTGCTGATACCTTATGTTTCCATGGCAATGTAAAGCACAGAAGCTCCACTCATTCTTCTGTGGTTTGCAAACTATTTTGCTGCCCACTTGTCCTGCAGACCCAACCACAGCCAGCATTCTGCTCAGTGCCTGGGAATGGTTTTCAGTAATGTGGTGCTCTGGAATGGATTTCTCTACTTTCTGCTGTGTGCCAGCATTATATCAAAATAAACAGCAATAGCTGAGAGGAGAAGAAAAAAGCCCTGCCTATCGGATGCCCTTTCACAGGGAGTCTGTCAACTTTCTGCAACATTTTGGCAGGTACCTTTGAAAGCTGAGCTGAAGGCTGGTGAAAAACTGGCAATCACAGACCAGCTGCCTGTAAAACAGGGAGCTTCAGCTGCATGCTGCAAACTTCTCTTTGAAGAATGTGTTTTTTTGTATTTATTATCAAGAATTGGTGTATAAAATAACCGTATGATTTTCTACTACAATGTTACTGAGCACCTCAGGCTGGTTATCTCTTCACAGAGGGCTTTTAAGTGAAATTAGGAATCCCCTTTGGATTTGCAATACTGTTTCTTTAGCAGGCCACCAATCAATTGTAATGTGTTTGCAGATTGTAAATAAGGAATTGAAGTGCTATGAAAGAAAACCTGTGATTCCTGGGGGCATATGGAGGACTCAGCAGCGGAATCTGTAGTTCTGATCTCTCCTGTTTCCTCAGAACAACGAAGTCCCATAGTCAGAGTTCAACAAGGGAAGAGCTTGGGTGTGCCAGATATGTACTGTTACAGCAAAGCCAGTATATTATATACAGTTTATCTTCTTAATGCCTGTGGAAGGAGCATTGGCTCATCATCTAAGAAGTGTCTTTGGAGACACAAGCCCTAGATTTGTTTTCCAGATTTGCTTTCCAGGTTTAATACTCACTCATAGGAAAAATTGATCCCAGGAGTTTCAGTTTACTTTTCAGTAGTCAGTACAAAATGGTGGACAGCTGTAGGGGCTTCAGACGACAAATGCCATAAATGTAATTGCAGACAGTCTTTGAGAGACAGACTTAAGCTCATTTATTGACTTTTTCTGCTCTTTGAAGCAGATTAATCTCCATCTGTCTGTGCACAGGCCTATGGCTGCGATCATTTCACATTGTGGTACTGTCTAGAAGTCACAGCATGAGGATGGGAACCACAATTCCTAAGTGGGGATAAACCAGGAAGAGTCATACACCAAATGTTTTCTTCCTTCTGAGCTGACAATAACCTGGAGGCCAGTTCTTGGCACAGGACAGCAGGAACGTTAAGTTTCACAGCTTACAGCATCACTTTGTTGCCCCAGACTTTTTCAGAGCTGAGATCACTAACAGATGTGGCTTCCACTTTGCTTCTTTTCTTTGCAGTGTGCCAGTAATCAGTGTGGGCTGCTGGAAGCCTTGAGCTAGAGAAAGAGAGAGTGCTCCCATGTGGATGGCCTGTGCTTTCATAGGTTGGCACAGCAGGTATTGAAGGAATTGCTAAGAAGTTTTCATTGTGAAGCTCAGATCTGAGAAATCGGAGCCATTCCAGAGAAGGAGTGGTTTATCTCTGGCACGTACATGAAGGGTACTGCTTCAGCTGGAAGACATTTCTATTTGTTGAGCTACTTTTTGGGCATTCAAGGAGACATAGGGCTTAGCAATTTCCCACGTGCCAGAGTGGCCTTGCTGTGAGGCAGTTTAGGTTATGGAACCAGGTTGTGGCATACCTTTTCTGTAGGCTGGGGAAGTTTGTGGAGTCCAAAGTTTGCTATTGTTCTCCATGAACAAAAATTGCAGGGGAACCAAGGAGCAGGAATCTCAAAAAGAAATGGGTAGGAAGTGATAGGACAAGTGGGAATGGTTTTATACTAAAGGAAGGAAGATTTAGATTAGGTGTCGGGAAGTTTTTTTCTGAGAGAGTGGTGAGGTGCTGGAACAGGCTGCCCAGAGAGGCTGTGGATGCCCTGTCCTTGGAGGTGCTCAAGGTCAGGTTGGATGGGGCCCTGTGCAACCTGATCTAGTTCATGATCCACTGGTGGGCAGTCCTGCCCGTGTCAGGAGGTTGGAACTTGATTGTCCTTGAGGTCCCTTCTAACCCAAGCCATTCTAGAGTTCTGTGATTCTAAGGATGGATCTTACTGGGGCATTGGGGAGGGCTGTGGGAACATATTTTTTTTCTTTTTGCACATACTTTCCAGAACAATCCCCCTGCCTCTTTTCATAGACCAGCAAGAGCCATAAAAGTTATGGTCTGTCAAGAAGGACAGGTGTAGGGCTGACCAGAGACACTGGAAAGGAGAGGAGAGTTTGTACTGAGTCCCCCACAGCTCTGCCAAAAAGCGTCTCTTTTGGAGGGCTGAGACCATTCCCACTGCTAGGCTACTGCTTCTTGCTAGGACAGATGTTTCCTTTCTGAAAGCATCCCCATTTCTTCTCAGAACTTGAGGAATCCCATTCTGTCTTGCATACTCTTCGAGGTATTGGTTATAAAATTCCCCAGGGTCCTGAAATCCCTCATGCCATGTCCATCATGCTCCTGAAAATAGATGACCAGACTCACTTACCATAGTGGTGTGCTCTCAGTTTCTCATATAAAGCAAGTCATGATGATTTCTCTAAAGAATTTTCGAGATGAGGGCATCATTTCCATTCAGTGCCTTGAGGCTGCTGCTGGTGCTCTCCCAGAACCTGGGACTGCAACAATTTCTAAGACTTGTGGTTAGACTGAACCTATAATTTTTTTCTGACAGGTGAAAAGCAAGAAGCATCTCTTTTTCACTGATTTTCTTTCTAGATTAACAGCTGTGTTTCAGCTGGTGGCAAACGATGAGGCAGTCCCTGTAGAAACAAGGTGCATGGAGCAGGAAGCCTTCAAGCAGGAATAGATCTTTTCATGGCATTTTTTCTGACTCCTGGATAGTCGTAGCATTAAGTGAATGAATAGAGAGGCTGGGGTTTTGCCAGGAGTTCATATAGCTGACATACAGTTTCTGGACCACAGCCTAGTTCCTCAACTAAAGAGCCGATTCCAAGCCCACTCTCTGCTAATGACTGGTGTTTTTGAATCGATTTCAATGGCATTGGCTTGGATCTGTGGCAGAAGATACACTCGTGTATGCCAATGCAGACTGTACCACACTGCTGTTGTACACTTGCCCTGTTCTCCATCTTGCATTTGTTTTCCCAAGGTACATTTTCCCCTCTGAGCAAAGATGGCACATTAGAGTCTTTTTCTTTAAATATGATTGGGCAAAACGTGCTTCTAATATGAACAAAAAGGAGTTTACTGATCAGACTGAAAATTTATCTCCGGCTCTAGGGGTCAAACTGGATTTCGCTATCAAATTCTGTGGATAAGGCATAGAGATGGAGCGAGCTTAAGAGCCTGCCCTCCCAGTGGGAGTAAGAAAAATGCCAGTGCAGACAGCAAGATGTGGATCTGCAGTGTAGAAATCCTCGTCCTGCACAGTCATGGTTCTGAGCACATCTGTTCTGTATGTGTGCCCATATCTGAGCACACAGCTCACAGATTTGTCTCTGGTAATGCAAACCTTCAACATTTTATTAAGGTGCTGTACTCTTATCTATTCTTCTTATGTCATCACCCTGCCTCTGTTGTTTAAATGTAACACATTTTATTCTAAAGAACACGTTACTGTCATTAATTCAAGACATGCTCAGATACTAAGAGCGTGCTGTCTATAAAAGGCCCGTCCTCATATTCATTTTGAATTAGGAAACTAAAAATAGAGCCAGTTCAAATATAGGTGATGAGAATAACCTGAGACTCATGTTAGGAAGTAAAATGTGAATGAAGATTTTAAAAGTGCCTGATAAAGTGTGTGTGCTTCAGCAGATAGAAGTCTATAAAACAGCTCTGGGACAGAGAAAGTAGTTTTGGATACTGTGCATCCTCTCTGCATAGCACCTGAAAGGCATTGATTTAAAAGTGCTCTATTGAGCACTACAGCGAGAAATGCCTTTCCACACAGTGTAATCATTGCCTGTGAATCTCACAGACACAGGATGCTGTTGGGAGTGCAGTAAGACTGCAGCCCAGAGGGACACATGTATTTGAACCCACAAACCGCCAGCACTTTACCTTGTACCTCAAGCACTGCCAAAGCTCTGCTCCCTGCCTCCAGGCTGGCTGCAGATGAGGGCATGGTAGCCACAGCCAAGCTGTCCCCTTCCCACTTGTGCCCTCCAAACATAAAGCAGAGAACAAGTCAGGTCCTCGAGCAGCTCAGCATCCTTCAGCACCATCAATGTCTGGTGGAACATCCTGACACCAATTCTGCCATGAAAAACAAACACTTGGCCCAACACCTCCATATCTCACTCCTGAAGCATCTCACCAGGGCAGCTCCTGATGACAGGACGTGGTCAGTTCCAACTTTTCCTTTGGTGAGTGATGGGAGTTCCTGCCGTTCCTCAAAGAAGCTGTCTGGAAAATCTTGAGTCTCTGGTCTTATTTCTTAGGATTTTTGAGGTGACGGGTGGTTCTTCTGAAGTTTTTCATGTGGAAGTAGAAGGGGAACAGACCCTGAGAGTATGTGAAGGATGCAGAGAGCCATAGCTAACAGACAGCCACTGGGGCAGCCTGTCCAGGTCCCATCATGGCTTTCATCACTCACCTCCCTCCAACCTGCCACCAAGAAAAGCTTTTCTTCCTGCTCTCAAGAGTATCATGCATTCCCATGATCATTCTCATTATGGAGCTTTCATTCCTTAGATGCGAACAAAGATTTGAATAGAGCGAGTGAAAACCTAATAGATAGCTGCTGTTGGAATTTCTAAACAAGCCCTTCAGAGCTGCTGGCTTCTTTTCATATGCAGATAAGAAGGAAGTACCTTGAAATATTTAGGCTGAACTCAGAAGAGGCACTGAACAGGGGGGATGGATGGCAAAAGTAGAAATAATTTTAACCATTTGCAAAACATTTTCCTGCACAATTTTTCCCGAGAAACCCAACATATAATTTGGGATTACTAACTTAATTTTGAAACTGGGGAAACAGAGACAGGACAAGAAAATGTATCTGAAATGATGTAGAGATCAGGAACTAAGTTTGGTGACCAGAGGGGAGAAGTGTCAGTGATAGGAGACACAGTGGCTGAATCTACATGATCATTAGTAATGATCAGCACATGACTGAGGTGACTTTCAGATCATATCAGAAAGGTGCTGATCTGCAACATCCTGAGGCTGATGAAGTCAGCATGGGTGGTACAGTCATGGACCTATTCAGGCTGTCCTTGTGCCAAAACAGCATGGTTTGCACTATCCTCATGACTTGATGGCATCCAGTTTCTCCATTGGTCACTTGCTTATGCCAACATGAGTGATCATTTTTTCTTCAGGAGGATGCTGAGGTACCCGTTGCCATCCAGGCTTTAGGACAGTCTCATCCAGAAAGCATTCAGACACAGATCTCTGTGCTCTGGTAACAGTACTGATGAAGCTGAAATAGTGACTTTTCTTTTTCCTGTGGATTTTGCAGCAAGTCTTCAGCAGCATTTGAGGGGAAGTGAGAGAGCATAAGCAGGGTTCACTTTTCAGGTTTCCTCTCATCGTCCTGCACCATGGGGACAATTCCCAGCAGAAGCCCCATGTCTGCACAGATGTCAATTCAGACATATTTATGAGCAGAAAAATTGCTGGAGTGGGACTAGGACCCCTGCCAGGTTAAGTTGCTGGCTAGGAGAGAAGCCCATGTTTGTGGCTGCACATTTGCTCATGCAGATTTCCTAGGCATATGTGAGTCACAGCAGATATTCCTCTTTCCTTTCTGAAACAAGCAGCAGAGGCAAAATAGAGTCAATGTGGCCTCTCCATCTGACTTTGCTGCTCAGTGTCCCTCAGTATGGCCTGGGGAGAAGGAGACCCTGCTGTGTAGGACCTAGAATCATATCATCATAGAATGGCTTAGATTGGAAGGGACCTTAAAGATCACCTAGTTCCATTCCCAACGGGTCAGGCACGAACTATTCCTGGTGAAGCCGTGCTGGTGGTCTCGGATCCTCAGCACCTCTTGCAGGAGGAACTGCTCCATGATATTCTCAGTCACAGAGCTGGGGCCCCCTGTAGTTCCCCAGACTTAAGAAGATACCTCTCTAATAGATCCACTCTGAGGCTCTCTACTGATTCTGATAAATGCGTAGTCTTGGCACTGATCAGATACCCTGAGACAGAAACCTCCAGCCCTCAGAATGATATAGGCCATCCGCTATCCGCTGTCTTGTATTATGGGGGAAGAAGAAAGGAGGGGAAAAAACCAAACAATCTGGTGTCTCTGAGCTATTATTTAGTCTTCTCCAGGTAAGAAATGACCCACAGAATTTACAGGAGTCACTGAGCAGCTTCTTTTTGTCTGCTGTGTTAAAGGAAGATTAGTTCAATCTCAAGCACACACAGAACCATGGCACAAAGAGGATTTGGTCATGTCAAGCAAAGTGTGACTGCAGGAGTGCAGCTTGCCTAGCCCAGGAAAGGAAAGGTAGGAGGCAGGGGGACATCCTGCACAAACACAGCAGTGACTTAATAGTTGTGAGGGAAAATTGTGTGTAAACCAGAGGACAATACCAGCACAAAGACAAGTAGGTGAGGACTGGTTATGGACAAGATTAGTCCAAGAGGTTTGAAGGTCAGAGCAGTGAAGTTCTCTGACAATCAGCCAGTATTGCTATGCGCTGAGATGAGCGTGTTGGCTCTGCAGCACGGAGCTTGGTCGGTGAGTGAAGGAGCCTTATATCCCAGCATTCATGAAACAAGGCTCAGAGGATGGCAGCCTTCCAGTTCTGGTTACCTTTTTCTAACCTAGGAACGCTGAGAGGAAGCTTGGAGCCCAGCAGGGACAATGTTTCTGTAATAACCCTGTGCTGGCAACCGGAATGCCTGATGAGAGTAGAATAAAGGACAATTTCTGAGAGAAGGATGGATTATTTGAGTCTTTATAGCTTTGTTCTGAAAGGACAAATAATATCCCCAAAGAAAGAGCTGCTGTCCTTCTGAGTACATCAGCTTCCAACTGCTCAGATTTTTCATGAGAGCTGTGTCTACTTGCAGGCTTATTCTGCAGGAACTGAATGCATCAGAAGTAAAGCAGAGTAGGCTGTTGCATTTCTTGTCTGCCTACTGGTTTCTAGCCAAGATAGGACCCTTGCCCCCAACATTAGGCCCCAAGGCTCTCTAAAAAGGAAACACTCCAGTGCAGCCTCCTTTCTCAGGTGCCCCACGTTTCGCAATAATGTTGAAGTCCTCCGTATTGCTGAAGGACATGGGATTTATATCGTCTTGTTTACAGCAGCAGTTAAAAATTGGGCTCTCAGCCTAAGCAAATCATGTAGGCTCTCAAAAAGCCCATGTGAGAGGTGGGCATCTCTTCAATGGGATAGATGTGTATCTCTGCACGCACAGCATGGATGATTAACGAGACAACGTGTCAAATTTCACAGCTAAAACCAGGGGATTTGGATGTAGTTTAAAGTTGCATCCCCCAGCAGGGCAGCTAGGATAGATATTTTGCTCATCCTCTTCCTCTCCAGTGCATCTTCTTTTGTGCCACCACAAACACAGGTGTCACCACACAGTGGGTCAGGCTGGAGACTTCAAGTGGGACGGAACCAAACCCAGACTGGTTTGAAACTGAATCAGTTCCTGCTGTGTCTCCCTGGATGCTGCACTGCCTGGATTACAGGGAAGGAGAGGAGTGATGAGACCATGTCAGTAGCATCACTCCTTAAAACGAGTATGAAACTTCAGCATGAGTTGAAGCCCATTCTTTAGAGTCACAACACATTGCATTATGAAAAGAGCATGGCCCTATAGAATGACCAGCCTGGATTTGTAGCTTGCATCACATTTTGAGATTCGTGTTATGAAGTACGAGCTCTGGCTAACAAGCTGTATTTATCTTGCTTGTATTGATCCTTGTTGTGCCACAGTAATTTCTTGTCTTTAAGGATTGCAGGGTGTTTTAATTTAAGTCTTCACCTTGTGTGAAAACAGGAAATTTGGGCTGGTGGAGAATGGGGGTTTGCAAGGTGTTGGGGTGCTGGAGTGCACAGAGACTGAATTTCTTTATCTGCATAAGTCAACACAAGCCGCTCTCACAGAAGGGCAACTTTCTCCATATACATCCTCACTCTGTTTCTAATATAGAGAGCTAAAAAAGCTGCAATCCAGCAGTTGTGCAAATGGTGCACAAAGCCATTCTCCATCAGGCTCCGAGGCAATGGTGACTTTGAAGGAAATCACTTAGGAGATTCTTTAGCATGCTTTTTCCATAAGAAAGAGGACAATGCTAGCATGGCTGGGGGCAGATTGGTCTGAACTGTAAGGCTGTGAACGTGCCCGTACTTCCCCCCACCCCTCTAAATCTGCTAATGCTGTCTCATCAAGGCTGCATGCAAATTTACAAACCCTAGGCTACTAAATTACTCTCACCACCCAGTGTGAGGAAAGTTCAGAACAGGCTGCTTCTGCTTTGCATATCTACAACAAAGAAAAGAGCCCTTTGATGGACGCCTCAGATGTCCAAGAGCTGTGAATATTCAAGACGTCAATGCCAAAAAAAAGTCTGATAAAAACAACAGAAAACATGTCCTGTCAACCACAAAGAGCAGTGCTGTCTCCCTAGCAAGGGCTGAGGTGACAACAAAGCACAGCTACCACTTTCTAAATAGGATGAGGCCAGTATAGGCATTTATCCCATTGAGAACAGCCATGGGCAAGCAGTAACAAGGGCCAACAAGCTCCAGCTTAGTAGACAAGCGAGAGCCATTTTTCAGGCTTTTGCCACCATTGTGCTATTTTGGACTATTGAGGTAAGGGCAAGAGCAAATAGGAGATGAACTGGCCAAGACTGTGAGCTGCAGGCTTTGTCTTTGTTGGAAATTCCTTTCTTTTTTTTTTTTGTCACCAGGGAAACAGAAGCAGAAATGACAAATGCTTTCCATTTGTCAACATTTTCCATGGGTATTTTTGGTTTTCTAGTGAAAAACAAAGCATAGATATTTCCCAGTTTAAAACTATCTGATTCACTTTCCAAGGTGGAAATGTAGTTGATGGGCTGAAGATCCAGCTGGGCTTCCTTATATCCACTTCACCACTTGGGACCACTGTCTCTGTGGAGTCCTTGGCTGGACTCCTTCCCACAGGGAACATCTCAGCTGCCACTGCGTGTCACATCCTGGAGCTGTCATCTGTTAGGGCACTGTGACCCAGAAGGGAGAACAGGAACACGAAGCAGCTCAGCTGCAGCTCAGTTCTTCACTGTAAACAAATTCTGATTTAAAATGGTTTCATTTCCGGCACCATTTTGAATTTTGAACAAGCCTTACTGCTGTCTGGAAAAATAGGAAATTGCGGAGAGGTGGGTTTGACAGAGAATGTGTTTTCTGCATGTTTTAAGAGGCAAAACTACAGGCTTCCTTTCCTGTAAAACTCTCTCAGCACAATCATTTGATTTGTGAAGTTAATCTGGAAGAAATCCTCGGAAGTGAATTGAGGAGCTGTGACCTGCCTGGACTTTGCTCAGCTCAGAGCCATGTCTCTGGAGATTAGGTTTGGCTGGGCTGATAAATCCTGCTGAGATTTCTATGCAAGCGCCTTGTGGAGAGCAAAGCTCTTTGATTATCCTGTTGCTATTTGCCAAATGCAAAGGACCATGTAAAAAAATTACTTTCAGCCTTCAGAATTGCTATACTTTCCCTCTCCTTTTGATGTCTGAGAAGAAAATAGCCCTGTGAAGCAACTTGATTTGTTCAGAGCTATTAACGAATCTTCCCAGGGTCCCAGGGTGACATAGCAGGTCTGGTCTGACTCATTCCATTTAAGAGTGTCTCCTCCCAGCTAGAAATAGCTCTGTGTGCAGCCGTAAAGCACGTGAATCAATTAATGTCTTTTATTAACTAGAAATGCAGATAAATCCCCTGCATCGGGAGCAGGAAAATTGCTGGCTGCCGCTCCTGCTCCCTCCCCACTCTCCTCTTTATCTGCTTTCTTTTATGAAAGATCTTTTTGGAAGTAGACTCCAGGTTCACGTGGATACTTGTGCAGCTGAATCTCAGACTTTCTGGCATGGAGAAAGATATGACAGGAAGATGCTGGATCGTGCTCCAGGAGATCATTAGCTGGCGGGGAGAATGAGGAATTCAAGAAGCATCTTGGCCAGGGAGCAATAAGTTAAATAGGAGCGTAGGCTGGACTGGGAGAACGAGGCAGAGGTAATGGCTTCACATGGAGTATGTGGGTGTATCGTACACGGGGAACTCAATGAAAATCCTATGCACATACGTTAGTGGTATTTATATTAAAGAACGTGGCACACTCTGCTCCTGGCTCAGCTGTGACTGCAGCCTCTCCTTTGCCGTGATCTGATGAACTGAATCCCAGCAGCTATTTCCTGGGAGCTGAAGGAGGAAGAGTGTTCCTTCATCCTCTGTTCTGGGACGTGGTGCTCCACATCACGTGCCCCACAGCTGCACCACACTGGGCTCCTTTGGGGACGGGTCCCATTGAATCCAGCTAGTGCAAGCGTGAGGACGTGAGGGAACGCTCTGCTGCATTAGGGCTGTACTTTTGGGTTTCGTATCCATTTTCTGATACTTTAAAGATCCATATTTCTATCGCAGTCTCTTATTCAGTGGTCAAATACCATCTGCAAGGGTGTTTTAGCATCCCTGCCTTTTGCTCAGCTTGGTACCAGTGACTGGCCATGCACACAGATAAGGCTCAGTCCCAAAACCTGCTTGCTGCTATTTTTAAAGGTAGAGGAAAAATACCTTTACTAAATAATCTCTACATCAAAATAGGTACATGAGTCAGAACACACATTGAGAAACTTGCAGGGAAGGCTTTAAGTAATAAGATTCATTCAGCTCAACCATCTAATCACCCCTGAAAGTGAAAGATTCGTTAAAACAAAAGAGTTATTATCTGGGAAAGTAAAAAGGGAATCTGAATTTGTTCACTTCCGCACGTGGGGAGTACAGGGAGTCTGCATTTCATTATACGCCAACCCAGAGGGCTTCATTAGCCCCCGCAGTGGAAGCAGAACTACAACAATTTATGAACACCTGCTTAAAGATCTCCCTGCACCATTGCTTCGGTTTAACCTGCTTGCCAGCACAGCGGCTGGAGAGGGAGCAGCACAGGAAACTCCATCCAGCCTCTTGTCTGGGAGCGCATGAATAAAAGCAGTGCAATCCCCAAAGAGTGGCTGAGCCTGAGGATTTTAAATCAAATGCAAACAGGCTCCACTGTGCACTACATGGGCAGAAACGGGAGTCCCAGGCAAGGAGAACATTTAGAAAATGTTCGTTTTACTTCTTAAAACGACAAATGAAATCTGCTGGGCAATAGAAACAAATGATACACAAATAAAATGATTTTTAATTAAAAACAAAAGCTCCAATATGGCTGTTGCTAACAATTTGCTTTGCTTTAGTAGATTGAATTTTTTCTCTGACCTTTTCCTTCAAATTTAAGATTTGGTCTGGTACGTTTTCAAATGACAAATATGAATCACTTGAACCTTCTGAGTTCATTTGTTATCAGCCCATGCTGAAGATGTTACTGTAGCCTCTAATCTATGTTGACACTCAGTGGAAAAATCAGATTTTTTGTTTTTCCTCAAGCATGTGAACCTTGAAAACAGTGGAATTCTGCCTCGCTGAGAGGTGGGAGGAAAAAAGGAGGAGAAGGCAAGATGATACTACCAACAATTTATGCACAGTGCTGAAATCTGCCTTCCCTGCACTTCCGTGCCTGAAAATTTCCTGTAGCTGTGCAAAAGCCCTTTTGACCACCTCCTTTGTAAGCAGGGGGCAGACATGGAAAAGTAAGGATATCTACCCATGGTTGTGTGGCTGGGGCTGGAAACCTGCTTGGCTTTCATGATGCTGGATGAAGCCAAACACCACAGGTACTGTGGGGAGGAGGCTAACACCAATGGAGATATCACGCTGTCGGTATGAGGCATGTGTGCAACAGCCTTCCCTTTGATCTGGTGATTTGGTTTGTCAAATCAAGAAATCCTCAAGCATATTTTTACTTATGAGCCTAACACTATATTCAAAGAGAGATATTAGAGAGATATTATTCATTGTTGTCATTTCTGCTGTTGTTGTTATGTCCACTACTACTGCTGTTATCACAAAGATAAGGATGCTGCTTGTTGGGCAGGTGGCAAGGCGTTAGCTGGCAAAGTCAGAGGCCTCTCTTCCTTGAGAGAAAGAAACAATTAATAGTCACACTTGTATTTAGTCCGTGGATCTGGATAACCTCCACTTAATGCGTCAGTAGAGTTAACTGATAAGCATTCCACACCTCCGCCACTCCGCTGAAAAGCCACAGAGAGCAGCAAGGTAGAGGAAGCAGTCATGTGTAGTGACAGTGCTTGGAAAAGGGATGAACAGTTGTCCTGCCACCAGTCACCTGGTAAGTCTGATTTACTCCTCAGCACGTGCTTCAATATAGCAGGCAGGAAATATCAACAGCAGTGGGCACAAAATGGGGTATTGCAACACAAATGGTGGATGTCTTAGGTGCATAAAGAAGGTAAGGAATACCTTAGAGGTCAAAATAAGAATTGCTTGAGAGAATTAACAGCGCCCTCCGGATGTGTTTTGTGCTGATGAAATGCTAGGTCTGTGGTACAGTAAGGTAGACGCAGGCTTTCCCCTTCCTTGGGGTAAAGAGCTGTAAAATCCATCAAGCCTTGAAAGCTTTGCCACCTCAGACTGCCTGAGATCAGAATCAGCCCTGCTCTGTCTTAATTTCAGTTGAATGTTTCTGAAATCCTTTACACAATTAATTCAGATTGTCTTGGAGATGGGTGCTGACTGGGCAAGAGCAAAAACTGGGCAGAAGACTGCAATCAAAGGATAATGATATGCTGCAGAAAGAGCTGTAAAACCAGAGCTGTAAAGAGCGCTAAAAAAGGCCAGCATTTGCTCCATCTCTTCTCACTCTCCTGGTAAGCATGCCATGGAGAGCAGGCCATGTGTTAATTGCATCCACACCAAAAGCTGGGAGCAGAAATGTGACTGAGGGCTCACACCAGGGATAAGGACACAAGAAGTCTCCTTTCTCAGCATCCTCTCCTTTGTAGGATCCCTGAGCAGCTGGATGAGGACCTTTGCCACCTGCTCCTCCTTGGGCAAGGCCTGGCCGTGGGGCCTCCTCATCTTTACTGCAGACCTGAGGAGCCCCAGCAGCACTTAGAAGAGCTTCTGGGAAAAGCACAGCCTGCAGGACACTTGGAGGGACGATCAGTGCTATTTCAGAGCCAAGGAAATGTCAATAGGGCTGAGGCCATACCTCCTCCAGCTGTTTGGCGCCTGCTCAGAAGTACTCCCATTTTGTGGAGAAGGCATTCAGCTCTTTAGTGACCACATAATAGGCCCTGTGGCTCACAGGGCAAAAAAAGGTTGAATATCAGTGATGTAATTACAGAGCTGAAAGAGCAGCAGCAGCTTACAAATTGTAGTTAGCCTCTCATTAGTATGGTTGAGTGATGACTGCATGTACGAGCAGGGCTTATTCAACAATAAATGTCATACTTAAATAACATATAGAATGATACAGGCAGATGTAATCAGGAACTAAAATAAATTAGGAAAGAAACACGTGGGCTGAAGAGCAGGAAAATGAAGGTTTGCTGGTGGATGCTGTAGGCAAAAGCAGTGTGGAAGCATTTAGAAAAATTTCCGGCATTTGGATTCTAGTGCTATCACTGGCAATCAAGGTGTTTAAATCCCCTAGACAGCAATGGAATTACTGGCCTTTAATCCACTGTGATTTGAAGTATGTTATTGGGGCTGCTCTATTTTAGTGAAGGGGAAAGAAATTGTGTAGTATTGATATTGTAACCACCTTTGGGATTTATTTTCAAGAAAAAAATATGGTGCATGAGTGCAAAATTCCTATGCAGTACCCCTTGTTCCAGGAGAACAAAGATCTGTCCGAGTGCTGAGTGCTGCTATGGGCTGTTATCCCATTGCTTTTATAAATGACTTGGAAAAATTCACTCTGTATTATCTCAGATCAACAAACCTTCTGTATATATAAATCATGCAAGGTCATCCAATAAGTAAACCAATTAGAAAGGCTCTCCGCAAAATTACCAGATATCAAGCAGCTATTTTACCTAATAATTCCTTTTGGAGTGATGATGTAGTTATAGCATGTTCCAGCAGCAACTTCTCCTCATTATGGACTTGATTTATTACCAGCTTCAGCCGACCAAAGGGACTAAATCAGCATCATCCGGATGGGTCTGCCAGAGCACCTCGGAGACCAGTTAGATGAATGATGAGTCTGAGCTGAGGACCTGTGGCAGCAGCCACACATGACGCATCAGCTCCAGCTGGAATTATGTATCTAGTCCTCCTCCACGGGGTTTTAGCTAATTGGCACGAATAAGAGCTACAGATGACATTACTACTTGCACGAGATGGATAACAAAGACACTCCATAGATTTCTCAGTTCAATGTCACTTAGCTACGTGACTACCTCCAAAGCGTACAGATGAAAATCTAGCTCAAGTCATACAGGACTTGTAATGCTCTGCATTAGGTTTTCAGCAGAACCTGCATTACCTGGCAGTAGCCATGTGTTTGGTGTAAAAAAATAATTAGTAGTTATGTGCCATCTGGTCCACAAGAAGCAGCAGGACCTCATGACTAGTGATGATGGGCAGATACATACAGAGTGGTGTGTTTGGGGTGAGACAGGCATCCAGAGGCCTTCTACCCCTTTGTGAGAGCAGTGCCTTGGGGCAAGAAGACCTGCTTCCATACACCCTGTATCAAAATAGTGAAGAACAAAGAAAACCCTTACACAGAGCCCTTACCCATCAGACAGCATGTCTTGGTGTCTGAGTCTCACAAGCCCAACAGCAGAGCACAGCAGGACTTCAGCTCACCTAGAACATCTCTTGAAGATGGCAATGTGGAAGTCCTTGTATGTACCTCTGGTACACTGACCTTTGTGTTGGATTGACAGGCACAACTTAGCGTACACACACAGACTCACAGCTCTGTTAAGGAAATCAGCATGTCCATGGAGTTGGCCATGGCCTTATAGGTAGTGCAGGGGGCTCTTCTCCTTTATCTCATCTTCAGAAGCATCGAATACCTGGGCTTAATGGCAATAAATACAGGTGGGTCAAGGTAGTGAAATTTCTAAGACATTAAGTAGCTTAAAGTGCAAAGAGCATCTGGCTGCATTTTCAGAGGACTATTGGAAATTTCACTAGGTGCTTTTTAGTCTGACTTTAATTGCATTTGATGGTGAAATTAACATAATTTCTATTAATATCATCATTCAAAATGAGCAATAAGATGACAGGGTAGTTTGAGAGCCAGGATACTTAAAGGGCGCTGCTGGGTCATGGCAAGCAGCCTGGCCACATACATACACTGCCTTCCACTCCCACTTGGAGGAGATGCTAAAATTGGTCCATATGGTCAAGCATTCTTTTCGATGCCAGTGACCAGTCTTGACTGACAGTTCAAGCAAAGGTTGTGAGAATGAGCAGCAGCCTGAGTGACTTCTCTTTTTATTGAAGTTTTTTCTGTTTTGTTTTGTTTTGTTTTGTTTTCATGAAATTACCAGCCTGGAAACTTGTAATTTCTGCTATCTTTCCTTAAAATGAAAAGAATTAGCAAACCAAAATCTTACTGCTAACAAATACAATTACTTACTAAAAATATTCTAAAGAAGTCAGGGTCATAGGAGTATGGGAGGTGCTGTCTTCATCTCTAGACTTCCCTGATGGTCCTACCTGTTTGACTTATCTCACAGTGCGACCAAGGCTCAGTTTAATTTCACATTTCCTTTCAATCCTTTGAAGAGGAAGAAGCTTTCTTATCGCTTTCCTGGTGCAACAAAAGTTATCCCCAGAAGTTTTTGGATTTGAGCTCTTTTTTTCCCCCTCCCCTAACACCCAGTGTGGAAGCAGGGCCGTCAGGGATCTGATTGAACAGCAGGCTGCCAATATGCAGTCTGGAACTCAGGTGTTGCTAAAAGCAATCTGAACCTGGAGTTTCCATAAAGCCAGCTGGATGTGCTACTTGTCAACAGCAAGGTGCTCTTTGTAGTCAATGCGTAACATCTCATCTTTTAAAAGCAGACACTTTCAGTCTGTGTTGTGAAACCCAGTAAAGGCACACAGAGGCTTGACCGTGGCATTTTTTTTTCACCCTCAGTCACTGCATTAAAAAAAAAAAAATCAAGGTTGTAATTCCAGGTGTGTGTGACAGAGCTGAGGTAACTGGGCTCATTTATATGTAATATTTTGATTGGGGTTTTACATGGTTGCACACAGCTCTGGTCTCATCCTGGGCACAAGACTGATGCTATTTCTGATTCGGTACCTGCTCAGTATCTCTCCATGTATTTGTGGTGCCAGGCATGCTTTACTGCATATATTGCATGCTCTGCACTGAATACAGAAATATCAATTTCCTCATCATCCTTTCTGGGATGATCAGAGCATATTAATTCTCCCATGGTATTTTTCACTTTCTTTCACACCATTTTTAAGGGAAGAAGTGGTATTTTTATTACAGCCAGATAGGTCTGCTCAGGTTAAAGCCAGTGTTGTCACCGCAGACAATTTACTAATGCCAAATTAGAGATTTCCACTCTTAACATTCTCACATACTCCTGCCTGTTTTATCAGCCAAGTTTGCTCCACCAACTCCTTTCTCTATGTCAACTATTGCAGCTCCTGCACAAAATACTTCTGCTTGCATTTCCGGCACTTGCATTCACAATTGAGTTCTCATTGCCTTCTGCTGTGGGTATGAGAGCAGAATGCTTTTGTGGCTCTGCTCCTGGAATCCCAGACCCGCTTTACAGTTTCACGTAACACTAAAGAGTAGTAAAAGAGAAACTTCTACCAAGTGTCCTGCAGGGCATCAACCCCCTGCTTCAAAACAGACAGGTGAAGTTATTAAAATACAAGCAAACCCTTTCCTTGCTGATTTTTACTTGGAAAAGGATGAAACATTTCTGTGCAGAAATGATAATAATAATGACAACAATGATAACAACAGCAACAATAATAGTAACAATAATAATAAACTCTTTGGAATAGCTTGCCCAAGGAATTCAAATTTTCAGTCATTGCCGTATTGAAACAAGTCACAACAATACAAGAAGTATAGGGAAACTTAGATTTAGGCCTTGGCTATTGTAACTGGGGAAATCTGCTCTTCAAGTATTCCCATCCAGCACTCAGGGAAGCATGCAGCTATACACAGTGGTTTCTCATAGCTGTTTTGTTCCATGGGTTGAATTTTGTGCTGCAGTATTGCTCAGTCCCTTATGTTAATTGCTCTAAATGTCATTGGAATTGTGTTTTTTCACACCTAGCTAATATATATGTAGACATTTATTAGCTGCATGGATTTCTTGCAGTAGCAGGGATTTGTGAAGCACCTTGCAGCAAGTACTTGGCAGCGCTGATGAAACAGCACCTGCCAGGAGCTGAGATCACAGCAGAGCTGTATGAAACAATATGAAGTGTCCCCCCCCCCAAAAAAAAAAAGAGAGAAAGACTGAGCTGTTGTAGTGCCTGGCTAGATGTTGTACTGAGGGACATGTCTTAGCAGGTATACATTATTGGTGGGGAGCTAATCCCTGCCCTGGCCACATCTGACTGCAGCATTTATTTTTGTGTGGTCACTCTCATCTGCAGCTCGAGTTGTAAACCTGAGCATGGCTGTCTCTGCCTCCTACTTGTAACCTTATTGGATGATATGTTTTAAGTTGGCAGAGACAAGCTAATTAAACCCGAATTCACTGCTAACTTATGCATCACAATGCTGTCCTTGGAGCCAGTTCTTCTCCCCGAGGGTTCACGTACTTAAGATACTGCTCTGGTAGTCTGAATCATGATCTCATCAGAGACAATAAGATGCTGAAGACAGTTCTTAAGTGCTCTGTTTAAGCTCCTGTCAGGGAATCCATCTACCAACGTAACTAACATGTCCTCCATTTCCAAAGACATCATTCTATTTAGTCCCAAAGCTATCTTTGCTCCACTGTAATTTGGGGTCAACCCAATTTAAAATTGAGAAAAAAAAACGTATTTATGTCAATCTTGTAGTTTTGTGGAGGAGGTTAACAGTGAATAATCCCAGTTAGACAACATCAGTTATTCACAAATACGTGTGCCCACAGGCCCAAAACAAATGCAGCTTTCTGAACAAAATTACAAAACCGCAAAACATGGGGAATAAAGTCACTGAAAACAGAACGTTTTGAATGTAGAAGTTCCAAATTTTCATTTAAAATACAATTTTGAAAAAAAAAAAAAAATATATATATATATTTCTTTCATCAAGGTCTCGTTTTATCATTGGATGAAAAAAGATGCCTGCCCATAATATCTTCTGTATCATACATAGTTTTACTTCCCAACTTCGAAGGCTTCCAGTGAAGCCTACAGAACTCCGCCACAGGCTATTCATTTGCCCCAGTTCCTCTCTTCTTGTGCAGCAGGGGAAGAAAATGTCTATCAGCCTATCGAAGGGTACCAGCATAGCACAGTATGTTTTACTGTCAGTGATCTCCAAGTAGAAACTATGAATCTTTGACAGATTGGTCTGAAGTCAGTGTTTGTTCAGTGAAGGAACAGAGAGGAAAAGGCTAAGTAAATGTGCATCCACATGTACATCTACTTTGCAGCAAGAGCTGGGAAATGGGCTTCTTAATGGAGGAGTCACATATAAATGAAGATTCCTGCCTACTTTGTGGCCCCTGAAAATATTGCTTTTGAAGGAATCTACAGGTTGTGGTTTTGCTAGCCTTATCCTTGATTCCTCGTGAGGTTGGTATGGGGAAAACTACTGGTGGCAGACACTCCACAGCAAGTCTGAGAAGCATCTGTGCAAGTGCAACATCTCTGATGCTGCTGCATCAATCACATTCCCTCCATGACAGCTGCACTTGGCATTGAAGCACCATCAGGCTCTTGGTGAGGAGACAATTCCACCTCCAGCTGTTCCCATTTTGTCCAGCAAAGTGTAAGTGCTAAAAGATTTTGGAAAGTCTGTACTGAAGAAGCAAGGGCCATGTTCCTACTCATAGTTAACAGAATGCACCTTCCTGCCATGTCTTACAAGGACAGTAAGAGGTGCCAAGCCAGCTGGACACTTCTGAAAGCTTCTGATTGTCTCCAAGTTTTTTAAGATAATCACTTTTCAGCTAAAAATCCAAAATAAAATAATAATAGGAATGAAGCTGCGGCTGGCTGTAACTTTCATAGAGGGATGTTCCTAGCTGATACTTCTTTGTTTCCATTAGTTCAACATGAATTTGCTTTTGCAGCTCCCAGCCTCTCCAGAAGGGGAAATATCTCAGGAGAATTCCCATCACTGCTCCCTGCGTTGGGTGAAACCATGACATGCCAGTGCAGGAGCAAAAAAAAAGATTGCCATTGCTCTAGGTTGCAGGAGGCATTTCAGGAAGCTGCTCTCAGTTCATAGAATCGTAGAATCGTTAAGATTGGAAAAGAACACTAAGATCACCAAATTCAACCATCAGTCCATCCCAACCCTGCCCACTAACCCATGTCCCTCAGTACATCTACTCTTTTCTTGAACACCTGCAGGGATGGGGACTCCTCCACCTCCCTGGGCTGCCTGTTCCAATGCATCACCAGCCCCTCTAAGAAGAATTTCTTCCTAATATCCGACCTGATATTATTCTACACTTTCCAGCTGTGCCAGGTTTCTGCCTGTTTTGGTAATCAACCAACCTCTGCACTGGTAGATATATATAAATTGCACCAGTGCTCACAGATCGGTAGCAGATTATTTTATCTACTGCCAACATAAAGCTTAAAAGACATTCTTCAAATGAAACCGGAGGGAGGATTGCTCTGTACTTATCTAAGGAGGGCTTTGTTTGCATTAATTGTTATTAGAGATTAATGGTACTTCTGCAGGACTTACTGAATCCAGGAAAAGTCAGAATTTTGTTGTATAGGTGTTGTGCAGCTGCAGGCAAAGAAGGAGTTGGGTGATACCATGGCATGGCAGTGCAGGAGCAAAAAAAACTGATTACCATTGCTCCAGCTTGCAGAGGAGGCATGTTAGAAACATGGACTAAGTTCAGACGTGCTTGTATCTGATGAATTAGCCTCGAAAGTGCCCATTTCTGTTCACTACAACCAAAGAACCTTAAATTACTTCTTTAGATTGGTCTCCTTGGAGACGTGGCTTAGCAGAGGATCCCCAGGTGGCCCATTTGAGTCGCCCACACCTCTGATTCAGACACCACAATCTGACCCCATCTCCCAGCTGCTGGCTTCCTGTCCAGAGTTGTGACAGAGACATTCAAATGCACCCAGCCATTTGGGGACAAGTTGCACAGAGATGGAATCTCCCCAGCCCACAGCTCCTGTCTGGGACTCCCCACCTGTGGGTGCCATGACCTGGTACATTTGGACTTGAACTCAACCCTCTGATCAGACCTGAATGCAGTCAGATAATTATAACTAATAACATGGCTGTAATTACTGCTATTATCATATTACTACTGTTACTTCTTGTTCCATCCTATCATTTTCATCTTATTATTATGCTATTTATGATTTGGTCATTATTCAAATAATAAAGTCAGATGCTCTGTCATGCTTCAGAGCTTCATTCTGCTGGATGCTGTTGTATCCCCGGTGAAAAGTCAGTCCTCACCCCAAAGCACTTAAAAATCTAATTAGAAAAGACGTAGCAGCATTATTTTTGTCTTCAAGAAGCTTCAGTAGCAAATCTGCACTCCTTGGGATGTTCAAGGTCATTTCAGTAGACTTGCTGAACTGTTGGTAGGACTCCCAATGTTCTTAATGCCTGTGCCAATGCCAGCTCCTACACAGTTCCATTATTTCCACCTTGTTTTCCTCATTCCTCCCGAACCATGTGCATGCAGACCCACATGTATACACCCTACCTCACTCATTCTTTTATGCCAGACACACTGACTTTGCAAGAGATGTGGACTTTTCTCCACATCTCTATTTAATAAATCTGACTTGGCTAAACCACCAGAACTAGAGCCTCTGTTTATTTTACCGCTTTTCCAAAAGGTGAATGTTTGAAATGATGTATGAGCCCTGAGCTATAGTGCTTATTTATGGCTCTTGCAATGCTTTCCCCGGGACTGGGAAGCGCTGGACATTTGCATCAATTAGACTTCTTAGAACAGCTCTGTCCTCGCTTTCATTAGGAGGTTGTCACAAAGTTATTTCAAAACCTTGCTCAACTAAATTGGCTGCAAGTGGTGACTGCTCAGTCTGCTGCCACTGACACCCTGCTCCAAGAAGCAAAGATCCAGAAAGGATTTGTTTCACCTCAATATCAAATTGCAGCACGCAATAATACTGCTAAAACTGTCTCAGAGAAATCTGGGATTACCTGCTGAAAGCATCACATGTAACTACTTGCTGCGTGGCTTTGCAATGCAAGGACCTGCAAAAAGGTGTCCTTGGGGTGTGATGCCAGCTTACCTGTTGGGACAAAAGATGCTGATCCGGCACTGCTGGTGTTCCAGCTCATTGCTCTGCTGTGAGATCCTCTTAACACCAGTCCTGATTTTTTCCCACTCAAGTTGGCAGTGCAAGTCCTACCAGTTCCAGTGAGATAAGAATCAGGCTGTATTTTTCAGATATTCCATCCAGTTCTAAATCCCAGCCCTTTTGGAGGACAGACAATGTATGGAGTAGCTGTTTGCATTCTAATAAAACATAGAAGGAATTACTGTTCCCTGAAATCCATATGTATTCTCAAAATCCACCACTTCCTATTAGAATGCTGCAGAAGCCCATGGAGAATGATGACTTTTTTACTCAAAAGGTTAAGCAAGAAATAATAAATGGAAAAAAATTAGCCATGGTAAAATGGAAGCAGAAATTCTGAAGACTCGGAAAGCATTCAGGTATCTGAAGGTGCTTTTCTGAAAGAGCGAATGCACGTGAGATGTTTTATGAAATGTGTTTTGGGCATGAATGCTGCAATATAATATTCAAATTTTGACCAAAGTCACCTCCTCAAAATGCTCCACAGCTGCTTTAAAACCTAAGTCCACTGGGTCTGAAACATTGTCCTTTAAAATGAAAATTGGAAATGTTTGTTTGCTGTAGCTCTGGTAGCCAACAGATATCCTGAGAGCAGCTGCCAGGTTTTTTATCTGGGTCGTCCAAGTGAGATGACACATTTCATAACATCAGCTTTTTGACATCATTGGTAAAACCCTGGGAAGAGTGAAGAGGGCACATCCCTTCAGTCCAGCTTCCTTTCCTTCACACGGCACAATGGAGATTACCCATTTTAATTTGATGTTACATCTTGCTCTTCTACAAGCTGCTTCTTGCAAACAGGGCATCTTGCATAATTCTTTTGTAATTTCTTTCTCTTTAAAATTCTTGCCCAAGAGGAGAAGCAGGAGCTAAAATCATGATATTTACCTGTTCTACAGGTGCTCAGAAGTTTGTCTTATGGAAGTTCAAGGGTTGACCTGGGGTGCTACACACTTGATCTGTAACAGATCAAGTTAACAAGTTACTGACAGCAAAATCTTCTCCTAAAATTCGGGGCATATTTGTCCATTAACTCCAGCTGAACCCCAAGTCTTCCAGGTGGCGTTCCAGATTCTCCTGGGGGTTTTAAAGAATGTGGCTCACGTGGTGCAGTGGTCATAGAAAGGGAAGTCAAGAAATGCCAAGGAATGCCTGCTGCTTGACATCTTCCACTTGTTTCTCCATTCACTTCAGCTCTCAAGGGAGGTCACCTCAATTCACCTGTGACATCCAGGAGGCGCCTGGTTTCCTCACTGCTATCCACAAGGAAACCACCTCAAATAGCTGCCCAAAATACTCCAATGGAACTGTTTGCAGGAATCTCAGGGTATGAATGTGGCGGCAGCCATGCAATAAGTGTGTCTTTGTGTCCCAAAGTCACCTACCAGCCATGAAACTTGAAAGAGGGATGGTAACTGTCCTTAAATGCCCTGTCCTGATAAAGGGGCTGATGGCAAATGCTTGTCATCCAACACTGACACAGCATTTGGCCAAATGCAGCCGCTCAGAGACAGAGGGCAGCAACTGGTTGCTGTTTGATCCACTGCTCCCTACTTGGTATAGACAAATGTTGCCTGTATGTCTCCAGAAAAAGTCAGCTCATGCCAGACATTCTGGTTAACAAAAGAACACTGTGTCAGTCTCGCTAGAAACCTGTGCATTGTCAGTTGTGCAAGGCAGGGGAGAGAATGAGTTTGTCTGGTTGGGATTCAGCCCCTGCCAAGAAGAAACCTGGAGCTTCCCACGTTACAGTCAGCATTTGAGGTGGCAGGTGGATGTGTGCAGCAGCAGAACCCAGATAACAAAGTGCTTCTTGCCTGCATAACGAGATGGATGGAGGGATGGAGGGATGAACCAGCACTCCATCTCCCTGCAGCTGTATCTGCTTGCTGATGGGAATACAAGAAGCAGCAAATATCCCTTGAACAGACCTGGGAAAGGAGCTCTTACTGACCTCACAAGCACCTAAAATGCTCCAAAGATCACAGAATCTGCACTTCATAGCAGCTTTTGCTCCAGGAGACTTGGATGGAACCCAATGGCATGGGATTCTCCAATGCTGCAGTGTGAAGAAGCTCCTTCAGCAGGTCCAAAGGAGAACACACATGAGAGCTCCTCAGTTCTGCTTTGTGGCAGTGCCATGAGCACCCATTTTCTGCATTTCACAGGGCTGTCAGGGAGTACTCAGTAACGCACTGGCAGCATTGCAGCAGTCCACACCTTCCTGTTTAGTTTCTTGTCTTTCACTTAGGGTGAATGCCTCAGTGAAAGTGCCCCAGATCTAACAGAGTCATGTGGCTCCAGCTTTATTTGCTGTTATTGCTGCTTTCAAGTGGAAAATTGATATAATAGCAGTCCTTTCTCAACACACAGCAGTCTGCACATTTGTACAATGTTCTTTGAGGACGATCAGCATCCACTGGCATAGAAAAGTGACAGATGCTGTCTGCAAATAATGAGCTGAAGCCGTTTCCTTTGGAATGGAACTTAAGCAAAGTCCCTTTGAGTATGAAAAGCCAGTGAGGTTCCCATGTGGAATCAGAAGCTGCTCATAAGCCTCTGCTGGAACAGACATATTCTGTTAGTTCATGTGGCATAATTATGTGTTAAGTCTGTTAACTCTTTCTCTTATGCAGACTTCTCTGGAGAGAGAAAATGACCAATTACTAACAAATTTACAGAGCCTTTTCTACCAGGGACAGGCAAGAAAAAGAATGAAGTCTTATGTCTTCCTCTGTTCATCCCTGCAGTGATCCATGTGGCATCTGCACAAAGTGCAGCTGTGTGATGTGTGACCTTATATAACTTTGTGATCCTCGTCTCTGCTCATTCCATCTCACACAACGACCATTTTAACCATTTAGCTACGTCTTTCAGGAGTCTCACACTTGCAAGGTTGAAAGAAGACCACTGAGATGTTTCCTCCTGAGCCACTGATCCTTGCTCCTGGCTTTGTGCTTCCATCTAATTCAGACACAGAGACACAGTCATGTACGGGGGAAGTTTCTTCCAGACGTATCTGTCAGGTGTTCAGTCATCCCATCACCTCCTAGATGTAAATCCAGATTACTTCCCAGCCAGGCATTTTTAAAACGTTAGTGGAATAGAGTGCACAGTTTTCCTTTAATTATGCAAATCCACTTGGTTTCTATTGTAATGCATACATTTCAGAATTTCGTAATTTGTATATTCCTGAATATAGAATAGTTCTTAATCCTGATACAAAAGTAAAGTATTTTGCTGTTGAAACTTTGGCTCTTGAGATTTTATAAAGAGACAGTTCAGTTTTTGTTGCTTTCCACATTTACGTAGATAAGTGAAACTAGCAAAGGTTACCAAATGCATGTGGTTTCTTCACAGCAAAACTAGTTCTTGATTTACTATCAGTCTCATTCAAGGGTTTAGAAAAGTCTATAGGAATTGATTTTCTTCTAGCATGGCCTGTTCTCTTGCGTTCCTTCACTAGTGGAAGTTCAAGCAAATCCAAAACAGGATGCTGTAATGTACCTCACATTAGATGGAATAATGGAAGTTGCACTGCACACACATTGAATTGACACACAGATGTATCAAAACAACGAGGCACCATCCTTTGAGACATCAGGAGACAGAGCTAAGGCACGCCCTCAATCTTAATCCTTGGTTTCTTATTTCGGAAAGCACAATTTCCAAAACTTCATAAGGCATTTCTCCCAGGAGTCGTTTTATCTCTTTACCTGTTATGTCTCTGCGCCTTTCTTTCTGAGCATCTATCAACGAAATGCATCTGGGCACATTTAGAGGTGCACAACGTTGTGACAAAGTAATCATGACCAATTATTGTCCATAGGTTCTACAGATGTAACATTTAAAAAAGAGAAGGAAGAGAAGGGGATCATGAAAATGATAATTCCCTTTGGACCTAACCCTACACATGACAATGGCAGAGGGTTTGAGCAGTTGCAAAGAACAGAGATGTTTGTGCTATGAAGGGATGCAGAAGAGAGGAAGGCATTAGCGAACAGCAGAACTGCCCTTGCTGTCTGCTGCCTCTGCTGACACTTCCCTGCTATCCTAAAATCCCCCATGGTTGCTGCTGAATGTATCTGTAGCACTGAGGCTGCCCGCTGATAAATAACAAATCAAACAGGAGCTCTGCTCACAGAATGTTCAGTTCACATGAGCTGCAGTTCTGCTGAATTTAAAATCCTCCAGCTCTGGACCTGAATTCTGAACATCCTTTTTATTCAGGCTTGGGGCTGCATTGTTGGGGTTTTTTTTGAGCTTTGTGGTATTCAGTGAACTATATACCCTGTGAGTCGGAAAACCCTGGTGCAGAAGGGATAATGATTTAGTGACAGGGAAGGACAAGAAGGCTGCAGAGTATGGAAGTTAAAAAAAAAACAACGAAACACAACACAAAAATATTCCCAAATTGACAGACCAGGTAAAATACGTCTTGCTGCCTTTACTGTCAGGTAGTTGCTTGAGTGGGTTAGACAGTCAGTATAATTAATAGGAGGAAAATGAGCATCTACAAGGAAGAAAGAATCTAGAGTTGCTGGGGTGAAAACACAGTCTCAATGGAGGCAGGGCTGCAAGCAGTAAGGAACTGGCAAATAAATCCAAAAGCAAAAAAAAAAAGGGAAACAAGTGACCAGAACAGGATGTGGTTTCACCTGACATCACATAGAAATGCTGAGAAAGAACCTTGGTCTTCAAAACAGCATCCAGTTCTTTAAACACAAAGCCATCTTTCTTCGCCTGCGATCCCTGTCATTATTCTCCTTCAATTTTTATTTTTTATTTTTTTCCACAAAAGAAAAAGACATCTCAAACCCCAGGCACTGTGAGGACAGAGAAGTGCATTCAAGAAAAGGGTATTTTGTGCCCACGGAATCAAACCGTGCTCTCCATTGCAGCTGCCTGGAGTCCTGAGGACCTGGACATGCAGGTCACACGTTTTCCCCATCAGAAATTATATGAACCCGTATGAGAATGGGATCAGGCTGATGCAGAGGCTCTGTTAACCCTTAGTTTAGCAATAGAAAGGAATAGAAGCTTTGGTGAAGGGTACAATGAGGGAATGGATAGTCAGCTCTGAGGCGTCCCTTCAGGTTGGGAGTGAGATCAAATGATCAAGGTTGGGTCCCAAAGAAGACCTGCATCTGCAGTGGAAGGTCAAGGAAGGAGAAGGAAGCTCTACAAAAGGCAGTTCATGGGACAAGGGCTTAGCCACAGCCCTTGGCATGGAGTACGAGATACACAGCATTGTTTTATTTTTATCTCTATTTTGATGTTTCTAAAGAAAGGCTTGGGCACCCAGGCAGGAGCAGTGCTGTCATGGGAGCCATGCTTTTCCTTCTCTATCTCGGCATTTTCTCAGTTGAATGGGCCAAAAGGTATCTTGGGAAGATGGTTCCCATGGGGAAAGATGCTGGGCCTTCTCTGGGGCTCTCGGTGCACAGCCCTTCCTCCATGGGCTGTGGCTCTGAGTGCAGGGCATGGTGCTTTTGGCCGCCATTAGACCAAGGCCTCCTTCCTGCGGGGGCCTCCAGGTGGCCATAACCTGCTGTGTCCCTCCCTCGTTCTGGTGTCTCTCGGACTCTTGAATCGGCTCCCAGAAGACAATCAGAATCAGAGGATCATAGAATAGCTTAGGTCGGAAGGGATCTCAAAGATTATTGATTACTCCAACCACCCTGCTGTGTGCTGGTTGCTCCCCCAGCTCAGGCTGCCCAAGGCCCATCCATGTCCTTGGGCACCTCCATGGATGGGCCACCCACACTCCTCTGGGCAGCAGTGCCAGGGCCTCACTGCACTCTGAGTAAAGAATTTCTGCCTAATATGTAACCTTTATCTCCTCTCTTTTAGTTTAAAACCATTCCTTCTTGTCCTCTTACCATCAGACCACATAAAAATTCGGTCCCCTCCTGCTTATAAGCTCCCTTCAAGTTCTGGAAGACTGCGGTGAGGTGTCCCCAGAGTTAAACAAGCTCAGCTCCCTCAATCTGTTTTAATGAGGGAGGTGCTCCAGCCCTCTGAGCATCTTTGTGACCCTCCTCTGGACCCCCTCCAACATCTCCAAATCTTTCTGGTGTTGGGGGCCCTAGATCTCGGCATGGTGCTTGATGGGGCCTCACGAGGGCACAGCAGAGTGGGACAGTCCCCTCCCTGCCTACTGCTGGCCCTCTGTTGATGCAGCCCAGGGTACTGTTGGCTTTCCAGGCTGCAAGCACACAGTCGGTGCTCAGGGACAGTTGGAGGTCACCACCTCCTCACGGCTTCCAGATTCCCAGGTTTGGGGAGGTGGATGGGGCATAGGCCTGAAGCATCCCCAAGGGCTGCTGGTTTTGGGAGGGAAGCTGGTAAGCATCCGACGTTCAAAGCGAGAGTATTTGGGCTGAGACAGGGAAAGGCATGAGGAGGCAGAGAAAATGGTGGAGGTCAAATCTCCTGTCGTCCCCAGCTCTCCACCCAGCATCCCTGCCCACAGCAGCCTCAGCACTGCTGTGTGCCTGTGCACTGCAGGCAGCCCTGTGCTGCTGCCTCCCCTGCCTGCCAGCCCTGCCTGTGCAGAGGCCTCATTCTGCCTAATTGCACGGAGAAGAACGAATGTGAAATGCTGTCTTACCTTGAGCACCACCCGCCTCAGGAGTCGTGGAGCAGAGCCCGAGGGAGGCAGAGGGTTGGGATGGTTGGGCCCTTCAGGCAGCTCTGCCGTCCCGGTGCTCCCTGCAGCACTGCCACTGCTTCTCTGCCTCTGTGCAGCAGGTTGCAGGCACACAGCAAGCGCGTTTGCTGGACAGAGTCCACCATCTAGAAAACACGGTCACTGTGAGCAGCATCAGAGCAGCGCAGGTGACGCTGGGACAAGCAGGGCTTCTCCCTGGGAATAAAGCCCACCCGGTCCAGGCTCCTCTGCTTGCTCCTCATTATCTTGTGTCTGACTGCAGCAAAGCCCTTGTAAGACTGCTGCCAGAACAGCTGGTTGCCAGCGATGTACGGAGTGATCGATATGTTTGGCTTTTCATGTTCATCCATCGTGTGAATCTGCTTTCATGCTTTCATTATGTGAAAGAGGTTTGAAGGCGGCTCTGAACTTTGCTCTCATGCCATTTACTGCCTTTGGCCTGAATCCAGAGTCCGTGCAGCTCCCTGCTGCTCACCTGGCTCTCTGCAAAGCAGGGTTAATTATTCCTCCTCCTCTCCATCACGAAAAAACAAATAAAAGTGCCGGTTTTAGAATCTGAAAAATCTGCCCAGTGCAGCCAGGCACGCTCCTCCACAGACAGACAAGGCTCTGGAGTGAAAGCCAGAGGAAAAACAGAGCTCCCAGTTTGTTTACTACCTCCTGGCACACATCCATGCCCGGCGTTTTATATAGCACTTCCCCAGCTTTGCAGCCTGGAGAACAAGCCGCAGCATTGCCCTAACTATCAACACACCGATGGCGACCAGCAGCATTCCTTGCTGCTCCTCCGACAGCGCACCCAGGTCCCTGCTGTGCCGAGATCTGTGTGCGTGTGCATGCTGCAAAGGCAATTTGCAATCTGTAAATAGAGGACTGTGAGCGTGTGTGCGTGGTGGTGGGAATAAGGGATTTTGATACAAGCTGCATCGCAAAAAGTTTTGTGATGAGTTTTCATGGGGAGGAAAACTGATGGCAGAGAGATGTTTCTGAGCAGGGAAATTTGAGGAGGTTTCTGAATATTGGAAGGGGGGAAAGGCTGATCTGGGGGTAGTGGCAGACAGGAGGTTTTCCTAGGTGTATCCCAAGGCCACAGCAAGTTGCATTTTAGGAAAAGCCTTCAGTCCCTGGGATGAGGGGTTGGCCAATTGCAAATAGTTTTTCTTTAACTCTCTTCTCGCTGTGACATAAAGGAAAATGTGATCCTAATGCTTTGTAACACCAGAATGCAATTTTTGTAAGGCTTTAGGAGCAATGAGAACAAAAATAAAAGGAAAACACTTCTGAATTTAAAGTCATTTTTCACCAAGGGCTTATGCCAACCTTCTCCCAGAGCTGGAAGAGCAGCCTCCATTCAGCTGCTGGATGAGGCTTCCAGGCTTTCTACCATGACCCTGTCGAAGTTTTAGTCCCCAGGATTTTTCCTGCAGTGCAGAAGCCTGCTTTCCTCTTGGTATCATTAGAGGCATAATGAAACTTCACAGTGACCTCTCCAGCTCCCTGTCCTCTGGTCTCCGGGTTCCCCAGTGTCTGTGCTGCCTGTGGGGATGCAAAAAGGGTCGGAGCCATTAGTAGGTGGCAATTCCAACTGGCAAATGGTCCCCACTTATGTGCCACATTCCCCAGACAGGCGTGATGAGTGGGAGTCATTTTTCTAACACTCGCATTAATTATTTTGAGTCAAGATGGCAAAACCACTGTATTTTATGGTGGACTTTTTAATTGGGTTGTGATTGAGGTTAACAACATTAAATCAGTTACCATAATAAGCGGAGTAAAGAGTCAGGGGGCTGGAAGGAAGCAAAGCTAATTAAAATAATCAGCTTGACTTTGATGGGAACTGGCCTGAATCCTGCAGCACGTGTCAAGGCTCGATGCTGTAAGCACCATCCCTGGCCGTGGGTGTGTGTTGTATTAGTGGGAATGGTGATAGAGGCCTGTGCAGGAAGAGGCATCCACACGTCACCTTGCTTCTTGCAATGTTTGTGTTCCTTTGCCTTTCTGTCTTTACCAGGAGCAAGGAGAAAAAATATCCTTGAAGCCTTTCTTAGAGAGTCTTAGGAGGAATCATCCAAGCGTGGAGTGTGCTGGGTGCTCAGAGCAGCCTCCAGCCAAGTTAAGAGGTCAAGTGTGGCTCAAGACTATCCGCTCTGCTGCCTTTGGGATGACTTGGAAATAGCCCAGATGAGAAACAGCAGATGGATGGGCCTGAGTGTCCAGTGATTGGCACGTCTGCCTCCATCCGTCCTGCCTGGCATTGAACACATGTGGCAGATATTGGGCAAATACTGAGGCTAAGGGGGGTTGTGAGATACGCCCCATTGTAGAAGGACTGTAAGATTTGCTGTGTTTGAGTCAGCATCAAGATGTGCCGTAGGGTCTTGGCTTTCAGAGGGCTCCAGGTAGAGAGTGGGCATGCAACAGTATCCTGCCCACCAGCTGCTACAGCATCCAGCAAGGGTCTGCTTGGGTGACCTTGACAGTCACTGGGAGGACAGTGCATGGCATCCTTGAGAACTTGTTAGAGACGTGAATGTATTTGTAAGTAATGTCCTAGTTTGAAAGGGTGCCAACTTCTCTTAGGTGTAAGTAGTTATTAATTACAATGCAACAGTAAAACTCATTAGAGAATGGAATCAAACTTTCAATGTCATTTTCATCTGGGAAGATTAGATTAAGGTGGGTTTTTTTTGTTGTTTTTTTTTTTTTTTTCCTTTTTTACTTTTAACAAGGATCTAGGAACATTTGCTAATTTCCAACCCTTATAGATGCTTCCATAAAAAACACATGATGTTGATCTTCCACTTGCATGTAAGAAAACATTTTCTGTGTTCACTCTGACTCTGAGCTGCCCAATTTGTAACAGTAAATTGAGCTGAAGGCTGCCTGCACATTTAAATAGGAGTCTTTTCTTATGCAGAAATGCAACATGTTTTACCAGTTCCTTGGTGAACAATCCAGCATTATTTCTGGGGTTTATTTAACCTGGTCTCTAATATCAGGCTCTGCATGAGTCTTAGCAGTGTGGCTGAGCAAAAAGCCCAGCGTTGTCTCTTGCTGACTGTTACACAGACATTTCTTTCAGTCTCTTTTTTAAATGCTCACTTCTTATTTTCAGTCTTTTACTTTCAATTTCGTCTTCAGTCTCAAAGTAAAAGCTTCTTAAAATAAAAGAGTTTTCAGATGCGAGGCATGAATTCCATATCATCAAAAATTAAATGAATTAGTCACTTCCAGACTCACTTGGAGATAGGCTTGGTTTTCTCTGTGATCTGTGGACATGATTTTCGGGCTTGGAATTTGGTTCTGTTCTGTTGTATATCTAAGAGGACCATCCCATCATGTCCATAATTGCCATGTTCCAAGAAGCCCAATCTTCATCCGCAAAGGATCAACCCGGTAATGTTCTGTGTCTCTGCAAGCTCTGAATAGGTGTTTTTGGTTGTACCAATGTTCTTCTGATGAATTATAAGCTACATCTTAACAAATAAAATAAAAAAATAAAATAGCTCACAGCATCTCTCTGTGCAACCAAAACGAGGGGATCTCATAGAAATATTTCCTCTACCAGATTTGTGTGTTTATTGTTGTTGCAAACATCAGAAAATCAGCTGTATGAAAAGCAAACAAAGAACACAAAACCACACAGAAATAGCAATAATCGTTTCTCTAGTGGTCTTGGTCGAAGGAACACAAGGGAGGGCAAGCCAGGTGAGCTACCTGACTTATATAGGGAGTCAGTAAATCTCTTTCCAAAGGTTGGAAACTAACTGTCCTATCTCCGAAACTGTGGTGTCCATCAGGGCCATCATATCCTCTAACACAGCTTCGCCCACCATCTCTGGAGATCCATTCTGCTGCATTCTTCCACCTGTTGCCCCAAGTGGATTCCCCAGGTAGAACAGCTTGGTTTCACATCTCCAGCATTACATTCTGGATCTTCTGATGTGCCTCTCATGTCACTATCTCTGCTGGCATTGGCAGATGTTGGAGGCAGGTTTCCCACTTGCTTGGAGAATTCTCCCCAGTCATATGGAGGCAGAAAGGCAGAAAGGATTGGAAAGGAACATAGGGTCACTCTCTGCTCATGACTCTCCCATAGAATGGAAGAGTTGCGTTAAAGTTGTACAGAATGATTTTGGAAAGCTAGGAAAACAGCTTTGTGCAAATATATTTTAGTGGAGAAAAATGGCAGTGGTCAGGCAAAGCAGGCTGATAGACCAGGACTGGCATAGAGGAGCACTAAGAAAATTGTTTCCTTTTGTCTGTTTTGAAAAACAGTCCAGTTTTTCATTTGAAATATTTCAATCCTAAGTTAGTTTAAAACACCTAAAGAGAAAAATCCATACATGTTTCATTTGACCCTGGACACCTTTTGCTTTTTCATTAGTCCCTGATT
Organism: Lagopus leucura; assembly: GCF_019238085.1. Taxonomy (NCBI): domain Eukaryota; kingdom Metazoa; phylum Chordata; class Aves; order Galliformes; family Phasianidae; genus Lagopus; species Lagopus leucura. The sequence continues at coordinate 3,944,613 of NW_024962289.1, forward strand.
AAAACAAAAAAAGTTTCAGATCACAGCAAAATGATTTTCTTGTTAACTTTTTTTTTCCTAATATTCTGGAACAACAACAACAACAAAAATTAGTAACTAAAAAACTCACTGTTCCAAAACCCCTCTTCATTAGACCCGTTATATTGGTAGGGAGGGTTGCCTTCAGCCATGTGATGAATGCGAATATGAAACTGAGGCAGCACTCCTGAAGGCAGAGCTCAGGCTATAAATCTATAGACCAGGCTTTCTGTGGGAGTCCTCATTTTTGGAGAAACCTCTCGATCTCTAAGCTTGGAATTCAGTGATCAAACTCATTGCAGTTTCACACTGATGTCATCAGAATGAGCTCAAAATGGCAGTGACCAGAACTGCTGTGACCTTACCAAAGTGCCCCTTGACCCAGTGGTTAAAGGAAATGGCAGGGAGGAAATGTCACGTCAGCCTTTGAGGGAGATGATGGGGGATGGATGGGTGGGCTGCTGTGGGCATTTCACTCTGAGTCCACATCCATGTCATAGAATCATAGAATGGTTTGGGTTGGAAGGGACCTTTAAGATCATGAAGTTCCAACCCCCTGCTGTAGACAGGGCATCTCCCTCTAGACCAGGATGCTCACAGCCTCATCCAGCCTGGCCTTCAGTGCTTCCAGGGAGGGGGCATCCACAACCTCTCTGGGCAGTCTGTTCCAATGTCTCACCGCTACCACAGTAAAGAATTTCTTCCTAATATCTAATCTAAATCAACCCTCTTCCAGTTTAAAGCCATTTCCCTCGTCCTGTCACTGCATGCCCTTAGGAAAAACCCCTCCCCAGCTTTCCTGCAGGCTCCCTTCATGTCCTGCAATAGCAGGCTGCCACAGGATTGCAGATGTTGCTACTGTAGCACCCTGCAGGACCAGGGGCACAGATTCTGTGTGTGCCCAGGAAGCAACTTGCTCTCTCAATGCCTTTCCCTTGCCCTTCATCTTACACTCAGCTACTTCTCTTCCTCCTCCTCATCAAAGCCTGGTCTGGGATTTTGTTCCTTTGATGGCTGAAAACTTCCTTCAATTTCCCAGCCTGAATTTATTCACAGCTAGCACACACTTTTTGTTCGCGTGCCAAGTTTGTCTGTTGGATCTTCTCCCTCCCCAGCATTTTCCCTCTCCAGGTTTATATATAGAAAGTGATTTTCTTTATTTCATTTTTTCTCAGAGCCCTCTTAAGTTTCAACTTATTTTTTTCAAAACTCTACTTGTGTATAACCACCCAGTCCTCCTCTTGGCTGTCTTTTACAGAGTGAACCTCATCGCTCCTTGGACTTTTGGGACTCATTTGCACAAGCCTGGGTCAAGGATTACATCTCAGGCTTGTTTTTCTTGGTGAGACTTCAAAGTGCCTTTCAGCCGTCTCTGAGCCCTGTGTTTTTCTTGTCAGTTTAATATGCTTAGTAATAACACCTACCACTTTCATATGTCATACTCTGCACTCTTTAGACAACTACACATTGACTGGCAAAGCAACACAAAGATACCAAATTTAACCAGAAAGGAGAAATGTTGCTTTCTTAAATAACCTTTGCCTCCTCCAGGTGCTTGTGCGGTTCACAGAATTAGGTGCCTTGGTGACTCACAGCTCTCCTGCCTGGCAATTATTAGTCTGTGGAGCTCAGAGCAATTACCGAAGCTTTAAACAGACCTTCTCTGGGTACAAAAACCTTGGTGACACTGTTAGCATCTTGCCAGTGTCATCGAGAGTGCGAGTATGCTGGGATTGCTGCTGGGGGATGCGCAGTGGGGCTGGCAAAAATACCATGTGCTTCAAGTGGGGAAATATAAATAGATGTTTTAATATAACTCGGTAATACAGATCTTCACTGATGCCTTACAGACGAGGAAGATAAGACATTGTAATAATACGATAACAGTTCCTGTGAAAAGGGTATTTTGGGATGAAAAGTGGGAAAAATCCTGTTTTGAGAATTGAAAAATGCTTCAGGTTTTCAAAACACGAAACCTACTAGGAGAATGTTTCAAAAAGAATTCAGTTCTTCAAGGGAAATATTTGTTCCTTTTGGAAAGATGATTTCCCTTCAAAAACTATTTTTGGCAAACCCTGTACAGATGGCTCCATTTGAAAAAAAATGCCAAAGGGGACTTGGAAAGGGAAACTGTGACTGATCCCAAGCACAGCACAATCTATAGGAGTGTTTCTGTTTAAAACGAGCCTTGGATACGTTCCCACTGGTATTTAATGTTATAATTGCGTCAGCTGGACAGATAAATGAAGCTGCATCTTTGGTGCATCCGTAGCTGTGGACTGTGTCCCCTCAGCTTGGCATCCCTGGGCCACGGAGCAGATCCTCCTTGGTTTGGTAAGTGCAAGGAACTTGTGAGCTTTGAGATTTTGCTGAGAATGGAGGGCTGGGGAGAGTTTGGGAGCCAGAGGGAATGTGAGCTGCAACCATGGGGGCTGCCAGCACTGGAGCTGCAGAATGAGGTGAGGAATAGCTCAGAGTCTTCCCCACTGTCACCCAGAGATACACAGGAAGGGCTGAGGATACCTCCCAGGTCCCTTTCCCAACTCCTGAACCAACACTGGCTGCTATTAAAGATGGTTATGTTGCTTGGGGTTATTCAACCTAGAGAACAGAAGTCTAGACCTTACTGCTGCCTTACAATACTTATAGGAGGCCTATGGAAAAGGTGGGCAGAGACTCTTCCCTGAAGTGTTTAGTGGTAGGACAAGGGGACATTTTTAACGAAAGGATGTTAGACTTAAATTAGATACAGAAATTCCTGTGAGGGTGATAAGGCACAGCAACAGTTTGTCTGGAGAAGCTGTGGATGCTTTATTTCTTCCTGGATGGGGTCCTGGGCAGCCTGACCTGGTGGGGGTGTCCCCATCATGGCAGGGAGTTGGACCTGGATGGCCTTTGAGATCGGTTCCAGCCAAAACCAGGTTTTCTGATTCTGTTCAGCATGCCAGCTTTAGTAGGAAATGTGGAATGGAGGTCACAGGCTGCACATACAGAGCAGAATGAGGGAAGGTACTCAATGCAAATGTCTTTTCGAACCAAGCCTGTAGGGCTGGCAAAGAGGATTTTTGTCACGTTATGAGGGGCTAAACGTGGAGAATGTGAACTGGCACACAGATAAGCAGCCCTAATTGCTACTTACCTTGTAAATGTCATATTTTGTCTAGCTAAGCTAGAAGAACACTGTGAGATGTTAGCACAAAGATTTTAGTGCTCAACTAATTAAAAAAGTCATCTCTCACTCCTAGGGGATTTGATTACTTTTTTTTATGAAGGCTCGAGGTGTCACACCATTTTCAGATGATGTAATTAACCTGACCTATTTGGTGGCTCCGTGTAATGTTTCTTTGTGATGGATTTACAATAAAACTTCATTATTAAAGACTTCAGAACAAGATTTATTATGATCTTGATTCTTTCCATTCATTATTTCGTTCTTCTCGTTTGGAAGTGAGTCAGGACCCCTGGGCACTTCTCTTGCATCTCCCAGTAATCTGCATGTTGCTCTGGAGAAAACATATGGGTTTGACCTCTCCGTTTTGCAATTTACTGTGTTGCAAAGTGGGTGCACAGATAAACCACTGAAGAGTTTTGTGAGGCTTATGTAATTCATCCGTGAGCACTGAGCACCAGGGAGGAGGCAGGCCAGGGGAGGCAGTGGGTTTGTGGCCGGTACGCATTGTTGTTCATGGTCATCTTTCTCCTTGCAGCTCTGATCCCAAATCCTCTGCATTTAGTGTAACGACTCCCACTGCCTGCAGTTGCCTTGATTCACCTGAAAAATCTCAAAGGCACTGAGAATGTGGGCACCTAGCTGCCACGCGGGGCAGGGAGGGGTTACTCATTAATCTCCATTTGTACCTTAAAGAAATACCTATACAATCCCCTAGTAGCAAGTTTTTCAGTCTGAAATTGGTTTAGAGAGTGTTAGGATCGGTGCAGAACCTCCTTTTTTTTTCTTTTACTTTCCTTTGTTTTGTTTTAGAGTAAATAGTTACAGGGGAAATTGCAGATAGATTTCCATACCTATCTTAACTTGAAAGGTTGAAAGCAGTCAGCCCGAAGCCCACTGCCTGCATTGTTTCATTGATTGCCAGGAGCTGGGCACCCTTAATGTGTTGATATTAAAGAAACAAATGTAAAACTGACCAGAGACTTTCATTTCTGTTGAGATTTGAGGTAATGACAAACGTGTATCAACTCCAAGGGTAACACGGATGGAAGTACTGCTACACATCAAGAGCTGTAACAAGGCCTTTTGTAGGACATGGGGAAACCTACCTGATATTTGGATGCCACGGTTGGAACTGAGTTCTCCTAAAGCTCTGCTAATTACAGATGTGCTTGGTTTGCTCCACTGGGAACCTGCCTTTAGACACAACACCACCACTGCTCCCCACCAGCGCAGATCCCAGCCTGCAGGGCAAGATACACAGCTTTCCTGAGCAGAAAGTACTGCACAGTGTCTACACCATTCCTGTGTCAGAATCCCTCTCCTACAGTAGACAAAGTTGTCTTTCCATTGCAGAGCTGTGTGCTGTTTATGGAATAAGAACTTTCTCTGTCACTGGACTTATTTATCTAGGGGAGGAGGTGGTCCTGAAGCACCATCCCTGTGGTAATTAATTGGCGAATGCTGTAAAGCACAGCAGAAACATTTTGAGGGACATTATCTGCTGTCTTGCTTGAATTAAGAATTCATAAGGGCACAAATCATTCCACAGGCTTTGTTTAGCTTTAAGTTCTACTGTATACAAACGACCTGTAAAGAGAAGCTGATTAATGACATAGAAAGAGAGAGCCTAGCAGACTATATCTCCTCTCTATCTCCTCTCTTCCACCTTCCCTCCTGCAGGACCATGCAGTGCAGACAAACTGAGGGCTTCTCTCCCTCCCTGAGCCCCTTTCCCATCTCTCTGTGTTATGGGTTATGATAAATACATGCTACTGTAGAAAGCTTTCAGTTCAGGGGACAGAGGAAAGCAACTGTCACCCTCAGCAGCATCTCCGTTGTGTTCAGGGCATCCGTCATTGCTTTCTGTCCTCATCACCTCCCATTTGCACCAAGTATTCATCGGGTTGTCAGGGAGGAAGATGGATGTGATTAGCTTGTACTTATCCTACAATCTGTTAGATAACCAGGTTTTTCCTTTGTCCACCTTTTCAAGACTTCAGATCCTGTGTCAGCTTTCCAAATCTGATGACAGTGTTTGCTGTGAGCTGGAACACTGGGTGGAACAGATGAGGGAGCAAGAAGCACATTTGCCAGATGCACTCAGTTCTTCACTGAAGAATTTACAAAGCCAAACAAGTCCTCACAACCTCTTCAGACAGTCAGGGATGCAGCCCTCTGAGTGTCTGAGCGAAGCTGATGTGTCAGGATTAACACAAGTAGGATCAGTGCCTCGGAGCAGGATGGTGAAATAGACATCCTGGTAAGAGCCATCCCAGCCATTTCCCTATGAGTAATTGTCAATGACTTCACCTATTACAGCACAGACCAGCAAGTTAAGATCACTGAGTGCAGCAGCATCGGCTTCCCGATGGTCTCACATGCCATGACACAGCCTGGCTTGGTTTATCGTGTACAGATCAGGAGGATCACAGAGCACAGTGTGCTCTGGCTGCAGAATGATCTATGGAGCATCAACTGAAGTTAAATTAAGCTCACAAAATAAGCTTTTCGGTGGGAACAGAGCTGATCTGCAGAGACTGGAATTAGAGTAGACCAAAAGCATCAAGGGAAGAGGCAGGCTGAACCACAGCTAATTTGCAGAACTTAAAATGAAATCACTACTTACCTCTTTCCTGAACTGCCACAAGGATCTGAGCTGGAGCCTCTGACCCACAAACTACAAATGCAATTTGCCACCACTCTGAATGCCTGGAGAGGCCAGAGCTGGGGATATCGTTATGCAGTAAGAAATCAAAGCAATAAATCTGCTAACAAATGAGAGTTGCAGGAGTAATTGATTCTGAAAGAGGAACACAGCAAACAAAGCTCAACACATTTATTTCTGCGCAAAATCCTCACTTCCAAAATCAGACCTTTTGAAGGCTCATGAGAAACAAGGACAAGGAGAGGTCACCTTCAATCAAGACCCTGATCTCATATCTGTGGAGGAGTTAGCAGAATGCAGGTGAGGTCTGGGGCAGAACCTGCGCCTAAATACAGAGAAGGTTGCTGCAAGGTTAAGATGAAAAACAAAAAGAGGAGGAGGGAAGAAAAGGAAGGGCAGGAGACTTCTGACAACCCCGAGATGGAGAAGTGAGCACAGTACAGCCAGAGAAACCCTGGGTACATGCAAGTAGGAGAGAGGCAGAGTAGCAGACAGTGCCAGAAGCCAGACACAGTGTGTTCAGACACCTTTATTCCCAATAGATGTACTACAGCAATGGGAAGGCAGGTCTTTGGCTATGTAAAGAACTCAAAGCCTCTCCATACCTTCCACAGTGGCTCTGCCCAACCTCGTGCTCATCCATGAGTCTGCATACCCTGGACTTTGCAGTGATCATAGAGTTACACATTACTGTTTAAGGTTTGGGTTTTTTTTTTTTTTTTTTGGAACAAAAATAATTAAAAGTAAAGAAACAGCATTATCTCCAACCTAATGGAGAAAGGGCATCTGTGATTCTTCATATGGGGTTGCTGAATTAACTACAGAAAAGAAAAAGAAACAAAAGTGATTTTCACTGCCCAGAGGCACTAACTGGAAGACCACAAGGGAAGCCAAAGTGGGATATTAGCTCTCTGATTTAAAATTAAAACAATTGATCAATTGTCCTCACTGGAATTAATAGCAAAACAAATAGAACTGCAATACTGAACTGAAATTCATTGTCTAGATCCGGTCAAATCCAAATGTCTGTGGTCTCGTAGGATTCGTGGATATTTACTGTGGTTCAATGAATTGTGTTTTTTGGTACATAAAGCACAAATATTGGGCAGTTGAGAAGCAAAAGCCATTCTAAAATTGAGCACTTTTTAATGTGTGCACGAGGGGATTGCAAAGCTGGTCAAACTACATGCTGCAAACAGCACACAGACATGGACTGCAGTGTCTGTAAAGGAGGTGGAATTTCAGTCAGCTTTTTGTGTAGCAATTACAGTTTTTAAAGGTGCATCCTTTCTGATCTAGGTGGGTAAAGCAGCTGCTGTCAGTGATCACTGTGGTCTCATTAACTCATTAGCTTCTGTTTAAGCCTCGGTGGCAGAAGGGTTGTGATTCCATTTCTCCTCCCCTGTTCCTATGAAAGCATCTGCTTATTGGTAAGCCAGGCATGTTACCATCAGTAGAGTTCACACCCATATATGCACCCTAAATCCCACCTGCACAGCAAATGCCTCACTGATGTCCGTGAACACATTTGCTGGGGACAGCTCAGTGTAATTACCCCAGAGGTTTCTGTGGTTGGGTGCAGAGCAGCATCCACGCCTGTCCTGCAGTGTGGAAGTCTGAACATAGAATCATAGAATCACCAAGGTTGGAAAAGATCCTCAAGTTCAACCATCCACCTACCACCAATATTTATGCACTAAACCACGTCCCTCACTACAGCATCTGAACGTTTCAACAGCTCCAGGGATGGACACTCCACCACTTCTCTGGGCAGCCTGTGCCAGCACCTGACCACTCTTTTGGTGAAGAGATTTTTCCTAACAGCCAGTCTGAATCTCTTCTGGCTCAACTTGGCCATTCCCTCTTATCTATGATTCTGACAGCATTTGTCCCTCTTTCAGGCTGCAGTATCTGGGCACAGCCCATTGCAGACAGCCCAGGGCATGTAGCTGCACCCCCCCACAAAACAAGTCGTATACAAGGAGCTCCACAAAGTATACAACTCATTGGAGGTGCTGCACCAAAAATCCTCTTGAAGTGAACAGCAAGTGGGAACCTCAGGGTAAGGTTTGGATTCAGTAAAATACAGGGCAGCATCATGTACCTGCACTGCATTTGAATGAAGGCGGATAACAAGGAATTAATGACCCAGAACCCAGGCTTATTACAGTGTCCCGCCTTGGTTATTGCTCTGTGCATTTTCCCTGTTGTATTTAATCTCTTCTCGGATGCTGATACATCCTTAAAGCCTGCACTGTTGCACGGAGGGGTTCTTACTGGAGTGTCAGTGCTGCTTGTGGATCGTGGCCCCGGGTGGGGTTGCAGAACGGGACTCCTGCACAGCTGGATGATGCAGTGGGATGGGGTTCCTGTTTGCTGGCAGGCAATCAGCTGCTCGCTTTCAGATGGGGCCTTTTGTTGTGTGTTTAACGATATGTGTTGTTTCCAATTCAAGATTTTACTTTAAATGACAATTGAAGGATGTTTCCTAATGAGCTAGCTCTGAATGAAAATCTAAATGATTTCCCTTGAAGTATGTCAAAATGAAAGATTTCATCTGGAATTGCTTGTTTGCTTCTCTTTTCCTTAAACAGATAGTTCAGCAAAACTGAGATGAATTAATTAAATATTTCAGATTCTGCCACTTTTTTGGCAAAAAGAATCAAGCACTTGCAAAGTACTGCAGCTATCCAGGACCCTGCCAGCCACACTGACCTTAGCAGAGCTGCTTTACAATCCTGAGCAGGTTTTTTGCTCCTCAGCTCTGGACCCCCCATTCCTATGCTGCCTCTCAGAGCTCCTTCCTGCTGACTTCTTGGAGCCACAGGGGTGGGTGTTCAGAGCTGCAGAGAAATAAATGTGTCAGTTTCATGGGTTCCCTTTTGCTTCTAGTTGCATTCATATAGTAGCTCATCAGAGAACGATGAGGTACAGCAGTTGAGGGAGGCAATGTGGCTGTGGCTGTGCAATCCTGGCAGGGGGAGGAGATCATTCTCGCTGTAGTATCAATCACAGACTTCTGAGCAGGCAGTGATTTTACACTTGTGCAATCCTTAGAATCAGTGAGACTGGAAACAAATTCAGGGAGTGGTTTTTGAAAACCTGTTTCTCCTTTGTATTGTTTGATCACCTGTGGAGGGAAATGAAGTGCAAGAGCTGTTCTAAAACAGTGATGAAGTATCCGGTATATTCGGGGAAATCTGCTCATGCAATCTGTCACTGCAACCCTGCAAGGATATGGCAGGCACCTCCCTGTGCCATCAGGCTGGGAATAGGCAGCAGCACAGCACTACTGAGATGCTCAGCCCATCCATCCAGGTATTTTTCTGCCAGCTGGGTGAAGCATCCCACCCCTTTCCCGCCCTGCTGATCACAGGAACAGTCTTGGTGGATCTGGAATGGCTAAACAAGGCACCCCTGGGCAGAGTCAATCACATCTTTTGCACTCTTATCTTTTTTTCTCTCTCAGTTTTTCACAGCATCCTTGTTGCTGTTTTTGTGCCTCTGCACACTCACCCTGGCCTTCTCCCATATAAAGAGCTTTTCCCCACTTAATAGTCCCACCATTAGTACCAGTTTTGCAATATCACATCAAAGTTTGGTATTTCTGCTAGAGTTACAAAGGAATTCTTGGCAACATGGTTACGCTGATGCTGTTGACCTTGCATGGTTGTGCTGCCCAAAAGCCCTCAAGGTCCCCCAGCGACCTGAGAAGTTGAGCTGTTTCTCACATCGTCTCCCCTTGACCTTCACGGGACTATCTGTCAGTTTTGTCACTTCTCACACTGTTATATGCCACATCTTGACAATTCCCACGTGTTCTCAAGCAGTTTTCCAAATCCTCTTCAGTTAGCATAGCCACAGCCCTGATCATTGGGCTGGCAGCCCTGGTTTCTCCTTGTGCGGTGTGATGGATGCCCAGCCATCCAGGCAACCACCCAAGAGGCAAAGCCTTCCTGGCAGATGCTCGTGAGCAGCACGTGAAGAAATAAACTCAGCAGTTCCAACAGCAGCATTTCAGCGTCTCTCTGTGTTAGTGGTGATACTCAGAAAACAGCATTAAATAGCTAATGATAAAATGGGGAGAACCTCCTTCTAAACTGGACGTGCTGCAAGACCTTGTGAGACACGCTGGGACCTGGGGCCTCTGGGACCCCTGGGTCTTCAGGCAAAGTAATAGGACACAGCCACCTCGGGATGGTGGAAGAGCTGTTTTTAAATCTCTAAATGAAGTCAGAGAGAATACCTTGCACTGAGTTTGATAAATGCCATAAGTTAGAGCCATAGAATCAATCACAGAATCATAGAATGCCTTGGGTTGTAAGGGACCTCAAAGATCATCTAGTTCCAACTCCCTTGCTGTGGGCAGGGTTGCCAATCACTAAATCAGACACTAGATCAAGCTGCTCAGGGCCCCATCCAACCAGGCCTTGAACACCTCCAGGGATGAAGCATCCACAGCTTCTCTGGAGAGCCTGTGCCAGCTCCCAGCCCGTGGTGTGCTCTCAGAGCAGGTGGCACCACTGTGCGCCCTCCATACGCAGAGGCTGGTGGGCACTGGGATGTGCACCCTCTGCCAAGGAAAGAGCAGTTCGAGATGATTACTGAGCAGGAGATTGCTTTCTTCCGACTTGATTTGCATCTGGATCTTGGTAGTGCCAACAAGCTTTTCTGTGGCTCTTATATGAAACTTCAGTGAAGCTCCCAGGATGCTCGGAGAATTTGTATAATTTCTGGTATGTAAGTTCAGTTTATGAGGGGAATAAGCTGGTGTGGGACTTCTGTAAGCAAAATGTTATTCCCAACTCTCAAGCAACATCTTCCTGAACAACTGTGTTAATGGGCTTCAGACAAAAGTGTGCTGAGACCTGTCCTGTGGAGATACCTGTTATGGATTGCTACCAGTTAGGAAAACCTGACAAATTGATCATAATAATAATTGGTTAGTTTACTTAATGTTGTTTGTAGGTGCTCTCCAAACCTGCATAGCTTCTGTCCGAGTGCCCTACCAAGCACTGCTAGGCTGAGCACAGCCACCGCCACTGATGCAGGCTGGGTGCAAAGGCCATTGCAGGCAGGTAGGAGAAAATAAGCTCAAATGATTGGGTTTATAGCTAGTGGTAACAGGAAAGAAAGAGAGGTTGAAAAGAGGACTGAAAAATGTAGGGAGAACAGTAAATAAGTTGGTAATTCCATGCCGTGGACCAACGCAGCGTGTCCCTGTCAGGACCTGAGTGCTTCTGTCCAGTTGCACTACAAAGAAATCTGTTGCTCACACTCTAAGTATTTTATAATTGCTGAAGTCCCACGCAAAAGCACTGCATTTGGTGCCACATAAGAAAAAATAAAAATACAAAAGCTGAAGTTTCCCAGGCCAGGCTTGTATGCAATAGCATAGGGAGGTTCCTGAGGCATGTTGTCCTAAAGAGAATTTTGTCTCTACTGTATTTCGGTGGGTTGTAGTGAGAAAAAATATTCATGGTGGTCAAGAGATACAGCTTGCAAGAAATCTGAGCATTTCTCTATTGTTCATTACTCATTTAATTGGGTTATTCTGCATTCCTCTTGCACTGCAGTATCACACTGCAAAACTGAGCAACCAGATGGAGACAGGAAAACTTCTCTTAGGACTACAGTAGATGAAAGAGATTTAAATAAGGGCTGTATACCCAGTGTGCAATTCACAGATGAGCTGATGTCTGCTCGTGGAGACCAGCTGTGAAGTCTAGGTGACCTCCTAATGTCAGGGAACGATCCATCTAGCAAGGTTAAAGGACTGGATTTAGATTAATTGGAGAGCTTGTCCAATAAGATAAAGCAGTATAGTGAAGGTAAATATTTGCAGCTTTATTTGCTATGAGATTAATGTAATTGGCTTGGATTCCTTCACATCCTCCAGCCTCTTCATAAACACTGCACGCTGTTAAATGCTGCAATAATGAAGGCATTTTGTCTTCATCATAGTGGAGGGCAAGAAGCAGGGGAGAGCTATTCTTGCAAAATATTAGCCCAGTTTTGCAGACCCCAGAGGATCTATTAATTTAGGTTAGAGGCTCTGCATCTAAGCAGGGGCTGAGCTTGGTAAGCATGTGAAGCTTTCCATAGCCCCACCTCCATCTCCTCCTGAGCTTTTTTCTTTTTTCTTTTTTCTTTTTTCTTTTTTCTTTTTTCTTTTTTCTTTTTTCTTTTTTCTTTTTTCTTTCTTCTTTTTTCTTTCTTCTTTCTTCTTTCTTCTTTTTTCTTTCTTCTTTTTTCTTTCCTTCCTTCCTTCCTTCCTTCCTTCCTTCCTTCCTTCCTTCCTTC